>NC_082698.1:23104105-23430663 GCF_949987515.2 Delphinus delphis | reverse complement strand
AGGAAGGTTATAACTCATTTCCAAATTCCAGCAGCTCTTCACTGAATGCCTTGGGTGTCCAGCACTGCACTGAGCACATTAATAGATGGTAAGACAGGCAAGGGCTCTTTTATTCACTCAATGAGTTACAGTACAGTCATGGAAACCAGGTTTCATCAAAATGAAAACAGTAGAAAGCAGTGAGAGATTAAAAATGGTAATCAAATGCCAAATTTTAATTATTTTGACTATTTTAGTAATATGAATTTAGAGAAAGAAGAGGCTAAGGATTATAGTTAGTAATCAAGGAAGCTCTCCAGAAGGACTTTTGCAAAGGCAGCCATGCTCACTCTTGTTCCTGCACAGTATATTGCCATTGCAATCAACCAGACATGTTTAACTATCTATCTGTGCAAGTTACTGTGCACACCTGATCATTATAGAGTCAGTATTACCTAGCCCCATAAAGCAAACACCGAAAGAAAAGGATACTCTCAAGCCATCAAATAAGAACCTGGGGGCTTCCCTGGTGGCGCAGTGGTTGAGAGTCCACCTGCCGATGCAGGGGACATGGGTTAGTGCCCCGGTCTGGGAAGATCCCACATGTCGCGGAGCGGCTGGGCCCCTGAGCATGGCCGCTGAGCCTGCGCGTCCGGAGCCTGTGCTCTGCAACGGGAGAAGCCACAACAGTGAGAGGCCCACGTACCACAAAAAAAAAAAAAAAAAAAAAAAAAAGAAAGAAAGAACCTGGAAAAATATGGCCTGTAGGCCAAGTGATGTTCCTTGAACCCTCAGCCTAGATGGTTTTCACGACCCATATAAAGGTCCTCATGTATGACCAACAGGTGTGCCTGCTTCCCTGATAGAGAACCAGCTTTTCAGCCACTGCTCAGTTTTCCATTTATTCTCTGAAGCAGAAGTTCGGAAGATCAGGCTGGCTACACCTCATAGAGTAAAGTCAGTCTCTCCCTACGTCTCTGGCAGCCTGATGAACTAAGTAGATGCTGGAATAGGAGTCTGGGAAACCCACTATACCAAGAAACTAAGTCAATATTCTATTTTCCCAGTGGCACTGACTTTACGTATCTATGGGACTCATTTCAGTCATGGAAATAGGAAGTGAATCTTCAAATAGAGGTAAAGTTATTTCACGGAACCAAAGTAAAAGAGAGTAGAGGATTGCGGTGCTGGCCAAATCTTCCAGGACCTGGATTCCTAGCTGCCAAGTACTTCTGGTTTTTACTGTGTTGTTAATCTAACTAGATGGACAGTTCATCACCTGAGAGCTTATTAGAAATACAGAAGCTTAGATCCCACCTTACCTCTACTGAAACAGAATCTGTGCTTAACGGTATCCTCAAGGGATTGGTATGCATGCTAAGTTTTCAGCAGCCCTGCCATAGTGAACATCTAAACCGATGCCTTCATCAGCTTACTATCTATGAGGAATATGAACAAGAAAATGAGTTATAAGGCTAGTCATAACAATGGTAGGCATTTCTTGAGCAATGATTAATTATCGGACATTTTCCTAAGGGTTCAATTTGTGCTCGTTGTGTTACCTTGTTTAGCCCTTATTTTGAACTAATGCTATAGTACTATTAACCTCATTTTACAGGTAAACAAACTGAGGTGCAGCAGTTTTATTTTAGCCAAAGTCGCAGTTAATTGTAAATGATGACGTTGAGATTAAAACTGAGGATTCTTGGGTACCACGGCCACCCCCGTAACTACTACATTCTACTGATAGTTTCTAAGAGAACAAAGTCAGGCATCTGACTGAAGAAACAAATAACTCAGGTTTTCCAGAGAGGTAATGAGTAAGCTGAGAAACAAGAATGAGGAAAAATTAGCCAAAGCCGTGGTGTCCATTTACCAGAAACCGGGCCTTCCTTTTGTTGACCAGTCCCATAGTGTGTCCTTAGCTACTCAAATGTCATTTCTCTTGCATCTTCTCTTTGATCCTCTCGGCTCGCTCTACATTTGTGAATAGGACTGTGCTTCTCTGGACCTCTCCCTCTTTTCTTCTGTCTCCTCAAGGATGCTTGTTTCCACCATTAGGATAATGATTTAAATCGCTTAAACAGGTGCAGTCTTTATCTGCGAGGTTTCAATCTTACCCTGGCAATTTTTTTTTTTTTTTACTACAAGGAAACTAGCACATATATTTTACAATAGCTACTAAATATCTCAGTTTAGTCAGTCCTCCCTAGCCCCCCTTTTATACTCCATTTTTATTGGAGTATAATTGCTTTACATTGTTGTGTTAGTATCTGCTATATAACAAAGTGAATCAGCTATACGTATACATATATCCCCATATCCCCTCCCTCTTGCATCTCCCTCCTACCCTCCCTATCCCACCCCTCTAGGTGGTCACAGAGCACCAAGCTGGTCTCCCTGTGCTATGTGGTTGCCTCCACAAGGTAGCTATTTTACATTTGGTAGTGTATATATGTCAATGCCACTCACTCACTTCATCCCAGCTTACCCTTCCCCCTCCCCATATCCTCAAGTTCATTCTCTACGTCTACGTCTTTATTTTTGTCCTGCCCCTAGGTTCTTCAGAACCTTTTTTTTTCTTTTCTTTTAGATTCCATATAAATATGTTAGCATACGGTATTTGTTTTTCTCTTTCTAACTTACTTCACTCTGTATGACAGACTCTAGGTCCATCCACCTCACTACACATAACTCAATCTCATTTCTTTTTATGACTGAGTAATATTCCATTGTATATATGTGCCACATCTTCTTTAACAATTCATCTTTCAATTGACACTTAGCTTGGTTCCAGGTCCTGGCTATTGTAAATAGTGCTGCAATGAACATTATGGTATGTGACTCTTTTTGAATTATGGTTTTATCAGGGTATATGCCCAGTAGTAGGATTGCTGGGTTGTATGGTGGTTCTATTTTTAGTTTTACAAGGAAACTCCATACTGTTCTCCGTAGTGGCTGTATCAATTTACATTCCCACCAACAGTGCAAGAGGGTTCCCTTTTCTCCACACCCTCTCCAGCATTTATTGTATGTAGATTTTTTTTAAGATGGCCATTGTGACTGATGTGAGGTGATACCTCATTGTAGTTTTGATTTGCATTGCTCTAATGATTAGTGATGTTGAGCATCCTTTCATGTGTTTCTTGGCAATCTGTGTATCTTCTTTGGAGAAATGTCTATTTAGGTCTTCTGACCATTTTTGGATTGGGTTGTTTGTTTTTTTGATATTGAGCTGCATGAGCTGCTTGTAAATTTTGGAGATTAATCTTTTGTCAGTTGCTTCATTTGCAAATATTTTCTCCCATTCTGAGGGCTGCCTTTTTGTCTTATTTATGGTTTCCTTTGCTGTGCAAAAGCTTTTAAGTTTCATTAGGTCCCATTTGTTTATTTTTGTTTTCATTTCCATTTCTCTAGCAGGTGGGTCAAAAAAGATCTTGCTGTGATTTATGTCATAGAGTGTTCTGCCTAGGTTTTCCTCTAAGAGTTTTATGGTATCTGGCCTTACATTTAGGTCTTTAATCCATTTGGAGTTTATTTTTGTGTATGGTGCTAGGGAGTGTTCTAATTTCATTCTTTTAAATGTAGCTGTCCAGTTTTACCAGCACCACTTATTGAAGAGGCTGTCTTTCTCCATTGTATATTCTTGCCTCCTTTATCAAAGATAAGGTGCCCATATGTGCATGGGTTTATCTCTGGGCTTTCTATCCTGTTCCATTGATCTATCTTTCTGTTTTTGTGCCAGTACCACATTGCCTTCATTACTGTAGCTTTGTAGTAGAGTCTGAAGTCAGGGAGCCTGATTTCTCCAGCTCCTTTTTTGTTTCTCAAGATTGCTTTGGCTATTCGGGGTCTTTTGTGTTTCCATACAAATTGTGAAATGTTTTGTTCTAGTTCTGTGAAAAATGCCAGTGGTAGTTTGATAGGGATTGCATTAAATCTGTAGATTGCTTTGGGTAGTAGAGTTATTTTCACAATGTTGATTCTTCCAATCCAAGAACATGGTATTTCTCTCCATCTCTTTGTATCATCTTTAATTTCTTTCATCAGTGTCTTATAGTTTTCTGCATACAGGTCTTTTGTCTCCTTAGGTAGGTTTATTCCTAGATACTTTATTCTTTTTGTTGCAGTGGTAAATGGGAGTCTTTCCTTAATTTCTCTTTCAGATTTTTCATCATTAGTGTATAGGAATGCCAGAGATTTCTGTGCATTAATTTTGTATCCTGCTACTTTACCAAATTCATTGATTAGCTCTAGTAGTTTTCTGGTGGCATCTTTAGGATTCTTTATGTATAGTAACATGTCATCTGCAAACAGTGACAGCTTTACTTCTTCTTTTCCGATTTGGATTCCTTTAATTTCTTCTTCCTCTCTGATGGCTATGGCTAAAACTTCCAAATCTATGTTAAATAATAGTAGTGAGAGTGGGCAACCTTGTCTTCTTCCTGATCTTAGTGGAAACGGTTTCAGTTTTTCACCATTGAGAACAATGTTAGCTTTGGGTTTGTCATATATGGCCTTCATTATGTTGAGGTAACTTCCCTCTATGCCTACTTTCTGGAGAGTTTTTATCATAGATTGGTGTAGAATTTTGTCTAAAGCTTTTTCTGCATCTGTTTAGATTATCACGGTTTTTCTCCTTCATTTTGTTAATATGGTGTATCATGTTGATTGATTTACGTATATTGAAGAATTCTTGCATTCCTGGGATAAACCCCACTTGATCACAGTGTATGATCCTTTTAATGTGCTGTTGGATTCTGTTTGCTAGTATTTTGTTAAGGATTTTTGCATCTATGTTCATCAGTGATATTGGCCTGTAGTTTTCTTTTTTTTGTGACGTCTTTGTCTGGTTTTAGTATCATGGTGATGGTGGCCTCGTAGAATGAGTTTGGGTGTGTTCCTCCCTCTGCTATATTTTGGAAGAGTTTGAGGAGGATGGGTGTTAGCTCTTCTCCGGATGTTTGATAGAATTTGCCTGTGGAGCCATCTGCTGCTGGACTTTTGTTTGTTGGAAGATTTTTAATCACAGTTTCAATTTCAGTGCTTGTGATTGGTCTGTTTATATCTTCTATTTCTTCCTGGTTCAGTCTTGGAAGATTGTGCTTTTCTAAGAATTTGTCCATTTCTTCCAGGTTGTCCATTTTATTGGCATAGAGTTGCTTGTAGTAATCTCTCATGATCCTTTGTATTTCTGCAGTGTCAGTTGTTACTTCTCCTTTTTCACTTCCAATTCTGTTTAGTCTTCTCCCTTTTTTCCTTGAAGAGTCTGGCTAATGGATTATCAATTTTGTTTATCTTCTCAAATAACCAGCTTTTAGTTTTATTGATCTTTGCTATCATTTTCTTCATTTCTTTTTCATTTATTTCTGGTCTGATCTTTATGATTTCTTTCCTTCTGCTAACTTTGGGGTTTTTGTTGTTGTTCTTCCTTCTCTGATTGTTTTAGGTGTAAGGTTAGATTGTTTGTTTGAGATTTTTCTTGTTTCTTGAGGTAAGATAGTATTGCTATAAACTTCCCTCTTAGAACTGCTTTTGCTGTATCCCATAGTTTTAGGGTTGTCATGTTTTCATTTTCAATTGTTTCTAGGTATTTTTTGATTTCCTCTTTGATTTCTTCAGTGATCTCTTGGTTATTTAGTAGCATATTGTCTAGTCTCCACGTGTTTGTAGTTTTTGACAGGTTTTTTCCTGTAATTGATATGTAGTCTCACAGTGTTGTTGTCAGAAAAAATACTTGATAAGGTTTCAGTTTTCTTATATTTACCAAGGCTTGATTTGTGATCCATGATATGATCTATCCTGGAGAATGTTCCATGAACACTTGAGAAGAAAGTGTATTCTGTTGTTTTTGGATGGAATGTCCTATAAATATCAATTAAGTCCATCTTGTTTAATGTGTCATTTAAAGCTTGTGTTTCCTTATTTATTTTCATTTTGGTTGACCTGTCCATTGGTGAAAGTGGGGTGTTAACGTTACCTAATATTATTGTCTTACTGTTGATTTCCCCTTTTATGGCTGTTAGCACCTGCCTTATGTACTGAAGTGCTCCTATGTTGGGTGCATAAATATTTACAATTGTTATATCTTCTTCTTGGATTGATCCCTTGATCATTCTGTAGTGTCCTTCTTTGTCTCTTGTAATAGTCTTTATTTTAAAGTCTATTTGGTCAGATATGAGAATTGCTACTGCAACTTTCTTTTGATTTCCATTTGCATAGTCTGTCTTTTTCCATCCCCTCACTTTTGGTCTGTATGTGTCCCTAGGTCTGATGTGGTTCTCTTGTAGACAGCATTTATATGGGTCTTGTTTTTGTATCCATTCAGCCAGTCTATGTCTTCTGGTTGGAGCATTTAATCCATTTACATTTAAGGTAATTATCCATATGTGTGTCCCTACTACCATCTTCTTAATTGCTTTGGGTTTGTTATTGTAGGTCTTTTCTTCTCTGTGTTTCCTGCCTAGAGAAGTTCCTTTAGCATTTGCTCTAGAGCTGGTTTGGTGGTGCTGAATTCTCTGAGCTTTTGCTTGTCTGTAAAGGTTTTAATTTCTCTGTTGAATCTTAATGAGATCCTTGCTGGTTAGAGTAATCTTGGTTGTAGCTTTTTCCCTTTCATCACTTTAAATATGTCCTGCCACTCCCTTTTGTCCTGCAGAGTTTCTGCTGAAAAACCAGCTGTTAACCTTATCGGGATTCCCTTGTATGTTATTTGTTGCTTTTCCCTTGCTGCTTTTAATATTTTTTCTTTGTATTTAATTTTTGATAGTTTGATTAATATGTGTCTTGGAGTGTTTCTCCTTTGATTTATCCTGTAAGGGACTCTCTATACTTCCTGGACTTGACTGTTTCCTTTCCCATATTAGGGAAGTTTTCAACTATAATCTCTTCAAATATTTTCTCAGTCCCTTTCTTTTTCTCTTCTTCTTCTGGGACCCCTATAATTTGAATGTTGTTGCATTTAATGTTGTCTCAGATGTCTCTGACACAGTCCTCAATTCTTTTCATTCTTTTTTCTTTATTCTGCTCTGCAGTAGTTATTTCCGTTCTTTTATCTTCCAGGTCACTTATCCGTTCTTCTGCCTCAGTTATTCTGCTATTGATTCCTTGTAGAGAATTTTTAATTTCATTTATTGTGTTGTTCATTGTTTGTTTGCTCTTTAGTTCTTCTAGGTCCTTGTTCAACATTTTTTGTATTTTCTCGATTCTATTTCCAAGATTTTGGATCATCTTTACTATCATTACTCTGAATTCTTTTTCAGGTAGACTGCCTATTTCCTTTTCATTTGTTTCGTCTAGTGGGTTTTTACCTTGCTCCTTCATCTGCTATGTGTTTCTCCGTCTTCTCATTTTGCTTAACTTACTGTGTTTGGGCTCTCCTTTTCTCAGGCTGCAAGTTTGTAGCTTGCATTATTTTTCTTGTCTGCCCTCAGTGGGTAAGGTTGGTTCAGTGGGTTGTGTAGGCTTTCTGGTGGAGGGGATGGTTGCCTGTGTTCTGGTGGATGAGGCTGGATCTTGTTTTTCTGGTGGGCAGGACCGAGTCCAGTGGTGTGTTTTTGGGTGTCTTTGAACTTATTATGATTTTAGGCAGCCTCTCTGCTATTGGGTGGGGTTGTGTTCCTGTCTTGCTAGTTTTTCGGTATGAGGTGTCCAGCACTGGAACTTGCTGGTTATTGAGTGGAGCTGGGTGTTAGCATTGAGACAGAGATCTCTGGGAGATCTCTTGCTGATTGATATCATGTGGGGCTGGGAGGTCTCTGGTGGTCCAATGTCCTGAACTCAGCTCTCCTGTCTCTGAGGCTCAGTCCTGACACCCAGCTGGAGCACAAGGACCCTGTCAGCCACACGGCTGCTAGTGTTGGAGGGTCTCCTCTAGAGGCGGGGAGTGGTTGTGGATTCAACAGAATCCTTTCCTTTAATGGTGTCTGTCTATAGATTACTATTTTACTTTCCCTTGAATATGTTGAAATCTGCTTTTACCAAATGTTGAAACATAGATCTGTCTCCTTCTTTAGTTTCTTTCTTGGCTTTTTAAGGTACTTTCTCAAAATATCATACCTACCTCTGAATCACCAGCTTGTTCTTTCTTGTTCAGCAAAATTATGAGGGAAGTGGCAGCTAACTCATTTATGTAACAGATAATTTATTCACCAAATACACCCATTTCATCCTGGCATTATGCAACTGGTAAGAGATGAAGCTAGGTGTTATGACTGATGTATAGGTTAAAATATATATATTTAGTAATTATTAGCATATAGGTGGTAATTAAATATAAATTTTGTACAATTACAGAAAAAGATGCCTAAGGAAACACAACAGCAGAAAAACTGAAAGCTCAGAAATATGCATTTTCTATACCAGTTGTTGATTCTTCCAGTTTTAGTATATGTGCTGCCGAAGTGAGCCCCAGTTGTTCATTCTTAATCACAGAGATCAGAATTGGAAGAAATATCTTTTCCAATTTTCTTCTTTGAACAAGCAATGTGGGCTTGTGCCTCTTGCTTTTTATTTTGTTTTGTTTTTTTAAAACTTTAAAAATATTTGTATGTTTCTTTCTCTACTTTATCATGGGTACTTCCAGGACAAAGTCTTGTGATTTATTGTAATTTCGACAATTTTCAGTATGGTCCAGTACCTATAATAGGCACCCATAAAATAGTTGATGGTTGATTAAATAGGTCAATTCCATATTGTATGCCAAGATTCCTAGAAAATCTGGAACACTCTTCTTAACCAAATTTGTCTTTACCATATCTTACGCCTATATGGACTATGTGGGTGGATCTTTCCTTGTATTTTTTTAAACCAGACTCTAAAAGTGAGTTATCTGCATAAATACCTTCCAATGCCTCTACCTCTAAGGTAAATGATACTTGTGGGAGTAGTTGAATATTATTACTGGAGGTAAATAAATACATTAGAAGGATCTTATGTGAAGAATCTGAACAGGTTACAACTTTCCTTGATTATTGGTGGGAAATCCAGAATGAGAATATCATAGTTGTAATAGTCCGGTAACCAATAAATGGGAGACACTTAGAAAAGATAGACTAAAAGATTCCAAGTGAAGCAGAGAATTTAAAACAATAAATGAATTTTTAACAAATAAGCAAGCTAAAAAGCCAAAAACTATGTCTTTTTTCTTAGACTAACACCCTATTGTACATTTACAAAAAAAAAAAAAGTCTGGAGCACAGTACCCTAAAGCATTTAGTTTTACATGTAGTCAAGTAGCGCTAATTAATGTCCTTTGGTATCTTCAGATGTAGTGGAATTGTTTTAATATCTTCAGTGTTATATAAATAGAAGAGCATTTAGTTTGATTCAATGCCCTGAAAATAAGCGGTAAAAATATATTTAAATGAGGTGGCCTTGAGCTAGCCCTCTCAAAGGAGCTGTGCTATTTACAGTTTCATCTCTCTTCACTTTTATTATTAATAATATTTTCTGCTTATGTCTTTTTTCTAAGCTCCTTAAAATATTCTTAAAAATAATATTTTTAATAAAAAGTATTAAATTTCTAGCTTCCAACATCCTTGCAAGGTACTATTATATTTATCTTATATGCGCTAACCTGAAGCTGCTGGAAATGAAGGGAACAAACATCACAATACCTCAGTGTGGCGCGGAGAAGAACCAGATGTAAGAGCCTGGTGTCCTTATCACTGCTGCAGGATTTGACACCACCTTGTTCAGGCTCATTCAGAACAGAGAAACTCCAGACAAAGGTTTAAGCCCAAACTAGGCATGGAAGAATGTTTGGGTAGCTGCACAGGCTGACTCTGAACCGATTGGGAAAATAATTCCTGACATGATACCATAATTCTTGTGTTTACAAGGAAGGTCTTCAGAGATAACAGAAGAGTTCTGAGGCAAGCAGAAGTCTTGGGTTACTGGATTATTTTATCAAATGGTTAAGAGTAGCTGTGAGCCTCTGAGAATAAGAATGCATAGATTCATAGAGTTCTGATGCTGTCATCAGAAATCAATAGGATTGTGAGATGTCTTGGAATGAGGCATTTTTTCCTGATCCATGTGTTTGAGGCAGACAAACTCAGGGAATCGGGATCTTTGGCAGCCAGTACATTTATGGCTGCCTCAGTTAGTGCTGTCTCCATTGTGTCTATTGGCTTGGACAGTTAGAAAAATCAGGACACTCAATTATATAGCATATCCAAAATAAATGCCACCTATTCTGGAGCTTAATTTTATGTACCTTGATTCTTTTGTTCCATAATCCTCCTTGCATAAAAGAACCTATTTACATGCCCCAAATTTGTTTGGAATTGTCTTGAGTTCTCAGTTGACTTGAGTACTCAGCGGTATTTAATCATTTCACATGTTCTCACTTGCCTTTATTGATAGAGTGCTGCTGTCAGTGTTCATGCTCATGATGAACTTCCTTGACTTCTTGTTAATCATAAATAATAGGAAGGTGAAATAGCCTTCTACCAGCTGCACCAGTATTTCCATTTGGTAAGGGTCTTGGGGTGACCTTAGGTACTCTTTTAACTGCTAAATAAAAGAAAGCCTTCACTTTAGGCTGTTGATCATCTTCTTGAAGTCATCAACTGCTGTTCCATCTATCTGAAACATTTTCTCACTATTTTCTCTTAAGCTAAAAAATTCCTGCTTATCTTTTAGAACTGAGTTCTAAAGCTTCCTCTAGGAACTCCTTTTCGATACTCTCTAGAATAAGTAGCATGCTTCTTTCATCCATATCTAGCCCCTATCATGGTTTACTGTTACTGATAATTTAATTGATTTATTTCTCTTCTAGCCTTTAAGCTCCTGAAGGCAGTCATATATCTCCATTATCATCCCCTAGGTCTCTGGTACCTAGTTCCTATCCCTTGGTATATATTCAGCAAAAACTTATTCAAAAAATGAATGGGTGGTCGGATGCGTGGATGAATACTCGTTGACCCAAGATACTTTCACTCAGCAGACAGTATGAACAAAAGTAAAAATAATACCTTGGTTGTACATTAATTAATGTACATTAATTAGCTTGCTAACTCTGTGACTTTCTGGATACTGGGAACTTCTGAAGGGTTGGACTTGCTTGTCTTGGATATTTATCTTGGACTCAACTTTCTGGATCTACCAGATTTTATTGGTTAGTGGAAATCTCAGTTATGATTATTCTTGGATTTTCTTGATTAGCCTGGTCCTATTATCTGTATATCTTAATGGAATAATAAGTGCATTTTTTCCCCAAACCTCAGACATCCTCTCTGTTCTGCTTTCAAAAATCAAAATATCTGTAGCTTTCACTTTTTTCTGTAGTGTTTTTCCAGCATGTATTTACCAATTATCTATAATATTCTAGTCAAAATATTAAGAATATATGGTCCAGACCCCAGTGAAAATTATGTAATGACCAAGATAAAGCAAACATAGACAATATAACTACTAATAAGTTATTTTTAAGTTCTTTTTTTTAAAAACATCTCATTTTAAAAGTTGTGTATAATACCATTCTGAAGCTTCTTGACTTAGCATGATCCAAGCTAGAAGGAAAGAGAAATCCTTTATTTCCACAAAGCTAAGAAATAAGTAAATGATTTTAATGCAGTGTGTAGAATTCTAGATTTTGTAGTATAAAATAATAACCTAAGTTGAACCAACCACTTGATCAATATTATTTAAACTAATTCAGGGGTTGTATGCTTTTTTTCTTTTTTTTATGAAGTCTCTGGAACTTATTTAAAGTTTTTAGTACAGATTTGGGTGAGAAATTTTTCTCCCCAAGTATAAGCTTTGACTCAATCCAGCCATCTATCTATCTTCATGCCCTTTTCTCTGTCCTCACACGTTCCACAGAAGTTTGTTGGGAGCAAATATTTGTTAGGCACAAATCATAAATTTATTTATTTATTTATTTTTGCGGTACGCGGGCCTCTCACTGTTGTGGCCTCTCCTGTTGCGGAGCACAGGCTCCGGACACACAGGTTCAGCGGCCATGGCTCATGGGCCCAGCTGCTCCGTGGCACGTGGGATCTTCCCGGATCGGGGCACGAACCCGTGTCCCCTGCATCGGCAGGCGGACTCTCAACCACTGCGCCACCAGGGAAGCCCCATACTCCTAATTTATCCCCCGTGATCATTTTTACTAGAGTTTTACTGTGTTGAGCCCAAGCTGACAAAACACCCTGAAGATAATCAGATACATGAAAATGAAAATTTAAAATGTGAATTGTATCATTTCAGATAATAACCAGTGATATATACATGGGTGCATAAACAGGTACATAAACAAGCTTTAGCTCAATACGGGTGTTAAGAATTCCAAGTCAAGATACTCTCTTTACCGATTTGGAAACTAATATCCTGAGAGACCACAAGCTTTGCTACAGATAACACTGTGTCTTTTGCTGCTTTCCTTGTAATAATCATGATAATGATGATGATAATAATAAGAAGAAGAAACATTTTAAGTATATTCTAGATGCCAGACATTGTAAAAAGCACATTACATATGTTATCTCAAATTTTCCTGACTACTCTATAATGTAATAGTTTTAAAAGAAGGTAGTAGAGGTAGAGAGAGGTTATGTCACCCGTCTATATGGGGATTTGTATTCAGATGAAAGAAAGTCTTAGAAGGTTATTTTAATACCATTTACACCATGCTGTTACTGTTCCATTATTAGAGGGAGAAAGCAGTATCAGAAAAATAAGCATAGGCATCTATCAAAGGCATAGAAGCAACTGCAAAGCACTTTACAACTTAAGGATATTGGTATTGCATATACTCCTCCTTTAGGTGTGGGAAGTAAGTTGTCATTCAATCCTCATAAAACTCCAAAACACTTAGTGTACACAACCACTTTGCCCAGTGCCAGGTATTTTGTGGGATCTCAAAAAATGTCAGCTCTCTTCCTCTATCTTCCTTATGCCAGGTCTATAAATTTAATTTTCTTTCCATTTCAACACTTTGTACTCAGTTCAAATCTTTAATGAATGCTTTCTTGGGACAAAACTTGTACTTGGCCTTAGGGATAAATGAGAAATTGTTAACACATATGAATAAACTTGTTTACTGTTTCAGTATTTCTGTCCGTATATTAGGAGCCATAAAACGTTATAACAAATGCCTGGAGTTCTAAGCAAAATATGCCAAAAAGACAGAATGGGTATAAAGTTTCAGTTATGCAAATGAGTAAGTTCTAGAGACCTGCTGCTCAACGCAATGCCTGTAGTTAATGTATTGAATACTTAAACCTTTGTTAAAAGGGCAGAGCTCATGTTAAGTGTTCTTACAACAACCAAACTAAACCAAACCAAAGAACTACAAGAAAACAAAACAAAACAAAAAACCCAAAGAACTACGAGAAAACTTTTGAGGTGATGGATATGTTCGTTAGTTTGATTTGGAGATGGTTTCATGCATGTTTGTCTATGTTCAAAGTCATCAAATTGTATATATTAATTATGTGCAGCTTTTTTTTGGTATATCATTGTACCTCAATAGTTGTTTTAAAAAAATAAATTTTCTCATTTCATCTGAATTGTCAAACTTATTGGCAAAATATTCTTCATATAATCTTATTTTCCTTTAAATAGCTATAAGATGGGTAGTGATGTTGTATCTTCTATTCTTGATTCTAACTCATGTTTTCTCATTTTTGTTGACCAGTGTAGCTACAGGGTATCAATTTTATTCATCCTTAAAAAAAAAAAAAACTTGGCTTTTTAATTTTATCTGGTATTTGTCTCCCTTTCAGCTCATTGATTTCTGCTCTAAAATGTATTTGCTTTCATTTATTTAGGTTTATCTTTGTTCTCCTTCCTTAAGGTCAAAGTTTGGATCGTTGAGTGTAGTTCTTTCCTATTTTCTGATAAAATCATTAAAAGTATATTTTTTCTCTAAGAACTGTTTTCAAATGCATCTCACAAATTTTGATATGTTGTGTTTTTATTACTCAATTCAAAGTGTTTTCCAATTTTCTTTTTTATTTCTTCTTTCATTGATGAATCATTTATAATTGTGTCGCTCTGTTGCAGTATTGGAGATATTCCAGAGTTCTTTCTGTTATTGTTTTCTAATTTCATTTCACTGGGATTAAACAATGTCCAGTATACAGGTTCAGTTCTTTGAAAAAATTTAAGACTTGTTTTATGGCTCCTTTGTTTCTTTTTACATGGTCTTTATTGGTGAATATTTCATGTGTATGCAAAAAGTATGTTTATTCTTTAGCAGTTAGGTGTAGTGATCTATGAATGTCAGTTAGTTCATTTTAGTTGATAGTTTTGTTCAAAACTTCAATATTCTCATTGAGTTATTGTTCTATCAATTACAAGGGAAAATATATTACAGATCTATTTATAATTATAAATTTGTCTGTTTCTCTCACTGGTTTTCCAACTTTTACTTTTCGTATTTTAAGCTCTGTTACTTGGTGCATATACATTTAGATTGGTTATGCCTTCTTGAGCAATGGACACTTCTATATTTATGAAATATCCATTTTATCTCTGGTAATGCTTCTTGTCTTGAAATATACGCAATTTCTTATACTTAGTACTGTCATGGTTTCTCTTCCTCTTTCATTCACTTTCAACTGCTGTCATATTGAAAATACTGCTTTCCGCTTTTTTGTTCAGTCTGAGAATTTTACCTATGTAGCTGGTTTTTCCTCTGGTCTGATAATCTGCTTTTTATATGAATCTATTTGCATTTAACATAATTATTGATATAATTGTGTTTAAATTTACCATTTTGCTATTAATTTTCTATTTATCCTGTATATATGTGTTCTAAGTATATCTCTTTTTGCTATCAGTCCAGCTCTCAACTTGCATTGCCATAGGCTGATAATTTATAAACAGTTTTAAAAGTAGTTGAATTTGAAGGAGGTTTGTTTACAGTTTGGGTAAGACTAATTTCATCTCTGGCTTCAAATACTTTGAATGTGTTTCAGACTTCTCCCTCTCGTAGAGCCTTCTAGACCTCAAAACTGTGAGCCTTCAAGTATGGTAGATTTAAAAACTGTAAAACTCCTAGAGTCTTAGACTTCTCGAACTTGAGTCTTTATGAAACTGTGAGACTTCTAGATTTGGATACCATGAATTTGCAAAGTTTAGAGGTCATGAGACCATAAGACTGATTCCTGGAACCTTTAATATTGCAATACCATGGAATGTGAGACTGCCAAACCATGAGATTCTGAGTCTGTGAAATTGTGAGAGTGTAAATCTGCAAGACAGCAAGACTTTGAGATTATGAGAATTTGCAGCTCTGGAGGTAAGGGTCAGAGCCCTACTTCTACTTTTTAGTCTTGCCTTCACATTTGCTTACCCACCCACCAAAAGAACAAAACAAACAAACAAAAAAATTCCCTTGTATGTTAATTACTCGGCAGAGTGAATTCTTTCGTGTGTTTGATTAAAATTCTACAGGTTAATACATGTGTTCATCAACAGTTCAGTTGGGTACAGACTTTCCTTTCCCCTGCACCTCCACAACATTAGTAACTCACCCCAAGCATGAAAATGTCCTTTGTCTTGCTCACCTGGGAAGAGTTTATCATTCCAGATTTCAGTGTTTTAGATTCTTTTTGCCCTCTGATCTTCAATGGCTCTAAAGAAAGGTGCTATTTTTTTTTCCTGTTGATTTCTTGACAGTTTGGTGAGAGTAAATGTCTTTAATCTTCTACTTCCTAATCAGAAGTTGAACTTTCGTTGAGTTCTTAATTTCAGTTATTATGCTTTTTAGCTTCCATTTCATTTGGTTTTATAGTTGCCAGTTATCTGCATAAATGCTCTCCGTTTTTCCATTTAAATTCTTGAGCAGTAATTTTAAAATTAAAAAATCACAGTTATTTTAAAGTAAGTGTTTGACAGCTCCAGTATCTGGATCCCCTCTGGTTCTATACTATTGTCTGCTTTTTCACTTGCTCTTGGTCAATCATGTTTTTTACACACTTGTTATAGCAGTTATTGGGCTATAATTTCTCAGCCTCAAGTCCACCGTTCTGTATTCTGCTCTGAGGAGGGAATCTGCAGAAAACATTGCTGATTTGCCCACTGACTTCCCATTAGGCTCTGCCTATACAGGACCCTAGAGGGAGATAGTAAGACTGGAGGGAGAAGAAGGGACTTTTTCCTGCAGATTTGCTTCCTGTTTCTATCAGTATCATCATACCTAAATTTCTTCACCTCAGAGCAGGTGTTTGTTTAAGTAGCAGCAATTAGTTCCAGTTTCTAATTCTTCAGACAAACAAAGAACCGGCCTTAACATTACTGCTCAGAGACTCCAGCTCTGGCCAGGCATCATTACCTCCTAAGAAGTCTGGTCTTGGTCCCATAAGAATCCTCCTCCAAGCTCAGAGAGGATACTAGCCAAGAAGCAACCCCCCTCTTAATGTCTTGGTTTTTATTTTTGAGGGACCTCTCTTCTAAGATTTGTTGAAATATTTCTAACTTCTTTCTCCTGTTCAGTTGTAAATGAGATGGTTGTTTCCATATTTGCTACCTTTGTGACATTTTGATATCCTCCCTTCTGCCTTCCAGTTCTTCAATTTCCATTGAAAAACTCTTTATTTTAAATTATTTCTACTGAAATGCATTGTATGGTTTCTGCTTCCTGAGTGAACTCTTACTGATATTCTTTGTTGTTGTTTTTTTAATGGATACTAGATATTTTGCATTGCATAGCTTAGGGATAAAAGACCAAGGAGGACTTTTGCTAGAGGAACTACTTTAATCGGGATTTGAGCTGATTCAAAGCTGAACTTCACTCCTATAGCAGTGGGTCTATATCTGGTTCACACTTAAGTTTACAAGGCAGCTTTTCAAGTTCCCAATTAAAGTCTCATTTGTAAGTAAGAGCCCCTCATTTTTGATGGCTCCTGGACTCCAATTTTGCCCCCAGACCTGTGAGACTGCCAATCATTTTAGCTTTTACTTTATGCTCAGATCTTTAGCTGCTGCCTTTTAAATCATCAAATGCCTCAGAGAAAAGTAGTACTGAATGTTGGACTCACCATTCTGGGCTTCCCTGCTTTCAGAAAAGTTGACGCTAAACTTTTGACTTCTTGATAGCTCCCCTATAACTCCAAAAAGTTAAAAAAAATTGTCCAAGCTATATATATTTTTCTCATTGGGAAGTTTAGACTAAAACAAGCTGACATTCCTCTCCGCTTTCTAATGCCAAAGGAAAATTTCAGCAGTCCTTCTACTTTCTTTCAACTGCCCTGGACCTTCTGTAATAACATAATTTTTCTAATAGTGCTATAAGGTGAAATTTAGAGATTGATCCCCTAACCCTGCCATGATTTCCTGATGTTTCATTTTAAATTATGTTCTCTTTAGAGAAAGCAATAAAAAAAATCCACCTAGATATCAACTGTAATTTGAACTGAAATGCTAGAATATAGGTTAAGAATTCAAATTGTCTTTATTTTTGGACTAGGGGAGATATCAGGCAGTGATACGAGGGGCCAAAATCTTTTTTGTTTTTACATATAGTATAGTAAATTATCTATTTCAGGGATTTATAATCATCACCACAACTTCAAATTATAAATCCAAAAGTGACTTTGAAATTAAGAAGTCTGCATTTATCTATACAATGTGACAACCTAAGTTACTTTTTAAAATGATGTTTGAAGAAAATGTTCAAATTATACCAGCTTAAAATTGAAACATAGGGGCTTCCCTGGTGGCGCAGTGGCTGAGAGTCCGCCTGCCGACGCAGGGGACACAGGTTCGTGCCCTGGTCCGGGAAGATCCCACATGCCGCGGAGCGGCTGGGCCCGTGAGCCATGGCCACGGAGCCCGCGCGTCCGGAGCCTGTGCTCCGCAATGGGAGAGGCCACAACAGTGAGAGGCCCGCGTACCAAAAAAAACAAAAAAAAACCCAAAAAAACAAAAAAAAATTGAAACATATTTTGGGTAAAGTGTAGGAAATGTAATATACTATAAAATCTCAAATATGTTTTAAAATTATAGAACAGACTAATTGACTCTGAATAAAGAAGAGTGTATAAAATTTTATCTTTAATATTGTTGTACTTGTCTACAGTTTCCCAATGCCTATAATAAACATATATAATTGTGATAATCAAAAAATAGTTTTAAAAGAGAATAAAAGAGTACTAGAAAGTGGAATGGGTGATTGCCGGGGATTGGAGGATGGGGAAACAGGAGATGTTATTCAATGGATATGAAGTTTCAGTCATGCAAGATGAAAAGTTCTAGAGATCTGCTGTACAACATTTGTGTTTATAGTTAACAATAGTATACTGTACATTTAACAATTGGTTAAGAGGGTAGATCGCATACTAAGTGTTTCCTTACCACAATAATGCAAAATGAAAAGCACTATGTAAAGACACATGTATATAGACAAACACAACAACTTTTCCAATTTTTTTTCTTTTTTAATGTCATCGTAAAAGTGTTTTTTCCATAATCATTTGAGACATTTGCAATAAATTTATTTATTTATTTATTTATTTTGCGGTACGCGGGCCTCTCACTGTTGTGGCCTCTCCCATTGTGGAGCACAGGCTCCAGACGTGCAGGCTCAGCGGCCATGGCTCACGGGCCCAGCTGCTCCGCGGCATGTGGGATCCTCCCGGACCGGGGCACGAACCCGTGTCCCCTGCATCGGCAGGCAGACTCTCAACCACTGCGCCACCAGGGAAGCCCAGTAAATTTATTTTTAATGTGGAAAAAGAAAAGAGAAAGTAAGAGAATGAGGCCCTCTTCATAGTGTTAACTAACCATCTATTTAGCTTATCTGATTTTCATCAGCCTCATTAATAATTATAATATCCTCTCTGCATCCACACATCTTACAGCTGTCTCCGCCCCAGTTTCTTCACACTGATCTCTGAGACTATGTAAAGCCCATTTGCATTAAGTAGATTCAGTCTTCTGTGTGTCCCCTTGAGGCAGCAAGGAAAGCCAGTTGTAAAGGTAATATTTGTTGGCAAAAGTAGGGAGCCCATAATTCACTGGGGTGAGAGTGTAGAACACTGCGGCCATTCTGGAGAGCATCATGGCAGTACTTCATGAAATTAAATGTACAGATACCCCATGACACAACAATCCATGTTTTATACAGATTCATATGGAGATATGAATCAGTATATTTAGAGTTGGAAGCAATCCATTATTTAAAGAAAGGACAATCGTAGTGTGGTGAATGCAAACTGTGGAATATTCTGTGGCAAGTAGAAGCAAAAAATCATATACACACAGTCATGCATACACAATAAAGATGAATTATCTTAAAAACAGGGCTGAGAGTGAAAAACTAATAAATAGAAATAATTCTATTATATGATAAACATTAAAAATACATATAAAATGAAAAATATAGAAATTAAGTATATAAATATAAAAATAAAATATTTTTAAATAAAAATAAAGTTTAAAAATATCCCCTAAATGCATGCATTTTACAAAGTTATATACAAATGTATAGATATATTTAAAACCCATTAAAATAGTGGCCTGTAGCTGGGAGAAAAATGCTATTTAGAATGAGGACACATGGGGAAAAAAACAAGTGAAAAATGGAGGATCCAAAGATGGGAGTGTTCTGGCATAAAGAATATGAGTAGCTTTTCATTTGTCCTGTTTATTTATTTATTTATTGCGGTACGCAGGCCTCTCACTGTTGTGGCCTCTCCCGTTGCGGAGCACAGGCTCCGGACACTCAGGCTCAGCGGCCATGGCTCACGGGCCCAGCCGCTCCGCGGCACGTGGGATCTTCCCGGACTGGGGCACGAACCCGTGTCTCCTGCATCGGTAGGCGGACTCTCAACCACTGCGCCACCAGGGAAGCCCTCATTTGTCCTGTTTAAAAAGAAAAAGAAAATAGAAAACTCTTTCAAATGAACAAACCAAAGAAAAAATAAATTAAGGGAATTTGGTCACATCACATTTCTCATTAGGCTGAAGGCAAGCTAATTTTTTTTCATGATTTTGTCACCTCATCTCATATTTGGTTCCAGAGTTTGGTTGTCTTAACTGAAACATCTTCCTGCTATTTTGAGTATTTTAGGTAGAGATATGGGGCTTAAATTATAGTTTAATTTTTTTTAGGTGCCTAGTTCCTCTCAATCATTATGAGCAATAGCTTCTTTTCCAAATTGCCCTTGGATATGATTTTGAAACAGTTTTTCCAAGCAACAGTCTAAGTCACTGAGCACAATGTCCAATAGTGTGGAAGTTTGATGGTAATTTTCCTTGGCCTCTCATTTTCATGACACAGCTGGCACAGAGCAAATACAAGCTGAGACCAGACCCATTCTCCAGTATTTGTTAAGCTATAGCCAAACCAAGCCTGTTCTCTCTGATTATCACTGCAGTGCCAGGACTACAGCCCAGAGTTTTTTGGTGTTGTAGGTTTTTTTATTGTTCAAATGTGCACAGCCAAGAGAGTAATGAGGACTGAAATCCAGCCTGCACCCTGCTAACCTGGCTGAGTGCACACAGGCTACATCCTCCCAGAGTGGAAATCCTTTCTCCGGTCCTTGGAAGGAGCCATATGAGCAGCATCTGTCTTAGTGCTTCCTGTCACCGCATCTCTTTGCACCCTGTTCCTTCCCATCATTTTTTAGTGCATACCTGCCCCCTACTTGGGGAAAGGAAAGAGCATCTAATATACTTTTCTTCCCCATGGAGAAGGTGAGAGAGGGCTCCAAAGTGAGAGAGGGCTCCAAACTCTACGAACGAGTAGAATGTCTACATGAGAACACGCTGGTATCTCACTCCCATACTGGTAGATTGTTCAGTTGTAGACTCTGAAGACAGTGGAAAGGAATAGAAATGAGTTTTAAATTTTTGGTAGAGCCTGACACTTTCTCCCTGGAGTTGGGGAGAATTCCCAAAGAGACGAGGGATTGCTTCTCATCTGGAGATGTTTGAAGGTAGAGTCACCCAGAGCAATAGAGCAAGTTGGCATTATTGGATAGTGTGCTTAGTATGAAGCGGATGGGGACTCACACCCAGCTTAATTCTCATGGAAAAGAGTTAAATAAAGGTTAATTAACTTAAACCATCACAGTTCAGTTCTAAGGCAGAGAGAGCACATCCTACCCAAACTCAAAGCACATAGGTGCTACACAATGATGTGGGAGGAATTGATTCCCAAAGGAGAACCTGGGTGATGTCAGCAAGTGGATCTGGGTAGGAATGAATGCCAGGGAGAGTGCCAGAGTCCTACACCTGTAGGGTTTGGAACGACATCTCTGAGGCCCCTCGTGCCCTCAAGGGAAGTGAAAAAATCTGGAATAGAGCAAAGGCAGGGAATGTGAGGCTTACTTGGCTTCCAAGGCAGGGGCAACTGACCTAGAAAGAGGAGTGGGTGTGTCTAAATCTCAGAGCTAAAACAAGATACAGCTGTTCCTCTCTGCACCCTCAGGATTGGAGGAGCCAGAGTGAAATGCAACTTCTGCCTCAAGGAAACCACTCGCATGTTTGCAGATACCACCGCATTGGTGGATATTACATCAGCAACAAATGGAATTAGCTGAGTCATGGTAAGACCATGGATACCTTCCTACCACTGACACCCTTCCTTCTTTCCTGCTCCTTCCTGTCCCCTCCCCATGCATGGAGGGGCTGGACACAGAGGTGGGAGGAGAGAGGAGTATTCCAGAACCAGACCAGCTAACCCCTATCCTTCTAAAGTGTTGGAATGTGAGGGTCCAAGATCAAACCTCATGTTCCACTCATAGTGAGGCCCATTGCAGGGGAGGGAGGAATTGCCATTGAATTGTGTTTGAGACAGAAGTCTTAAATCCTTCTTGCCTGAGTGATTTTTCTAATAATCTAAAGTGATTGTAAAGCTATGGTATCTGCCTAACATATTGTTAAGGGATCAAAAAGAGTGGTTTGACAGACTGTGGTTAAACACAGGGAATAAAAGAAGAGTAATTAAACCATTTTATTTTTACACTTAAAGTTCAAAATGTTCATTAAAATGGGAAATATCCAGTATCAGGTAAACCTACAAATACTTCCCCTTGAGCCTTAAGAAAAGATATAGACAAATGGAGGTGATGTAAATTTAAAGGCTCTGTATTACATTGGAGTGTTGTTCTGGCCTTTAAAAGCTTTCCCATCAGCTGTTTCCCTGGAGAAGGCCCTTTATAGGATTGATGTTAGGAGAGCGTGGGCCACTTTTCAATCCATCTGCCATTTGTTTATCCAACAAAGATTTTTCATCACTCTCTGTGTGGGCCCTGGCTCTGCATGTTGAAGTGAGGAGGAAGAGATTCAGTGTAGGAGAAGAAGCCTCTCATATGGAAAGATTCGAGTCCAAAGATTCAAAACTGAACCAAAGCCAACACTCAGTCAGTGATCAACAAACAAGTTCCAAATGGCATGAGCAGATCATGCCACTCTTTTATTAAAGCTGTCAATAGGACAGCTTTAATTAACTTTTATTAAATTTAATTAATTAACTTTTATTAAATTTAATTAATTAAATTTTATTAAATTTAATTAATTTTATTAAAGCTTTTAGAATAAATGCAAGTTACCTCCACTCCACCCATGGTGTAATGATCTCGCATGATCTGGCCCTTGTAGGCAGTCATCTAATTAGGCTACTGTCTTTCTCTCTCCTGTGCTCCTTCTACAGTGTTCTCATGGTACTTCTTAGGAAATGTTTGATTCTTTCTGCTTTAGAGCTTTGTCCTTGAAGTTCACTCTCCCCCAAACACTCTTTGCTGGCCTCCCCAGATGATCAGTTCAGCTCAACTTTTACGTAGAGTGATCAACTCATTCTCGTTTGCCTGGGACTGTACCAGTTTTAGCACTCAGTATCCCCTCTCCCTAGAAACACCTTAGTCCTGAGTAAACCTGCGTGATTGGTCACCCTACATTCAGGTCTGTCAGACTTAATGTCACTTTCCCAGAGAGATGTTCCCTCAGCACCTTATTTAAAATAGCTTCTAAATAAATAAATGCAAATTTGATTTCATCATAATGAAAAATATCTCCAAGAAAAATTCATATAATCAAAGCAAAAAAACAGATGACGTAGTGAAAAAAAACAAACATTGGCAACTTTTGTCATAGATAAGAGTTAATATTTAAAGAACTTCTAAAAAGACAAAAGGAAAAGTTTACCCCATAGGATGATGAGCTAAAGAAATAAAGAGTTCATAGGAAAAAACAAACTGAAAATAACTCCTAATCACAGGAAACTGTGCTCAACCTCACTTACATAAAGGAAATGCAAATTAAACTTCAGTGTGATGCAATTTCTCATCTATTGCCAGAATACTCTATTTTTTTTTTTTTTTGGTACGCGGGCCTCTCCCTGCATCGGCAGGCGGACTCTCAACCACTGCACCACCAGGAAAGCCCAGAATACTCTATTTTTGAGGTTATGCTGATGATGATGCAAAATGGTACAATACTTATTATGGTCAGAAATTTGACAATATCTAGCAATATAACATATCTATTTCCTCTTTGACCTGTTGATGCCACTTTTAGGAATCTATTCCTAAGACAGATGGATAAAAATATAAATCCTAATTATTAAAGAATTATTAGTAATAGCAAAAGTTTAGATACAGAGTTGGAGATGGTGATTAAATTGTTAATCCAAGAGTTTTTGAAAGTGAATAATTCCTGAAGCAGTTTTCAATTAAAACAGCCGCCATTGTTTAGGTTAGGCTACCAAATGTTACGGCAAAAACTAAACTGAGGCTTAGATAGGAAAGTGGAAACGTATTGGTATGTAATCTTTTGCCTGCTACCAGCTGGAAGGAGGAAAACAGGATCTATTTCAAAGCACAAGGAATCTTTTAATTTCCCCCGACTGGAGCAAGTCCGTTTAATGTACGATAAAATGAGAAATAGAGGTTTCAAGCCCAACTCTTCCTCTATTTCTCCCTCATACATGCAGAATTAAATATAATGTTCAAGCTAAATGAATCCATCTCTAGAGCAGGGGAATTATTGGAATATTAAAACTGGAAGGGACCTTCAATATTATGAAGTGTTTTATGTCTAATTTTATAAAACCATTAATCATATAGAAGAGAAAATGGAAGCCCAGAGAAGTCAAATACTTTTTATAAGATCACACAGCTGGGGTTGTTGCAGCTAGATGGATTTAGATTGGATCAACTGTCAGGGGGCTTTTTTTTTTTTTTTTTTTTTTTTTGCGGTACGCGGGCCTCTCACTGTTGTGGCCTCTCCTGTTGCAGAGCACAGGCTCCGGACGTGCAGGCTCAGTGGCCATGGTTCCCGGGCCCAGCTGCTCTGTGGCATGTGGGATCTTCCCGGACCGGGGCACGAACCCGTGTCCCCTGCATCGGCAGGCAGACTCTCAACCACTGTGCCACCAGGGAAGCCCTGTCAGTGAGCATTTTAACTACCACTTCTATCTAATATTAGGAGAAAGCCGAGACACAAAAATGGAGCAAAATGAGAAAGTGGGTGTAGGTAGAACATGAAAGATCACCAAAGATGAGCCTGCTGGCCTCATCGATTTATTTCAGACTACTTCTTGCCTGGATTCCCATTCTCCATCCCATTTCAAATCTCAAGTTTATATGAGAACTAATGTACATTTACAACCCTCTTAATCCCCAACTATAGACTGTATCTTCCATGTTCTCGATCTATGTATAGCAGCCTCTAGGCTCTGCTCATTTTTGTTCAATGACTGGCACATTTGGAGGTAGAGTAGACATTCATTTGTGACCTTTCCAGCTCATATTTCCACCCACCTCCATTTTCAGTACCACTCAGATTTTCCTCTGAGGAATGATCTCCCCACATCATTGTTTAGCACTTATGTGGTTTGCGTTTGGGTAGGATTTATGCTATGCTGACTTCAGAACTGGACTCTGATTGTTCTAATGCAATCAACAATAGTTTCTTTGCCCTGGTGATTGGTAAAAAATGGACATCAACACTAGTTGAAACTAATCAGTACATGGTATTGCCTTAGTCATAGCGCTTGGGTATGGAAAGTGCATTTAAATTACATTGACCCATCAGAACTAAGTCCAGGACTTGTGTTTGTAACTTTCTCTCTACACTGTTTTTTCTTTCCTCTTTTCCTGTGGCTATCTTTCTCTCCCAGAAGCTGTTAATAGTTACGCTGTGACATAGTGTGAGCCATTCTTAAGACAAAAAAAAGTTACAAAAAGAGAGTGAAGAGATAGAAAAAAATCAGTTAATATTTCTGAACTACTGTATCAAACCAACCAACCAACCAACCATCATACCTACCTATCTATGTTTGAACTTACTATGTACATAAACTGATAAATTCTGTTATTGTTCAAGTCCATTTGAATTCAAGTTTCAGTTACGTGAAACTAAAAGCATTGAAACTGATAATGGAAGCAATATGATTTAGGGGCAGGAATTCCCATCAGACCCAGATGCTGCTCTAGCAACTGACTGTGTGACCTTGGGGTAATCATTATGCCTTCCTATAATACATTCTCCTTTGCTGTACATTTGTAATGGCGTATTTCCCTTGCCTGACCTTATGTGGCATCATGAGCACCACATGAAATATTGATTTTGCGTGGGAAACCTGAAAACCCTTTGCAATTGAATTGTAGGTGATATTATTACCATTAGAAGATCTCACACCATCAACATGCTTATTATAGAACATTACTTCTTTTTTCTGCATTGCTGGAGACAGGAATAATTTATCAAGATTTGCACTTCTACAAAGCACTTGACGAAAACAAGAGTGGAAGTTTCTAAAGCAAAGCAGATTTCATTAGGCTGCTTAATATGAGTATTTATAGCCAAATTGTTTCCCAGTTGACTCTGCAATCCTCAGCTGTGATTCATAATTCTTGGTGAATAATTGCAATTATCATCTGTTTAATGAGACAACTGTTCCCTCTCTCCCCCATCTTTATTTTCCTTTTCGTAAAACCTTGCATTCAGTGCTGTGTATGTCATAGAAAGTCAGTCCATTAGGAAGCTGAATCCCTGCCAGATACCCAGAATACCAGGCCTAGAGGCAGAAGAAAAGTTCCAAGTGCGAACCAGGAGGATGCATATAAACGAATCTATAAATGTTGTTTCTTCTTTCAGATACATGCACAAACAAAAATTTTTATGACTGAACTAGGTTCAGGGGTGTCTGCATTTATTCATGCAGTGGATTGAATATTTGTGTCCCACTACCCCCACCAAATTCATGATGAAGCCCTAATGCCAATGTGATGGGTTTTGGAGGTGAGGCCTTTAGGAGGTAATTAGATCGTGAGGGGGAGCCTACACGAGTGGGATTAGTACCCTGATAAGAAGAGGTCAGAAAGCTAGTTAGCTCTCTTTCCACCATGTGAGGATGCAGTAAGTCAGCTATTTGCTACCCGGAAGAGAGCCTTTACAACCTGATCACGATGGTACCATGATTTTGGACTCCAGCCTCCAGAACCATCAGAAATAAAGTTAGGTTATTTATGAGCCACCAAGTCTATGGTACTTTGTTACAGCAGCCCAAACGAAGACATTGCACGTGTTACATACATATAAAGCACCTTCGAAGAAAACTCTAAGTAATGCAAGAAAATAGGCTCAACTCGCTCTGTTATCAGGAGAAGTTGTGTTTACCTGGACTTTCTTAGCAGCAGTCCCTATAATCCAGACCCAGGTTCCCACGGTGATTGCGTGAGTTAGGAACCATATATCAGTCTGTGCTGATGGTCCCCATATCTGATAACTGATTTGTCTTCAGGCAGCATACACTCATTCATAGAGCTTGGGAAGTGTGATGTACGGAGACTCAGGTTCCAGTTTGGATCCTAACTTTGCCCAATGTTGAAGAGCAAGCAGGTGTTAAGCATTTCACCTCTCCAAGGGACAATTTCTTCAAATTTAAATTGCAGTAATTCAACCGTCCTCTCTGTAGGTTGTTTGGAGGATTAAATGAAATGAGTGCCATAAAGCACTTTGCCCACCCCCCGCCCATAGAAGCCACTTATGTTGCCAGTGAACATCATGTATCGTCTCACTGCACGTCCCTTCAGCGCCTTATATTTCCAAAGAGGAGACGAAATATCTGTTTCTCAGCCTCTTTTCCTGACCCAGGAAGGAGCAGGGTAGGTATTGGAGACATCACTTTATGGTCACTCTTTCATAGCTCCCTTCTCCTTCCCTGGGAAGGTGAGTTGTCACCCAATAAACCAGTAGGTTCTTTAAACGTTAAGCACCTACTTGTCTCTTTCTTGCAGTCTCCTAGTCTTGTGCCTGAAGCCCAAGGAGCTTGACAATAGGCAGACCCAGTATTTTCCTTCAGCATTTCGGTCTACAACTGAGGGTTAAGTCTGATTGGCTCCACTCTGCAAGTCTGGCTTTTTTGAATCTAGGAGGAAGGGATAAGAAGCCTCTTTTAGCCTCAGCACAAAGCCACACTTTCCAAAACCAATATTACTTTTATTAAAATTGGTATTTTAATTCCTATTTCACTCAGTTCCATGTGTATATACTCTGTTAACCTGAACCCTGGAAAGGAATAGGGATAAGAGTCTCTGAACTTCTTTGAACTTCTCCTTGAACTCTCAAAAAACTTTGAGGTGTGGTAAAAATTAGAGGTCATGTATATAAGCACCTAGTCTATAACAGGTTCTGAATAAATGGTCTCTTATTATTCAATCATGAGCCAATGAGCAGCCACTGTTTTTGTTTTTTTTTATTTTATTTTATTATTATTTTTTTTTTTTACTGTTTTTAGATACATGGCCAAGAAAAGGAGCTGGTAGAGCTGATCCACGTTTCACTTCAGGGACTGATCAAACCTCATAACTCATTCAGCTAAGATGATTCAGTACCATTATCATACACACACCTTAAACAAGGTGATTATGGGTTTGTTTGTTTGTTGTTTTGTTTTGTTTTGTCATCTAACAGAAGAATGTCCAAGGCCAGAGAAATAATCTACCAAGGAAACTGGCCGACCACCTTGAAATAGCTAGTGATGTGTCCCTTTACTTTGGCTATTGACGGAATAGAGACATACAGTCATAGACGACAGAGCTGGATTTTCAGCCTCCTTGGCACATTTTGTAAGTTGTATTTATTCTTTAGCACCATAGAATTGCTTGAGCTTTACAGTACCCATGGACTTTAGGAAGAGCAGCTACCACAAGCTCCATTTCATAGATAAGGAAACTGAGGCTCAGACAAGAAAAATGATTGGGTCAACCTCCAAGAGCTGGAATCTTCACTCCTTTTCTGTTAGCTCTACACTATGCTGTTTTCTTGGAAAAAATCACATTCATGTGGTTATGCCTAGAATAGCCAGAAATGATTCTGGTTAATAAAATGAAACTATATTAGTGGCATATGGGATAAAATGGCAAGCACACACACACACACACACACACACACACTCACACACACACACACACACCCCCACACAAAACCCATATTTCTTTTGTGAGCAAGAGAATGATTGTGGATTTTGATTGTGAGAAATATTTAAAATAGCATTTATAGGGAAATTGCTATGTAGCAAATATATTCACATTTTTTTGATATTGTCACCTCAATACATTCATACTGCTCTGTAAAAAAGGAATCCATTACAATTTCTTTACACTGGGTCACAAAGAGGTAAAAGAAGTTGTCCTATGTCCAGTCATAGGGCTGGTCACTGGCAGAGTGCAGATTTTAACCTGAACTGCCCATCTCAAGAGCCTTCATTCTCAATACATCACAATACTGCTCTATTTTTAGGACACCATTTTAAGATGTTAAAAATAACATTTCATTTTTTCTGAAAAAAATTGTCATACGTAATCATCATCATGTTTTTTTGTCATTTTCCCCTATATCTTCTATAACCACACCACCCAGAAAGAGAGAGCAGCAGTTCTCCATTTGGGCTGTAGACAACGCTAACATATTGCTCTCAGTATCCACTTAAGAGAAGAAAGAGCCTTTACTTAAGCAGCACACATCTCTGTCCGTACAGATGATAATGATTAAGCAGCTTTGGAATATGAGGTCACCAAAAATGTGCATGGAACATACACAGACTCACCTATATGAGCCTAGTAATGAAGGAGCCAGGGCAAACATTAAGAGAAAATTCAAACTGTGAGCAACTTTGCCTACTAGTGTACTCAACACTCATCATTCACTTATGGCCCAGATTGCATATGATTTTGTGAATGTGAATCGACTCTGTGTCCATTCCCATGGAATTTTGGTAGAGTGACGATCCCTCTACCTTATCTATTATTCCAATATTTTAAAAGAAACATTTTATTCATACAAACTAGCATAAAATTTAACTACTGTACTTGTTCTCAAACAGTTTCAATTCCAATGTCAGAGGAAAAACCCAGCACTGTTTGAGTTCTGAAAACTTTTTTATTTGAAATAATTATAGATTCACAGGAAGTTGAAAAATAGTAAGAAAGCCCCCACCTATCCTTCACCCAGTTCCTCCCCATGGTTACATCTTAGCTAATTATAGCACAATATCCAAACCATGAAAGTGACATTGGTATAATGCAAGTGTCGTTTTATCACGTGCAGTCTTGTGTAACCACCACTGCAATAAAGTTACAGAGGTATTCCATGGCCACAGTGACCTCCCTCACTCTGCTCCTTTATAATCAGGTTTTATAGTTGGGTTGCCCTAACCCCTGGCAACCACTAATCTTTTTTCCACATCTGTAATTTTGTCATTTTGAGAATGGTAAGTAGATGTATTCATATAGTACGTGACCTTTGAGATTGACTTTTTTGTCTCAATAGTGCCTTTACAATCCATATAAGTTTTTGCATGTATGAAGTGTTCATTCTTTTTTTATTGATGAGTAATATTACATGCTAACTTTAATCATGTAGTGCTACATACTACATGAGCCACAGGTTAACCATTCACCTAAGGGATTTTTTTGGTTATTTTCAGTTTTACTCTGTTATAAATAAAAGTTCTATGAACAGTAGTGTACAGGTTTTTGTACAGAAATAAGTTTTCATCTCTCTAGGACAAATGCCCAGGAGTGTGATTGCTGGGTTATCTTGTAAGTGTATATTTAGTTTAGTTTAGCTAGTTTTATTAGTCTTATTATTATTTAGAAACTGCCGAAATATTTTCTAGAATGGGGGTACCATAAATTCTCGCCAACAGTTTATAAGAGGTTAAATTTCTCCTCCTTAGCATCAGCATTTGTATTGTCACTATGTTTTATATGTTTTGTTTCTTTTATATGTGTTGTTCTAAAATGTATGTAGCAATATTTCAACATATTCTTACTTGCATCTGCCTAATAGTGACATTGAATAATTTTTCATGTACCTATTTGCCTCCATATATCGTCTTCATATTTTTTGCCCCATTTCTAATTGAACTATTTGTATTTTTATGTTGAATTTTGAGAGTTCATTATATATTTTAGGCATAAATCCATTGTCAGAGATGTGGTTTGCAAATATTTTTTCCAAGTCTGTAACTTGTCTTTTCATTCTCTTAACATGGTTTTTATAAGAACAAAAGTTTTAACTTTTGATGAAGTACAAATTAGCTTTTTTTGCTTTTATACATAGGGGTTTCGGTGCTTTGTCTAAGAACTCTAGCAAATCCTAATTCCCAAAGATTTTCTCCTATGTGATCTTCTAAAAGTTGTATAATTCTACATCCTACATTTAAATCTATGATCCACTTTGAGTTAATCTTTGTGTAAAGTGTAAGGTTTAAGTTAGGATTTATTATTATTATTACTATTAGCATATCATTGAATTTCCAATTGCTTTAGTACCTTTTGCCAAAAGACTATCATTCTTTCAATGAATTGTTTTGCAACTTTGTCGAAGATCAGGTGACCATACCTGTGTGGCACTATTTGTTAGTTCTCTATTCTATCTATTGATGTCTGTGTGTCTGTTCACCAATTCTTCAGTCTTGATTACTGTAGCTATATAAGAAGTCCTGAAATTGGGTAGAGTGAGTCCTCCCACTTTATTTACATTTTTCTCCAGAATTGTTTTAGCTGTTGTAGCACCTTTGTCTTTCCAAAAATATTTTAGAATGATCTTATGTCCATAAAAATATCGCTTATATTTTTATGGGAATTGCATTAAACCTGCATATCAATTTGGGGAGAATTTAACATCTTTTCTAGGTTGAGTCTTCCAATCCATAAATATAATGTCTCTCCATAAATATAATATGTCTTTCCAAGCTATCTTTGGTAGCTTTCATCAATATTTTTTAGTTTTCACCATGTAAGTACTATACATGTTTTATTAGATTTATACCCAAGTAGTTCATATTTTGAGTGATTATAAATGGTAATATGTTTTAAATTACAGTTTTCACATGTTCATTATTAGTACATAGAAATAAATGATTTTTGTATGTTGAGTTCATATCCTGTGAACTTATTTAGTTTTATTTTTGTAGATTTCTGGGAAATCTATGCCACTTTCATATTACAAGAGTGCTGCTTGGCCCACCTAGTCTTATGATTTGGTTGGTCTGAAAGAATGCAGTTCATAATGGGCAGCTGTGGCCATATCATCATTTGATGTCTCGTGTTCAAAAGCTCAATGTCTGTCAGGGTCTAGTAGCATGCCTTGTGCATTTTGAACCGCGTGTAGCTCTCTGCTGCAGATGGATGTGTTGACAACCGCGAAGGCTATGCTGCGATGCACCAGGTCAATGGCCGCATTCCACACGCAGGTGGCAATGGTCAATCTCAGCTGGATTCTTCCCCATCCTATGATCCCTGTTATTTTGGGGGCCATAGTGGTGAATTAAATGAAGGTATGCCAGGGACTGACTTCCTCCTTTATGTATTGGAGGGTGGCACTGTATGTGTCATTTCACCTCTTGAAACTGTGCATAATGATTAGACAAATCCACTTCACCAGCTTCACTAATAAGGTTGTTTGAAGATTTGCATGTCCTCCAAGTAGCCCGTAGTCTAAACAATAAGATGTTTGCCTGAGTTGTTTTCTAGGAACTTGGAGTCAGCTGCGTCTGGTTCAAGCTAAGCTGGTTAATACTGAAGAGGACCACTGACCCTTCAACTGGGCATGTGCCGGTGTCCTCTGGGTGACCTTTTGAATGTGCAGAGCCCTGTAGCTTAGTTAGGCCTGCGCAGAACAATTACCACAGCTTTTCCCAATCACCTTTCCCCATGCCGCCCCCGTTCCCCACGCTTCAGCCCGCCCTGCTGCTTTGTTCGTTAGCGCATAAATACTCCAAGCCACTTTCCTTCCGGGAAGCAGATTTGAGGTTGTTCTCCCCTCTCTACGCTTGGCTGCCTTGCCAATAAACCTTTTTTTTTGCTGCGAACCTCAGCGTCTCAGCGTCTCGGCTTGTTGTGCATACGGTAAGATGAACCTGGTTTGGTAACGCTATTGTTTTTTAATTATTATCTTTTTTTGGTGGGTGAGTGGGTGGCGACGTATCTCCAAAGTATCCATTTACTCTACCCCCAATACAGTAGTTCTTACCCTAAGTCTAGAAACCAATGTCAGGATTCTGACAACTACAAGCATGTCCATTCCAAAAATACTTTTAGAGACCAAGAAAAACCAAGTTTGTGTGTGGACACAGGGGATCCATTGCGAATCAGGCCTGGGCCAGAACTTCATTTATTACCTGCGTCCCATATGCTCCCACTCTGACTGGAGGTCATAGGTATCAATGTCAGTTCAGATCATGTGTCTAAAAATCCATATGTCTAATACTCATGATCCTGAATATTTCTCTTTATCTGTGTTCACCTAAGTGACCAAAAAGGTCTCTGAGAAATTATTACTGAATTAACTTGTAGCACTATTTCAGAGACCTTTAAAAAGATCCTATATCTTCTTCATTCTGTGGGTTCTGCGTATGAAAAATGGCTCGGGGCTGGACACTGGTTAAGGGGTCATATTATTTTATTGGTGTGTCCATCCTCAACCTTAAGTTCATCCATTCTTGATTTCATTGGATTGTATAAATTAAGCAGTATCCTCATTGGATGGCCATCTATGTTGCCTCTAGGGATACCATGTTCTCTAATCATCTCCATAGCTCTTTGTAGGTTGGGCCTCTGTGCCACTGATATTGGTGATTACTGAGATCATTGTACCCACTTGATTTAGATGGTAAGGCACTGCTACCTAGCCTCTGTTATTTGGGGGCTTTGTCATGTTCTACTGCAGTCAGGGTGCCCGGTTCTATAACAGAATCATACCAGCTGCTCTGCCACCAGTGAGATTCTCAGTGATGCTGGCACCCCTCTCATCAGCACATTCCTTATGACTTTGGTAAAGAGTGCATCTGCTGAACTTTCCTACAGAATATCATCTGCTGGTGTAGTATACAGTTGGCCCTCTGTATCCACAGGTTCCACACCTGCAGAGTCAGCCAACCACAGATCAAAAATAGTCGGAAAAAAAAAATTCCAGAAAGTTGCAAAAAGCAAAACTTAAATTTGACACACGCTTGAAATGATTTACATAGCATTTACATTGTATTAACAATTATTTACATATTATTTACATCCTATTAGGTATTATAAGTAACATAGAGATGGTTTAAAATATAGGGGAGGATGTGCTTAGGTTATATGCAAATGCTATGCCATTTTATATAAGGGGCTTTTGGTATCTGCAGGGGTCCTAGAACCAATCCCCCACGGATACCCAGGGATGACTGCATTCAACCTAGAATGGCCACTTCTCTGAGACTTTTGCTGTCATCTACCATCAGTGATGGATTATAAAGCACCTTGTCTAAATAAAGCCTCTCCTTATTCTTCAAGGAAAGTGAGTCTACTGTCTTTTAACAAAAGACAGAGAACTGCTTCAGAAGACCCTGCAGATTGAGGGTAATCCTGGAGTCAAAGGCTCTGAACTTCATCTCCTGTTGCTATTAGAGTGTTGATATTGGTATCAGAGACTTTATAGGATTGAGAATTCAGCCTTCTCTGAAGCTCTATTACTCTTAATTTCTTGACTTGTTTTTGATCATGCAGGAAAACATTGTCTTTAAATGTTATAATGTTAGCTGTAGAGTTTTTGGAGATGTATTCTATCAAGTTGAGATAGGTCCTTTTAATTCCTAGTTTTCTGAGAAGTTTTATCAGAATGAATGTTGGAGTTTGCCAGATATTTCTTTCTGAATCTATTGAGCTGACCCTATGGCATTTCTTCTTTATCTTGGTGATAAAGGTGAATTGTATATTAAACCAAACTTGCCTTCCCAGGATAGCCTCCTGCTTAGTCATGGTGTATTATAATTTTTATATATTGTTGGAATTGATTTGCTAGATTTTAAAAGAGAATTGAGTCTAAGTTCATGAGGGGCATTTGTATACAGCTTTCTTATATCTTTGTAATATCAGGATAATTCTGGTCTCATTAAATGAGTTGGAAAGTGTTTTAAACTCTAATTTGGAGAATAATTTATCTAGATTGCCATTATTTCTCCTTAAATATTTGTTACAATTCAAGAGTGACACCATCTGTGCCCAACGTTTTCATTGTGGAAAGGTTTTTAACTATTAATTCAATTTATTTACTAGATATAGGGCTATTAGTTTATTTCTTCTTGACTGAGTTTTGGTAGTTTATATCTTTCAGTGAATTTGTCCATTTCATCTAAGTTGGTCATTTTATTCTCATAGGTTATTTATAATATTGTTTTATTATCCTTTCAATGTCCTAAGACTCTTTAGTAATATCCCTCCCCTTTCATTTTTATGTTGATATTGATAATTTGTATTGTCAGTCTTTTTTTTTTTTTTTAATTCTTCATCAGTCTGGATCTAAGTTTATCCATTGTATTGATCTTTCTCAAAGACATGCTTTCGGTTTCTTTCATTTGTCTGTTTTTCTGTTTTCATTTATTTCCGCTCTTACCTTTAATTTATCTTTGTGTTCCTTTGGGATTAATTTTCTCTAATTTCTTAAAGTGGAAGATTAGCTCATTGCTTTGCAGTCCTACTTTATACAATAGGCAATTAGTGTTATAAAATTTTCTCTAATTACTGCTTTACTTGCATCTCACAAATTTTGATATGTTGTGTTTTCAATTTCATTTAGTTCGAAATAACATCGATTTTAATTTCCTTTTTGACTCAATGGATATATAGCGATATTTGATTTAGTTTCCATATTTGATGGATTTTTAAGACAGTATTGTTATTGATTTCTAATTTATTTCCATTACAGTCAGAATATACTTTTCTCATTTATGTCTGGTTATGATGAATGATTTTTCAATTGAATCCTGGACGTTTTGGAGTTTATGTTAGGAGATTCTAAATCCTGTTTAAATCTTCTGTTTTAGCAAGAAGCAATCCCATTTAGCTTTAGCAGGTATGCTGTCCCACTTTTGTGATCTATTGTTTCAATGACAATTTGGTTTTGAAACCTTGCAATGCTATCATGGTCTGCTTTGTTCACCTGGTGCCACTGGGGCTTCTGCTCCATCCCAGCTGATGCTGCCTGCAGAGGCAAAGTGCACTTCCCTGTGCCTAGGTGCTGCCAGGTGAGGAATAGGAGGTGCCTCACCTATGGTTCAATGACTGCTTTCTTGGGTCAGTCCTCCAGGCTGCCTAGTGCTGATGAGATTTGCACTGGATCTCTGCTGGTGTCAACTGCTGGGACAGAAGGTGCTTACTTGAGTCTCTTTCTTTTGGAGGTGGGAATGTCAGAAGATGTTGGTCCTGGGTCATATTCTGTTCTTAGGTGGATGGCAAGGAGATGTCAGTCTTCTGTCTCCTTCTGACACAACGTGTAAGGGTGGGAAACACTGGGCGTCTGCTGTTTCAAGTGCAAGTGGAGCAGGCCTACCTACTCCCACTTTAGCAGGAATTTGGGGGATGGAGTTCCTTTCTGGCAAGTTCTTGCTCTGCTGGTGCAGGTGGAGTGGGCTACTTGAAGTGGCTGGGCAGAGCAGGATCTGGGACAGGGAAAAATGAGTCTATGTCATTTTCTCTGAGACCAGATGTCTAGGTTTCGTTTACTTTTTTATTTATTATAAAATGAACAATGCATTGTCACAATTTTTGCTTTAGACCTTTAATGATATTGTGTAAAAATAAGAGAGAAATGATATAGTTACAAATTTACCATTTCTGGTGCTCTATCACTTTTCTTTTGCCTTAAGGAGTTCGTTTAATATTTCTTGTAGTAAAATCTATTAAATTCTTTAAGCTTTTGCATGTCTGAAAATGGATTCACCTTGGTATAGAACTCTTAGAATTCCAGGTTCAGAGGTTTTTTGGTTTCTATTCCTGCAGAACTTTAAAATTGTTCTCTACTGTCTTCTGGCTTGCGTTGTTTCCAATGAGAAGTCTTATCATTTGCATCTTTGTTCTTTAGTACATATGTGTCATTTTTCTCTGGATCTGATTAAGATTATCTCTTCATTACTGGTTTAAAGCAAATAGATTATGATGTTCCCTGGTATAGTTCCCTGGTGTAGTTTTCTTCGTGTTTCTTTTGCTTGGAGTTCCTTAAACTTCTTGATTCTGTGAGTTTATATTTTCTATCACTTTTGGGAAAACTTTGGAATTAAATTTTCTTTTCTAATCATTTTCCGGTCTCCCTCTTGGATGTCAATTATACATTTTGGGGTGCTTGAAATTGCCCCACACTTTATTGATGTCCTGTCCATTTTTTTTTGTTTTTTTTTATGTGCGGTACGCGGGCCTCTCACTCTTGTGGCCTCTCCCGTTGCAGAGCACAGGCTCCTGACGTGCAGGCTCAGTGGCCATGGCTCACGGGCCCAGCCGCTCCGCGGCATGTGGGATCTTCCCAGACTGGGGCACAAACCCGTGTCCCCTGCATTGGCAGGCGGATTCTCAACCACTGCGCCACCAGGGAAGCCCTGTCCTGTCCATTTTTAAGTGTCTTTTTATTCTGTGTGGTTTATTTTGGATAGTTCCTATTGCTATGTATTCAAGTTCATTCATCTTTTCTTCTTCCGTGCTTCTCTTCTTTGCTTTTCACTTATTCCAATGTACTTGTCATTTCTGACATTGTATTTTCATCTGAAGAAGTTCAGTTTGGACATTTTGTTTTATATTCATGTACGTCCTTAACATGTTCACATAGTCCTTTACCTTCTTTTATATACAGTATATAGTTATGTAACTATTTTAATGTGCTTCTGCATTAATTTTATCCTATGTGTTATTTCTAGGTCAGTTTTGATTGGTATATTTTTCTCCTGTTTATGGCTTGTATTCTCCTGTGTCTTTTCATGCCTGGTAATTTTTTATGGATGGTATCATGAATTTTACATTGTTGGGTCCTGGCTATTTTTGCACTTATTCAGATATTTTTGAGGTTTATTCTGGAATGTAGTCAAGCTATTTGGAGAATGACTTATGAGGTTTGCTTTTAAGCTTTTTATAGTGGCATCACAGCAACCTATAGTCTTGAACGAATTATATCTTCATAGGGAGGGAGTATTCTTCTGAGTATTCTACGTAATGCCCAATGTGTTTTGAGAATTTGATAGTATCGCTGGTTGGAACACAAATTATTCCTCTCCCTTTGTGAGTGCTGTAGATTTCTTTGCCTGCTTTTTACTGAATGTACTTTCCCAAGCCTTGAGCAGTTGCTTCATATACATGCTCTGACTGGTACTCACCTGAAGACTTGAAAGTGGGAGGTGGGGGATCTGTATATCTCAGAATGCGGTTCTCTCTCGCTCTCTGCATTTCTCTCCTCCATGGTACTCTTTCTTATGATTAATCTTACTGTATTGGCCTCCTTGGAAAAGCAACATCAGTGCTGAACTCAAGGAGATCAACAGTCTTCACTGAGGTTCCTCTTTCCTGCACCTCAGCCTCGAAACACTCTCTAGGTGTAAGCTGAGGGGCAACTATAGGCCTTACCTCATTTGCTGTTCCTCTCCTGGGGATCCTGCACTGCCTGTTTTCCAATACTTGAAAACCTTTGTCTAATTTGTTTTTTCCAGTTTTTATTATCTGGCTAAGGCAATTGGATAAATCCAGTTCCAGTTAACCTTATCTTGGCTAGAAACTAGAATTACAATTTATTCTTTTGAATACCTTGAATATTTCTTTGGCTGATGTCTAGTTATTTTGTATCTCTTGTTTTATTGTGAATAAGAACTCTTTTTTTCCATTATGCTCCCTGATTTGTTATTACTGGCATAAAGGAAAGACTATTCATTTTCATGTGTTACCTTTATATCTGGGTAGCTTACCAAAGTAAACTTTCATTATTCACAGAATTTCTCAAGTGATCCTCTTAGATTTTCCAGGGTGATAGTTGATATTACTTGCAGAATACACATATTGTTACTTAATTTCCAAAAATATTATCTCACCTTTTGTTTCATCGACAAGATTGTTATTGTTGAATAATAATAGTTTTGGGCAATTAAAATATTGTCCTTGATTTTGAAGTCCAATGATTTTAACATTTCACTGTTAAATGTGATGTTTGCTCTAGATTTAAGGAAGAAATTATTAAGTTCATAGTGGTTTTTTCTGTTCCTAGTTTACTAAAAATGGGTGAATTTCATCAAAAAAGATTTAATATTGTTTGGATTGTCTTGTGTTCCCTCTCCTTTAATCATTAGTGCTGTGAATTGTACTAATAGATTTGCTGATGGTAAAGCTATATTTACTTTCCTAGTAAAAAATCCTTATTAATCGTAATATGTCGCTTCTTTAAAGTACAGTTGGGCTCAATTTCATATTAGTTATCTAGAGTATTTGCGTATGTATTTATATGTCATGTTGGTTTCTAACCACACTTCTCAAACTGAAACCCCAGGACACACGTATTCTGTAGATTTCGTCTCATCGTAAGATACTTCCATATTGTGTTCTATTTTGATGATCTTCTAAAATTACACACATCTAAGCATAATCTTGAAAATGTGGGTCACCACTCTACAACTGAGGACTTCTATCAGGTCCAATGTCCTACTGTGCCTTTGTGCTTAAGACGGCATTCTCACCAAGGTTAGATCAGAAAATGACAAGGTGTACAGACAACAAGGGATAGAAAAAAGTGAGAATTGGGTCATTCTTAAAGAACACATTAATATGGGCATACCAAGCCCAGAAGCATTTAATCACGGCAGTTAATAATGTCTTAAAGTTGCATGTATATACATTGTGTGGCTCAGAAGTCCCCAGCACTTCCTATACAGCCTTGGGCCTAACTCTAGATTAAGTAAATCAGAATCCATAAAGTTGGGGCTTGGACATCCGTAACTTTAAAAAAAATCTTTACAAACGTTTCTAAAGTGCAGCCAGAAATGAGAAGCACAGACGTAGACTTTGCCTCAGTATATTAATTTGTAAAAATAAATGATGCTATAAATAAGTAATGAAGATTTTATCCACTCCTATTCCAGCAATAAAAGTAAAATAGCCATTTAATTCCTGCTTTCAAAGTACCACAATGCTCATTTATTTTCAAGTGAATTGGCATATCTGCAGAAAAGTTGTATGGTACCTGATTAAAATTGGTGTTTGAAGAGTGCAAGATTGCTCATTAGCAGGGCTTTTGAAAAATTGAGTTCTGATGATTTGTAACTAAACCTTGTCAACCAAACCTTGAACTTACTCGTAATTCTTTTAAAAAATATGTATATGACCAGGCATCCTCATTATCGGTTTTATTAAGCTTAGACACTTAAAAATAGAAAAATAGGCCTTTCCTCTATCAAATCCTTTACCACTTATTTCACTTAATGTGATGGTTGACATGGGGTGGCTAGAAATATATTCTATATTCTATCATTTTTTATAAGTATGCATCTAATTTGTGTGCATTTGTTTTAGGGTTCAAAGTACAGCTATAACTAATGTGGAATTTTAACCTACTTTTAGCTTGTACATATACAAGTAATAGGTAAATCAAAACATGGGTCTGCAAGACTTACTTTTCTTAAAAGAGATTCATATGTTACTATGTTCATATGTTTGTTTTCAGGCTTATTTTTGACTGAAATGCTTTATGAATTTTACTCAGTTACTATTGATATAATTTTAAATAATACAAAAATCAGGTCATCCTTATGGTGGGTGTTGCAGATCTCTAGTAAAACAAACTGGGCCTAGTTCCTTTTGATGGAGCGTGCTAAAATTATAACTATCTCTGTGATATCTCTACATATATCCATTCAGGTTTCTACTATTGCAATATATTCTCTAGATTTTCTAGACTATAAAGTATCATTCAGTATTTACTTATAATTTTTCAAATAGCTTATGTATCTGCAGTCATATTTTCTTTATTATTTATAATGTTATTATTTCATGTTCCCTTTCCCTTTTTTCTCTCTCAAACCATTTTTGGGGGTTGGATCAGATGTCCCAGTTTTATTTTGAAATATATAATCCATATCACTAATTTTTGCTTTATTTTTAAATGATTTTTGTCTTTTAATGAACATTTTTGTAGGTACATGTTCTACTATACATGTCTACTGAACAAACATAAAATGGTATTTATTTTCTATTGTTCTAAGCTAAGCTCTCTTATGATTAGATTTGTAGTGTCACTGACTTAATTTTATGAGATTTACAATAGTTACCCTGATATCTGTATTTAAAGGAGAGGGAGGATGAAGGGGGCGGACACAGATGGAGATATAACATTATTACTGTTCAGGATTGCCTGGTTCAGAGATGTGGAAAGATAACCCACAGGAACATACAGCAATGTAAAACTGGAATAAAGCATTAGGAATAATAATGTGCTTATTCTATATTTGTTCAAGGGGGTCTTCTTAAATGCCAGATAAGTCTAAACCCCTTGGTGGAAAGTTGTATCAAAATGCCTTTAGACCAGTCTCCACGATGCTAAGAGATTTATAAATAGGAATTAATTTTTTATTTGCCGAATACACCACAATTGGAAGATTAGAATGATAAGAGTTTTGGAATACAGAAACGGAAAGTCAGATTGAAAAAAAATCACTGTAAGTTTCATAATTATAAAACATTTTGGAAATAATAGGTGTTATAGGTATATATATTTATACATATTTAAAGGAAATACCAGGGTTCAATATAATTTGAAAACCAAAATATCCATCTGTGTTTTTCTTCAACAAGTTAATTATTATGAAACGATTTACAAATCCTATGTGCCACATGAATACTAAGTGATTAAACTCAAAAGTGGAAGTAGAAATATTGTATTTATGGGGTTATATAACTTAGAATATTTATATGGCTGGAGAAGAAGAAATCAAAAGTGGCAAAATGATAATCAGTAGGAAGTTTCTAAATATTCCTTTGATCTGAAAACAGTAGAAAGTTTGGGTGCTGTATTTTTTAAAAATCATTTTGTTTGTTGGCTTCAAGTATCCTGGGAATTTAAGTAACATTTTTGTGCCCCCAGTGGTCCCACAAGAGAAACTGAAAAGCACAAATATATGATTACTCCTGAGGAGGCAAAAACTGATCCGGCTTATAATTATCTTCACAAATACTTGCACCTGCAAGTAATTCTCTACTAAATACTAAACTAGCATTGTTAATTGGATTGTTAATCACCGAGGGAGCAGAGGTCAGACTACCAGCAGGGTCATCCGTGTTTTTAATTGTTTCCCAGAGAGAAACCAGCAAGGATTCCTAGGAGTCCCTAACCTTAGTTTGAATAAATTGATCAGATTGGGTCCCTTTAGGCTAGGAAAGCCAACTCCTAAAATTATGCCTTGCATAAAATAGGCACATGGTGTATATTTACTAATGGATGAGTTCATCGATGCAGACAGTAGGAGAAGTCTAAGAGGATAGCCATTGAAAGGGCAGCAGAGAATACAAGGCAGAAATTTTACTCTCTACGTGTATCCCACAATTGAAGTTTGCTTAGAAAATAAGTTGAGATTTGACTTTAGAGTTATTTTCCACAAGAGTAAGCCAAAAATCCTGAGAGTCTGTGTCCAATTTTCCAACAACCTCTGTGTGCTTAAACTTATGTTTTTTAAAAATCATAGCAGAGCTTCATGGACCCTTCGTATGGTTCCTCCTCTTACAGATGAAGAAACTGTGGCCCAGAACTGGTAATTGGCCTAGGTCACATAGATGCTGGATCTAGCTGTGCTGTTCTTTCCACTGCACCTAGAAATACACTCTAGGTTGGAGTTTTCATATAGAGAAGATCAGTGACCCAATCTCAGCCTAAAATGTTAACGATTTTTATACAAGAAAAGCATAAACATTCAAGGCATAAAATGACCTTAAAATTGCCCAGTTAACCCTTCCCTTCCTTATTGCACAGATGAGGAAACCAAGGACTGGAGAAGAGTAGCAATTTCCTCATGGATATACAAGAACTTATGTGGATAATGATGCAATCATCAATGAAAAGTGAAATTATGATCCATTTAAACTCTTAACTAAGGCAGGGACATTTTATACATTTTAAATTATTGTTCCCATGGGTCAGCTATAGATTTAAAGGTTTTTACTTTTCTATTATGTAAAGACTTAATTATTCAGATCATGCTACCCTAAGAGACATGCAACAAATAATAGATTGCTGACCTATTCACTGAGGAAATAACTAAACGCATAAAATTGTTTCTCAACAGGTCTACAGCTTAAAATTGCCAGTAAGATAGCCTTAAAGAGCTGAATTTCCCATTTTTTATCAAAAGCATTAAACAGTGTATGCTTCAGACACATTTCTTCTTCTCTAGATATCAACAAGTTTTTCCTGAAACCTTTCAAATAACAATAGCAAAATTAGCTCATTGTACAATTTTGTCCATTTTTTCTGCAGCTTTATGTCAGTCTCCAGGAATCACTCTTTGACTCAGAGTCATCAACATCCATATTTTTTTCTCCACAATATCTTCTTTGTGCCATTAAATGTATTAATCAACAGTGCTCCATGATTGTCTTCCAGATTTTTCTGTGCTGCTAATACCTAATCAGTAAACTCTGGCACCGGTGCATTACTAGAAAGTGACAATGGAAGGTTTTTAGACAATAACCGTTTGTTGGAAAGCCAACAACAATATATTCCTTCCCAAAAGATCCTTAAACAGCTTGTTGACTGAAATGTCAAGGGGTCTAGTCACGTCATAAGGAATTACAACCAAGTTTGTCCGTGCCCAGGCAATGACAGCCACCACTCTGTGACCTTCCATAGCTTATAGAAAATATAAGATTTCACCCTGAATTTTTAAGATGTTCAAATTTGAAACAGGAACAAATGACCTTCTCTGAATTGAGGAAACACTGCATTATCTCAGACATCAAGCCATCCCCCTTCTATTCTCTATTAAGGAGAAAAATAAATACAATGAGAACAAAACACTCTCCTTTCCACCCCCCACCCCTTATACCCCTGGCTCTTGCTGACTCTGACATGTGCCCCCTGCATTTATTTCCCCCAATTCAGGGACGAGTTCTTTGTGTGATATTAAAGTGGCCCTACATTAGACTTTTCATTTGAATCCAATTTGATGAGCTGCATCAAGACTTTTACTCCAAATTTGCAGTCATCTCAAGGTCAGCGCAGTTCCTAAAGAAGCCCCCTCTCCTGTTAACAGTGTAAATTTCCGCCAACAGTGTAAAGTTCCGCCATCCGCAGTTCACCAGAGCTGAGGTCCTAAGCAAGTCTAGTGAAATTGGCGTGATGTTTTAAACTTGCATGCTCACCAGGCAATATCCTCCCCATCCCCTTACCCCCGGAAAATTACAGAATGGTCCTTCAAACCCAAGGTTACTCTTTGCAGTAATCCAAATGCATTCTCATTTAGCCCTTGGAATGGCAGTTCTAGAATCCCGCAGACTCTTGCAGATAAGCTGTTGATTGGCTACAGCAGGTTCCCTGAGCTGCGGTTGGCACAGGGTAAGTGGTGAGAGGACAGATATTTACTGGCTGTGTGCACACTGTCTGTGCTTTGCACATGGGACATAGGCAGACAAGATATGTATGTCCTGTTCTAACTATATGTATTCCAAAAAGTGTCTCTCCTCTCTGCCTTCCTGGTTCATTCATTTGGAAACTTTTCTGGCATTCTGCAGACTCTATTTTACTCTTTTCATTTCCAGAATATGGGGGACGTGATTAGACAACATGATTCTGTGTAAATAGTAGGTACTTCGTACATATTTTTTTCCATTGAATCATTGAGTAATATACTGATAAATTATTCCATCATCCTTCAATCAGTGGAACATGACTGTTGAATCTTCACTAGTTAAAGTGGCTTTCCAGGAAATCGATCCTAAGCACAACACTCATATACATTTAGAATAAAAAACAAATGAACACGGGTGAAGGAGCCTGGGACTTAAAAAGGGACATGCTTTTGGGGGAATGAATTTTATTCATCCTCATGGATGTTTTTGTTCTCTGTCCCATAGAAATGCTTACAGCTTTGGCAAACTGGCCACAATTCCTCCCTGTGTGGCTACCGTGCCGTTTTGAAGGTCTGTACAACTTTAATTCCCAAATTTATTCCTCCCTGTGGCTTGCTCTTTTGAAAAGTACCATGCACCTCCCCGACCACTGTTCTTCCATGACCCTCCTACGTACACTACAGACTTACCTGCATGTCTCAGTTCTCCACTTTGACTCTTTAATCATTTTCAGATAGAGGTCTCTTCTCTACTCACCATCTCCAACCCCCTAGCAATACGCAAAGTGCTTCAGATTGAAAAGGTTTAGAAGGCACCTTCCTGTCCTCAAATAACTGAAAAGATAGAGAGTTAAGTATAAAACGTATCATAAAGCACAACAGTAAGCAAGTTTATGCCAAGTTGTAATTTCTCAGTTGGCACTACTGAGCTCTAGGTATTACCAAGAGATGTTCTATTTTAAAAAGTTTAATGGTTAAATGTATTTTGGAAATACTACATTATTATATTTCACTTTTTCACATTCATGGTGTACATTAGTGTATTAAAAGACCTAAGAAACTTTCTTATAATACCTAATTAACTTGTGTTAATGTTGCCACAGGTTATCTGACTTCAGGGTCTTTTTATACGTATAACAATTGGTAATATTTGAGAGAACAGTCCTATAAGAGAGCTTTCCAGAAATACTGTGTGCCATGTATATCTTGTACTTTTCCCAGAGTGATCAAAACCTAGGGTGCCTCTTTTTCATAATAGGTTGCCCCCTTCTGTTTCCTTGCTGCAAACTACCTTTCCAGGCTCATCTCGAACTCCACCCTTCTCTTCTTCTGTGCTGCAATTCACTCTCATCCCTGCACATCTCCATCTTGTCTATCCTGCTCCGGGACTCAGGAGGCTCATCTCCACAGAGGATCCCAGCTGAGCTTCCCACTGTGTTTGGCCAATGGGAGACAGCAGAGAAATATCAGAGTCAGAGTACTGGAGGCTGGGGTCATTATTCCCTGAGCCGTCTGTCTTTGCCAGGCTGTGCTGGCAATGGGATCATTTCTCTATGAAAGGCCAAAACTCCTGTCAGCTGGCCTTCCTCTACAGCTATACATTTCTCTAGGTTTTGTTCGCCTTGCCTCTTCCTGTCTTAACTGCTTCCTACTATTGCTGCCACGGCGTGTTCCACAATTTCATGTAACCCTTCCAAATACATTGCAAAAGTCCCCATTAGACTCTCTTTAGTCATTCTTTTTAGCCTGTTAAAAGAAACAATAGGCCCCAAATGAAGACACTTGTGCTGAGCTCCACATCAGCAAACCAATACTTAATACCTAACCTAATTGCAAATTTCAACTTCTACCAGGAATGTAGTCTTACCCAGTCAGTGTGGAATTTCCTGGTCAGCAGTATGGAGGTAACCTACCTGACACACCCCTTCCACTCCCCAAAGAAAGATGAAGTAATCTCCTTATTCCTTGTCTCTACCCCCTTCTGTCTATAAAAGCCTTTGATTTTGCATAACTCCTCAGAGATCGTTTCAGTTTGCTGGATTGGATCCTGCCCGATTCTTGATATCGTTGAATAAAGTCAATTAAATCTTAAGTTTCCTTGGTTGAATTTTGCTTTTGAACAAGCCTATCATTTGTTTCCTGCTAGGACCATGCCTGTTGACTCCATACCTTACCATCCCAGTGACCACACAAATTTTCGCTTCTTTCTTCATGCTGGTCTCTGAGGCTGGAATGCCATTTCATTTCTTTTCTAACCATAGACATCCTCATAATCATTCCAGGCCCATTCTGACTGCTGCTTTTTCCTTTCAATTTTTCCTGCTTTTTTTTTTTAACATCTTTATTGGAGTATAATTGCTTTACAATGGTGTGTTAGTTTTTGCTTTATAACAAAGTGAATCAGTTATACATATACATATGTCCCCATATCTCTTCCCTCTTGCATCTCCCTCCCTCCCACCCTCCCTATCCCACCCTCTAGGTGGTTACAAAGAACCAACCTGATCTCCCTGTGCTATGCAGCTCCTTCCCACTAGCTATCTACCTTATATTTGGTAGTGTATATATGTCCATGCCTCTCTCTCGCTTTGTCACAACTTACCCTTCCCCCTCCCCATATCCTCAATCCATTCTCTAGTAGGTCTGTGTCTTTATTCCTGTCTTACCCCTAGGTTCTTCATGATATTTTTTTTCCTTAAATTCCATATATATGTGTTAGCATACGGTATTTGTCTTTCTCTTTCTGACTTCACTCTGTGTGACAGACTCTAGGTCTATCCACCTCATTACAAATAACTCAATTTCGTTTCTTTTTATGGCTGAGTAATATTCCATTGTATATATGTGCCACATCTTCTTTATCCATTCATCTGTTGATGGACACTTAGGTTGTTTCCATCTCCAGGCTATTGTAAATAGAGCTGCAATGAACATTTTGGTACATGACTCTTTTTGAATTATGGTTTTCTCAGGGTATATGCTCAGTAGTGGGATTGCTGGGTCATATGGTAGTTCTATTTGTAGTTTTTTAAGGAACCTCCATACTGTTCTCCAGAGTGGCTGTACCAATTTACATTCCCACCAACAGTGCAAGAATGTTCCCTTTTCTCCATACCCTCTCCAGCATTTATTGTTTCTGGATTTTTTGATGATGGCCATTCTGACTGGTGTGAGATGATATCTCATTGTAGTTTTGATTTGCATTTCTCTAATGATTAATGATGTTCAGCATTCTTTCATGTGTTTGTTGGCAGACTGTATATCTTTGGAGAAATGTCTATTTAGGTCTTCTGTCCAAGTTAGATTGGGTTGTTTGTTTTTTTGTTATTGAGTTGCATGAGCTGCTTATAAATTTTGGAGATTAATCCTTTGTCAGTTGCTTCATTTGCAAATATTTTCTCCCATTCTGAGGGTTGTCTTTTGGTCTTGTTTATGGTTCCCTTTGCTGTGCAAAAGCTTTGAAGTTTCATTAGGTCCCATTTGTTTATTTTTGTTTTTATTTCCATTTCTCTAGGAGGTGGGTCGCAAAGTGTCTTGCTGTGATTTATGTCATAGAGTGTTCTGCCTATGTTTTCCTCTAAGAGTTTGATAGTTTCTGGCCTTACATTTAGGTCTTTAATCCATTTTGAGCTTATTTTTGTGTATGGTGTTAAGGAGTGATCTAATCTCATACTTTTACATGTACATGTCCAGTTTTCCCATCACCACTTATTGAAGAGGCTGTCCATTCTCCACTGTACATTCCTGCCTCCTTTATCAAAGATAAGGTGACCATATGTGTGTGGGTTTATCTCTGGGCTTTCTATCCTGTTCCATTGATCTATCTTTCTGTTTTTGTGCCAGTACCATACTGTCTTGATTACTGTAGCTTTGTAGTATAGTCTGAAGTCAGGGAGCCTGATTCCTCCAGCTCCTTTTTTCGTTCTCAAGATTGCTTTGGCTATTCGGGCTCTTTTGTGTTTCCATACAAATTGTGACATTTTTTGTTCTAGTTCTGTGAAAAATGCCAGTGGTAGTTTGATAGGGATTGCATTGAATCTATAGATTGCTTTGGGTAGTAGAGTCATTTTCATAATGTTGTTTCTTCCAATCCAAGAACATGGTATATCTCTCCATATATTTGTATCATCTTTAATTTCTTTCATCAGTGTCTTATAATTTTCTGCATACAGGTCTTTTGTCTCCTTAGGTAGGTTTATTCCTAGATATTTTATTCTTTTTGTTGCAATGGTAAATGGGAGTGTTTTCTTGATTTCACTTTCAGATTTTTCGTCATTAGCTTATAGGAATGCCAGAGATTTCTGTGCATTAATTTTGTATCCTGCTACTTTACCAAATTCATTGATTAGCTCTAGGAGTTTTCTGGTAGCATCTTTAGGATTCTCTATGTATATAGTATCATGTCATCTGCAAACAGTGACAGCTTTACTTCTTCTTTTCCAATTTGGATTCCTTTTATTTCCTTTTCTTCTCTGATTGCTGTGGCTAAAACTTCCAAAACTATGTTGAATAAGAGTGGTGAGAGTGGGCAACCTTGTCTTTTTCCTGATCTTAGTGGAAATGGTTTCAGTTTTTCACCATTGAGGATGATGTGGCTGTGGGTTTGTCATGTATGGCCTTTATTATGTTGAGGAAAGTTCCCTCTATGCCTACTTTCTGCAGGGTTTTTATCATAAATGGGTGTTGAATTTTGTTGAAAGCTTTCTCTGCATCTATTGAGATGATCATATGGTTTTTCTCCTTCAATTTGTTAATATGGTGTATCACGTTGATTGATTTGCGTATATTGAAGAATCCTTGCATTCCTGGAATTAACCCCACTTGATCATGATGTATGATCCGTTTAATGTGCTGTTGGATTCTGTTTGCTAGTATTTTGTTTAGGATTTTTGCATCTATGTTCATCAGTGATATTGGCCTGTAGTTTTCTTTCTTTGTGACATCCTTGTCTGGTTTTGGTATCAGGGTGATGGTGGCCTTGTAGAATGAGTTTGGGGAGTGTTCCTCCCTCTGCTATATTCTGGAAGAGTTTGAGAGGGATAGGTGTTAGCTCTTCTCTGAATGTTTGATAGAATTCGCCTGTGAAGCCATCTGGGCCTGCGCTTTTGTTTGTTGGAAGATTTTTAATCACAGTTTCAATTTCAGTGCTTGTGATTTGTCTGTTCATATTTTCTATTTCTTCCTGATTCAGTCTTGGCAGGTTGTACATTTCTAAGAATTTGTCCATTTCTTCCAGGTTGTCCATTTTATTGGCATAGAGTTGCTTGTAGTAATCTCTCATGATCTTTTGTATTTCTGCAGTGTCAGTTGTTACTTCTCCTTTTTCATTTCTAATTGTATTATTTTGAGTCTTCTCCTTTTTTTTCTTGATGAGTCTGGCTAATGGTTTATCAATTTGGTTTATCTTCTCAAAGAACCAGCTTTTAGTTTTATTGATCTTTGCTATCGTTTCCTTCATTTCTTTTTCATTTATTTCTGATCTGATTTTTATGATTTCTTTCCTTTTGCTAACTTTGGGGTTTTTTTGTTCTTCTTTCTGTAATTGCTTTAGGTGTAAGGTTAGGTTGTTTATTTGAGACGTTTCCTGTTTCTTAAGGTACGATTGTATTGCTATAAACTTCCCTCTTAGAAGTGCTTTTGATGCATCCCACAGGTTTTGGGTCGTCGTGTCTCCATTGTCATTTGTTTCTAGGTATTTTTTTATTCTTTGATTTCTTCAGTGATCACTTCGTTATTAAGTAGTGTACTGTTTAGCTTCCATGTGTTTGTACTTTTTACAGATGTTTTCCTGTAATTGACATCTAGTCTCATAGCGTTGTGGTCAGAAAAGATACTTGATACAATTTCAATTTTCTTAAATTTACCAAGGCTTGATTTGTGACCCAAGATATGATCTATCCTGGAGAATGTTCCATGAGCACTTCAGAAGAATGTGTATTCTGTTGTTTTTGGATGGAATGTCCTATAAATATCAATTAAGTCCATCTTGTTTCATGTATCATTTAGAGCTTGTGTTTCGTTATTTATTTTCATTTTGGATGATCTGTCCATTGGGTTGTTAAAGTCCCCTAGTATGAATGGGTTACTGTCAATTTCCCCTTTTATGGCTGTTAGTATTTGCCTTATGTATTGAGGTGCTCCTACATTGGGTGCATAAATATTTACAATTGTTATATCTTTTTCTTAGATTGATCCCTTGATCATTATGTAGTGTCCTTCTTTGTCTCTTTGAATAGTTTTTATTTTAAAGTCTATTTTGTCTGATATGAGTACTGCTACTCCAGCTTTCTTTTGGTTTCCATTTGCACGAAATATCTTTTTCCACCCCCGTACTTTCAGTCTGTATGTGTCTCTAGGTTTGAAGTGGGTCTCTTTTAGACAGCAAATACATGGGTCTTGTTTTTGTATCCATTCAGCCAATCTGTGTCTTTTGGTGGGAACATTTAGTCCATTTACATTTAAGGTAATTATCAATATGTATGTTCCTATTTCCATTTTCTTAATTGTTTTGGGTTTGTTATTGTAGGTCTTTTCCTTCTCTTGTGTTTCTTGTCTAGCGAAGTTCCTTTAGCATTTGTTGTAAAGGAACTCTCTGAGTTTTTGCTTGTCTGTAAAGGTTTCAATTTCTCCATCAAATCTGAATGAGATCCTTGCTGGGTAGAGTAATCTTGGTTGCAGGTTTTTCTCCTTCATCACTTAAAATATGTCCTGCCAGTCCCTTCTGGCTTGCAGAGTTTCTACTGAAAGATCAGCTGTTAACCTTATGGGGATTCCCTTGTGTGTTATTTGTTGTTTTTCCCTTCCTGCTTTTACTATGTTTTCTTTGTATTTAATTTTTGACAGTTTGATTAATATGTGTTTTGGAGCGTTTCTCCTTGGATTTATCCTGTGTGGGACTCTCTGTGCTTCCTGGACTTGATTAACTATTTCCTTTCCCATATTAGGGAAGTTTTCAACTATAATCTCTTCAAATATTTTCTCAGTCCCTTTCTTTTTCTCTTCTTCTTCTGGAACCCCTATAATTCGAATGTTCGTGCATTTAATGTTGTCCCAGAGGTCTCTGAGACTGTCCTCAGTTCTTTTCATTCTTTTTTCTTTATTCTGCTCTGTAGGAGTTATTTCCACTATTTTATCTTCCAGGTCACTTATCCGTTCTTCTGCCTCAGTTATTCTGCTATTGATCCCATCTAGAGTATTTTTAATGTCATTTATTGTGTTGTTCATCGTTGTTTGTTTCATCTTTAGTTCTTCTAGATCCTTGTTAAATGTTTCTTGCATTTTGTCTATTCTATTTCCAAGATTCTGGATCATCTTTACTATCATTATTCTGAATTCTTTTTCAGGTAGACTGCCTATTTGCTCTTCATATGTTAGGTCTGGTGGGTTTTTATCTTGCTCCTTCATCTGCTGTGTGTTTTTCTGTCTTCTCATTTTGCTTATCTTACTGTGTTTGGGCTCTCCTTTTTGCAGGCTGCAGGTTTGTTGTTCCCGTTGTTTTTGGTGTCTGTCCCCAGTAGTAAGTTTGGTTCACTGGGTTATGTAGGCTTCCTGGTGGAGGGGACTAGTGCCTGTGTTCTGGTGGATGAGGCTGGATCTTGTCTTTCTGGTGGGCAGGTCCACATCTGGTGGTGTGTTTTGGGGTGTCTGTGGACTTTTTATGATTTTAGGCAGCCTTTCTGCTAATGGGTGGGGTTGTGTTCCTGTCTTGCTAGTTGTTTGGCATCGGATATCCAGCACTGTAGGCTGCTGGTCGTTGAGTGAAGCTGGGTGCTGGTGTTGAGATGGAGATCTCTGGGAGATTTTCCCTGTTTGATATTATGTGGAGCTGGGAGGTGTCTTGTGGACCAGTGTCCTGAAGTTGGCTCTCCCACCTCAGAGGCACAGCACTGACCCCTGGCTGCAGCACCAAGAGCCTTTCATCCACTTGGCTCAGAATAAAAGGGAGATAAAGTAGAAAGAAAGAATTAGTAGAAGTAGAAAGAAAGAAAGAAAGGAGGGAGGGAGGAAGGAAGGAAGGAAGAAAGGAAGGAGGCAAGGAAAAAAAGAAAGAAAGAAGATAAACTGAAATAAAATAATGTAAGATAAAATATAATAAAGTTATTAAAATAAAAAGTAATTTTTAAGAGAAAAAAAGAAAAAAATTAAAAAACAAAAATGGATGGATAGAACCCTAGGACAAATGGTGGAAGCAAAGCTATACAGAGAAAATCTCACACAGAAGCATAAAAAGAGGGAAAGGGGAAAAAATCATAAATCTTGCTCTCAAAGTCCACCTCCTCAATTTGGGATGATTAGTTGTCTAAAGGAGGGAAGGAGGGAAAGAAAGAAAGAAAGAAAAAAGGTAAAATAAAATAAAGTTATCAAACCAAAATATTATTATTAAGAAAAAAAATTAAAAAAAAACAAGAATAAAAAAAAAAACGGACAGATAGAACCTAGGACAAATGGTGGCAGCAAAGCTATACAGACAAAATCTCACACAGAAGCATACACATACACACTCACAAAAAGAGGAAAAGGGGAAAAAGTCATAAATCTTGCTCTCAAGGTCCACTTCCTCAATTTGGGATGACTCGTTGTCTATTCAGGTATTCCACAGTTGCAGGTACATCAAGTTGATTGTGGAGCCTTAATCCGCTGCTCCTGAGGCTGCTGGGAGAGGTTTCCCTTTCTCTTCTTTGTTCTCACAGCTCCCGGGGCTCAGCTTTGCATTTGGCCCCGCCTCTGCGTGTACGTCACTGGAGGGCGTCTGTTCTTCGCTCAGACAGGACAGGGTTAAAGGAGCTGCTGATTCGGGGCCTCTGGCTCACTCAGTCTTGGGGGAGGGAGGGGCATGGAGTGCGGGGCGGGCCTGTGGAGGCAGAGGCCGGCGCGCCGTGCGTTCTTCCTCCGGTGGACTGGATCCTGCGACCGCGGCAGTGGCGGGCTGCACAGGCTCCCCAGGAGGGGAGGTGTGGATAGTGAGCTGTGCTCGCACACAGGCTTCTTGGTGGCGGCAGCAGCAGCCTTAGCGTCTTATGCCCGTCTCTGGGGTCTGCGCTTTTAGCCGCGGCTCGCGCCCATCTCTGGAGCTCCTGTAAGCAGCGCTCTTAATCCCCTCTCCTCCGCACCAGGAAACAAAGAGGGAAGAAAAAGTCTCTTGCCTCTTCGGCAGGTCCAGACTTTTCCCCGGACTCCCTCCCGGCTAGCCGTGGCGCACTAACCCCTGCAGGCTGTGTTCACGCCGCCAACCCCAGTCCTCTCCCTGTGCTCCAACCGAAGCCCAAGCCTCAGCTCCCAGCCCCCGCCCGCCCCGTCAGGTGAGCAGACAAGCCTCTCGGCCTGGTGAGTGCCGGTCGGCACCGATCCTCTGTGCGGGAATCTCTTCGCTTTGCCTCCCTCACCCCTGTTGCTGTGCTCTCCTCGGCGGCTCCGAAGCTTTCCCCCTCTGCCTCCCGCAGTCTCCGCCCGTGAAGGGGCTTCCTAGTGAGTGCAAACCTTTCCTCGTTCACAGCTCCCTCCCACTGGTGCAGGTCCCGGCCCTATCCTTTTGTCTCTGTTTATTCTTTTTTCTTTTGCCCTACCCAGGTACGTGGGGACTTTCTTGCCTTTTGGGAGGTCTGAGGTCTTCTGCCAGCGTTCAGTAGGTGTTCTGTAGGAGTTGTTCCCCGTGTACATGTATTTCTGGTGTATCTGTGGGGAGGAAGGTGATCTCCGTGTCTTACTCTTCCACCATCTTCCCCAGCAATTTTTTCCTGCTTTTGAAAATCAGAACTACTCCTTGTTCCAGGTTCCCACTTAGACTAAGCAGATTGTTCCCGTACTGTGTCCCACTGGCTGCCTCCTCAGCATTTCTATATGGCTTTGTTGAATTGAATTGGAGGGGAGACACTGCATAGAGCTGATAGAAGGAAATAAAAGGTTAGGTCTAATTCTTAGGTTTTCACAGCTTTCTCTACTCCCAACCATGTGGGTTCACTTTCTTCGTAAAGTGATGACAACAGAAGTAAAAAGCCAAATTGCCCCTTAAGCACTTGAGAGAAGCAAATGTGACTCCTGTCGACAACAGTTATTATAGCAAGATGACTGCATGTCAGCAAGAGATGAGTCTCTGAAGCTATCAACATCCCACTGTATAAATACAGTGTACTTTGGAGAGCCATTCCTCCATCATTCCCTAGTGGTCATTTTCAGTCCAGATTATGATGTTGGGTATATTCTGCTCCTTTCTTCTCCGTCTAGGTTATAGGTCATGACATAGGATAGGACTAGCCAGCTAGGTTAATCACAGTGGGCACAGTGATGGTTCAGGAATGGTCATTTGACTCAAATGGGACTATAAGAATCCTATCCAACGTCAGTGAACACTGAACTCCAAGCTGTAAAAGCCACTTTCTGTTATAAAGGCATAAGAATTTGTTTTTCCTCTGGATAAAGCTAATTAGCTAACATAGATGGTCACCTCAATTACCAGGAAAATTCAGGGTGAACTGTGTGACAGATGGTGCTATCAAGTCCTCTGACCTGAGGATTAGTTACTGTTTACCTTGAAAACATGTATGTAATGGGTTGTATCTACTGCTTGACTTTATAAAAGGGGCAGCTTTCTTTCTGTCTTTGTGATCTCTTAGTAGGTTGCCTGTGATGTGTATCACTCTGGTTTAATACCCATTCAGTAATAAAACTGTATTCTTTCTCTACTAAAAAAAAAAAAAAAAAGAAACCTATCCAAGACATTGCCAAAACTATTGGGAGAAACATTCTCCTGCTCCAGGATTTGTAAACTATAAGGCTGATATTCTTCACTTTAGTTAGGAGAGGATAGGTTTATGTCATGATAACAAAAATCCCCCAAATCACTGGATAAACATATCAAAGATTTATTTCTGTATTTATCTTGCACACCAAGTCCACTGTAGTTGCAAGCAGCTCTCCATGTGTTGACTCAAGTATCCAGTTGGATTAAACATTCCATCTAGGAGCGGCACCATCCAGGACTTATGGCCTCTTTTGTCAATGTTGCAGGTAGAACAACGCTGGGAAGGTTTGAACATGAGCTTCCATTGGGTCAGCCTGGTAGTGATACATATCACCTCCTCTTTCAGCACACCGTCCAGAAATAGTGACAGAACCTGCCTGGCTGGAAGAAGAATGTCGGTGAGTCTTACCACCTCTGCCAGCGCTTCTGACTTTTTGTAACCATCCCATATCTATGTAGAGACAGAGAGACAAGGAAGCCAAGCATCACCTAGTGAAGTCCAGAGTTGTAGATTAAAATTTCTGGTGAAAACAGTTGAAGCTGGGACCCAGCTAGGTTGAAGTCTGGTCATACTCTGGCTCTCACACAGCATCCAAATAGGCAAAAGCCATGCTTATGTATTTGTGTGTGTGCATTTGTGTCCTATACACACTAAGCATAGAACATTGACATGTACCCTATGGCAGAAAAGCCATGAAAAAAAGGAAAAGAAAAGAATGAGAAACACAGTTTAAAAAATTGTCATGGAATTCATGCTGCTGCTGTAGAAACTTATCTACTTGTAGCTTTCTGTTCTCTGCCACGTGGGTGAATGAACAAGGCAGGCAACAGGAAAAGTAGACCTTTATAGTTAATTAGAAACTAGGAAAGCAAAGCCAGACTTACCCTTTACTTAAACTTACAAATCTTCTAGGGAGACAATTTGGCTGTGGTTCATTGAGATGCACGATAAGCCGTCAAAAGGAATTTTATCAATAAGCTGCTTTCTAGCTTTGAAACCAACTTATAGAGTGAGTCTATGTAGAGTCAATTGTGAAAGGAGTTTCTAGTCTGTAAACTCTAATGATAACAACGATTGGCATTTACTGAGTACCTACTATATTCCAGGCACTGTGCTTTACTTAAATCATATCTGTAAACATTTATAATAACCCAATGAGTTTGATAATGTTATTATACAAATCAGAATATGGAGGCATAAAGAGGTTATATAATTTGTAGAAGACTGATGAGAAATTCTGACTTTGCTAATAAAAATTAAGAATTTATAAGTAAAACTAAATTATACCTAAGTATTTATATTTCAGAAGTCTCATTTAATGTTTATCATGTGTTGTGCAGGGCACCTGAAAAGATACTTTTGAAAAAGACTATGCTTGAGTTTTTAAATGAGGAGTTCTAATTTTTTGAAATAAGAAAGGCAATGAGTGGAAACTGCTCATTTCTTCCCCAGATCCAACCTAGTGCTGAAGTCTCGTAATATATCCTAATAGCGAGCAAAATACCAAAATAGGAAATAAGTAATTCTGCCTGCTGAACCCTGCAAACCTAAGAGACAATGCTAAGGCGTCACCAGTATTAAGCTCACACGGATAGAATTTCCTTGGCCTGAGGTTAAACATAAGGTCTTTTGTGTTTAATAGCCTGACTTTGAAATCTGGCCTGCCCATCGATTAGCTACAAGATCTTTGGCAAATTAGTTAACAATTTAAACCTCAGTTTTCTCACCTGTAAGATAGAAATGATAATAATACTAGTAGTATCTCTCCTTTGGGCTTATCATAATAATGAGATAAAAATGATCTATGTGAAAAGACTTATCAACCCGCCTGGTATACTGTAGGAGTTTACAAAATATGGATTATTCTCGTCATGCGTGTCATCACCATCATTGTCATCATCAGAATTGTCATTATTAGCCATAACCTCTTTTTCAGTTAAGCACACTGACGTAACTAACTTGGGTCAATGATCATCTTTTTGATGATGATCTTTAACCTCTGGACGTTGCCTGAATTTGAATTCATTTTGTTGTCGGCTTTGCGTTATGTGTTGCTTTTTTTCCTTCGATTTTATAATTAGGGACTGAAAAAACAGTGATTCAAAGTTAAGACACTTACGCTGATAGGATGTAATTGCAATTGAACAGGTAGGAGTTAGTGCTTTTTGAGATGCCAGGACAGGATGATTGGAACATGTGGTTCAGAGTTTGGACAGTGCTGTTGTGTTGAGTAAAGCAACAAAAAATACAAAAAATGTGAGGGGCAAAAGTTTGTGTTATTTTCTGTAAACAGAAAGGCATTTAATATTGTTTACAGGTATGCTTGAAATTTCAACTTTATTCAACTGCAAATGTACTTACTTGTTTGGAGTAAAGAAGTCGGTAGGCAATTAAACACAGGAAGGAAACAAAAAGTAAAACATGGGCATGATAAAGGAGACCAAACAGCAGTGAATTTCCAGGCATAAAACTCACCTAGATACCAATAAGTTATTTCTCTGGAGATATTCTGTGCTGAGAAGTTGTAACAGCATCCTTCCCTTCATCTATTCGTGAGGTCAAATTAGGTTTCTTCTACCATTTCCCTTTCTTCCTTCCCTCTTTCCCTCCATCACTGAGCAGGAACCAATGACAGTGCTGGGGACACATATATGAATATGAATGATACAGGTCCTCTTTGCCTGTTCGTCATGAATAATCATATAGTGAAGAACACAAAGTCGGCAATTACAATTTCGATGAACCTCTCATGGGACAAGGCAGTGAGCACATAGGAGAGTTACCATATCCAAACTTGGATGTATGGGTTAGGTTTTCTAGAGGAAGCAACTTCTGCGCCAAAACTTACAGAATGAGAAATTAGTTATGTTGTGTGTGAAAGTGAGGAAAAGGAGATTTTTAAAGAAGAGCACATAGTGTGTATGGAAACAGGAGATCCTAGATGTATGCTGGGGTCTTGACATCATCGTTATGGCGAGAGCATGGAGGTTGGTTGGAGATAGATCAAGGTTAGAGAGGTAGGGCAAGCATTGATAGGTCTTAAGTGTTGCTGTCACGATCACACTTAAATTCTAGGAAGATCACCTTAGTTATAGTATGGAAAATGCATTTGGAGGATGCGGAGCAAGTTTAGCAATAGCAGGAAATAAAGAAACTTTTGTAGTAATTCAAGTAAGTGATATGGTGGCCCAAACAAGGACAATAGTAATAGGGAAAAGAAATGTGTCTGGAGTCAAGAAATGATAAGACTGTAAAATCAATGGAACTTAAGTGTTTTTTTGGTGGGGGGAGGGGTCATTTTTGATTAAGAAGAATAAGACTTTAAGGATGCAGTCCAGATTACCGGCTTGAGGAAACGGGTGGACCTATTCATGGAGACCAGGAACCCTGGAGGAGGCGTACATTCATGAAGAAAAAAGTAGAACTTTGAGGATCTCTCATAAGGATGAGATAGAGGAGGTCACAAAAGAGACTGAGAAGGAACCGCCAAAGAGGCAGGAGCTAAAGCAGAAGAACGTATTGTCACAGCTTCCAGGAAAGAGGGTATTTGAGGAAAGAGGATTCTGTGTGGGTGCGCACATTGGGAGTGAGGGTTATAAGACATTTGCTTGTTGAGGAGCAAACAGAAGATGAGCGAGCAGAGTGAATGAGTACAGATGTCCCTTTTCTCTCTAAGTGGTATGTAACAAACAAGAGGCGCCTACCGCAGGGCTGTAGTCAGAGTCGGGGGTCTGTTCTTGCCAACGCGACTCAGTTAGGGAGAGAAACTAAACACTCTTGGAAGGAAAGGTAAATGGGGATTGTGCAAACCTAGGATCAAAGTTCCTATTATTAATAACGAATACCTATGTACCCAATGAGTGAGAGAGAGAGAAAGAGGAAGGGAGGAGGGAGAACAAGGCAAGACTGAGAAGCACAGTTATGAATTTCCATGAAAATATTCTTCTCAGCCACGTGGCTGACCGCTCTGCTGACACAGTGGCATGTTTTTCCCAGTGGGAAAATAATGTCACCTGATCTGTGGCTTCAGGAGCTCAGCATCAGGATTGGCTGAAACCACTTGGACGGTTAAGGAAAGCCAGACAAAGATGCTCCAGAGAAGTCTGTTCTTGTTCCAAAAGCATACAATTGACTAATAATAACAATAGAAATAATAATACTCCTATTCCTATTAATAAATTTTAATGATAATATTTATTAAGGGCATTACTGTAGTCAGACCCTGTGCTAAGGGTTTTAATACATTTTGCATTAGTACTTAATGCTTACCACTGCGCAACAAAGTAGTTATTATTATTAGCCTAGTTTTAGAGATGAGAGGATGAGAAACTGAGATATTAGCGAACTTGCCTGAGCCCACACGCCTGTTATGCAGTAAAATGAGGACTTGAATCCAGTCCATTCTGCCTTTTCACTTTGACATACTGGTGGGAGAAACTTGATTATTATAATGGGAGGGGGGAAGAGGAGGGTGGGGCAAAATGGGAGATTAGGACGGACATATATGTGTGGACTACCATGTGTGAAATAGATAGCTAGCGAACCTTCTATAAAGCATAGGAAGCTCAACTCAGTGCTCTGTGATGACCTAGATGGGTGGGATGGGGGTGGTGGTGGGAGGGAGGTCCAAGAGGGAGGGGATATATTTATACATATAGTTGATGCACTTCATTGTACAGCAGAAGCTAACACAACATTGTAAAGCAATTATACTCCAATAATAAAAAAAGAGCACTATGAGACAACTCAAACTTATATAACAAGTATTATGCTAAATGCTTTATTGTCATCATTGCTTTTATTTATTTATTATTTTTTTATTTTTTTTGTCTTGGTGAGGGCCATCTTTCTTTTTTTTTTTAACATTTTTATTAGAGTATACTTGCTTTACAATGGTGTGTCAGTTTCTGCTGTATAACAAAGTGAATCAGTTATACATATACATATGTCCTCATATCTCTTCCCTCTTGCATCTCCCTCCCTCCCACCCTCCCTATCCCACCCCTTAGGTGGTCACAGAGCACCCAGCTGATCTCCCTGTGCTATGCGGCTGCTTCCCACTAGCTATCTATTTTACGTTTGGTAGTGTATATATGTCCATGCCACTCTCTCACTTTGTCCCAGCTTACCCTTCCCCCTCCCCATATCCTCAAGTGCATTCTCTAGTAGGTCTGCATCTTTATTCCCGTCTTGCCCCTAGGTTCTTCTGACCATTTTCTTTTTTTTTTTTTTAGATTCCACATATATGTATTAGCATACGGTATTTGTTTTTCTCTTTCTGACTTACTTCACTCTGTATGACAGTCTCGAGGTCCACCCACCTCACTACAAATAACTCCGTTTCATTCCTTTTTATGGCTGAGTAATATTCCATTGTATATATGTGCCACATCTTCTTTATCCATTCATCTGTTGATGGACACTTAGGTTGCTTCCATGTCCTGGCTATTGTGAATAGAGCTGCAGTGAACATTGTGGTACATGACTCTTTCTGAATTATGGTCTTCTCAGGGTATATGCCCAGTAGTGGGATTGCTGGGTTGTATGGTAGTTCTCTTTTTAGTATTTTAAGGAACCTCCATACTGTTCTCCATAGTGGCTGTATCAATTTACATTCCCACCAACAGTGCAAGCGGGTTCCCTTTTCTCCACACCCTCTCCAGCATTTATTGTTTGTAGTTTTTTTTATGATGGCCATTCTGACTGGTGTGAGATGATATCTCATTGTAGTTTTGATTTGCATTTCTCTAATGATTAATGACGTTGAGCATTCTTTCATGTGTTTGTTGGCAGTCTGTATATCTTCTTTGGCATCATGGCTTTTAATCCCCACAGCCACTGCATGAGGCAGACACTATTGTGTGCCTTTTATAAAACTAGACTCAGGTCAGGAAACTGTCTAATGTTATCAAGTTACTGCATTGCAGAGCTAGGACTTTATCCAAGTTGTTTTACCTTCGATCCTGTGCACTGAAAGATCTCCCTGTTGCTTATTACCCTGGGATACCTAGGAGTCAAGGATGCGTGGGTCCTGAATTGGACAGAGGCAGAGTGAGTAGTAATAAAAAGTGGATTTTGCCTCCATTTTCTTCTCTGGAAGGTGACACACATTTGGTGCATTGTTTACCTGCTTAAAAGAAAGTGTGGCCACGACTCATCTGAAAACCTACACTGTACTAGGCATATTGCTATACGAGTCAGAGAACTCCTGGTGGAAGTGGGGCCATTATACTTTTAGAAAATGATTCAGAACAATTTTCCAGCTGAGGATGTTGTGGAATAAACTTAGCATCCAGACAAGAGGCTGCCAAATGGTGTCTGGCTCAGGGTTTGATCTTAGAAAGTGAATGTCTGTCTGGATTGGCAGTTGGGACCAAGGAAAGGCTTGAGACATCCTTTCAAGATTATTTTCCTTCACTGAGTTTTGAAGAAGGGCACCACTCTCTTGATCCTGGATCAGGATGTGTTTCCATCATGAAAAACGTATCTGTCTAGTCCTTACCACTAAAGAAGAAGAAAGGGAAGCTAAAATTCCTCTAAAATCCCTACAGCTTGCTGAGAGCTACTAGAGCCAGGGATGAAATGCTTTTTATCTCAAAGCTGAAGCCAGGGGAGAGAAAGCTAAAAAAAAAAAAAAAAAAATCACCTTACAATTTATACCAAATAATAAATGTGCAGGGGATTCTGTTAGGGATGCATATTAGAAATTTCATTGCCTTTTTATCTGGGAGTTCTAGGGATATAGCCGATAGATATTTGGTGGGTTTTTTCCTCCATAAAATGATAGCAGTGGCTTCCTGTACCCACTTCTGCTATATCTGCCACCTCCACACCATTCACAGGAGGCAAAAACATAGGCATTCAACGTGAATTTAGGCTGACACACACACACACACACCAGGTAAAAGTGGAAAAATATAAGCAAAAATAACTTTAAGGACATTTTTGTCACACTTTCTCTTCACTTATTTTCTATAATTCGAATAAAATTTATTAAGCATATTCTTTTCATCAGGCACTCACCAGGTGCTACGGGTGATAAAATGATGAATAAGTAATGGCACTTAAACTCAAGGAGTTCATAATTTATTGAGGCTGACTGTGGAGTATACACTTTACCATAGTACAGAGTAGACTGTGCTAGTTTTTATTGTAATAAAAATACAAACAACATGCTTACGGGGGCACAGAGGAGGAATAAATATAATTTGAATGGATTAGCTGGTTGCATTAAGCATTTTGACCCCACGTTTCTAACCACTTATTAGTTGTGCAACTTCGAATAAGTCTTTGACTACTCTAAACCTTGATTTCCTTGTAAATTGGAGATAAGAGAATGGTTTTCTGGAAGATGATCTGAGGAACAAGCACTCAGTTAATATTAGGTGTTCGCTTATGAAGTGGGGCTGGGGAAGGTATTTCAGGGTGGTGACATTTTAGTTGACCTTTGAAAAAGGGTAGTGTTTTTAATAGGGAGGCAGGTGTGGGAAAGATTTCCCAGCTGAGGGTACAGCATGAGGAGAATGCCAGTTGTGATCAGCTGCAGGTGAACTCAAAGTCGGTACCGTCTCTTATTTCCCCTGCCCTGTCTGGCATTTCTCACTATTAGGATCACCCCTTTGGATTTGTGCAAAGAAACTACTTCCAATGACCAGAATCAAAACTGACATCTAATGTCTAAATGTGTGGGAGGTCTAACAGGCACTTTTTTTCTTATTGTTGTTTCTTTAAACTTTATTTTATTTTTTTCTAATTTTTATTGGAGTATAAGGTTTTTCTGTTGTTGTTTTGCTTTGTTTTGTTTTTGGTAGAGCCACGAGGCATGTGGGATCTTAGTTCCCCGACCAGGGATAGAACCCAGGCCCCCTGCAGTGGAAGCGTGGAGTCTTATTTACTGGACCACAAGGGAAGTCCCCTGGAGCAGCAGTCCCCAACATTTTTGGCACCAGGGACCGGTTTCACGGAAGACAGTTATTCCATGGACAGCAGGGGAGGGGAGGGGGATGCTTCAGGCGGTAATGTGAGCGATGGCGAGCAGCAGATGAAGCTTTGCTCGCTGGCCTGCTGCTCACCTCCTGTTGTGAGGCCCGGTTCCCAACAGGCTGCAGACTGGTAGTGGTCCACGGCCCACGTCTTGGGGACCCCCACCCTGGAGTATAGTTGATATATAACTTTGTGTTAGTTTCAGGTGTACAGCAAAGTGAATCAGTTATACATATACCCACTGTTTTTTAGATTCTTTTCCCATATAGGCTCTTACAGAGTATTGAGTAGAGTTCCCTGTGCTATACAGTAGGTCCTTATTAGTTATCTATTCTATATATAGTAGTGTGTATATGTCAATCCCAATCTCCCAATTTTTCCCTCCCCTCCCTTACCCCCTGGTAGCCATAAGTTTGTTTTCTACATTTTTAACTCTATTTCTGTTGTGTAGATAAGTTCATTTGTACCTATGTTTTTAGATTCCACATGTAAGCAATATCATATGATATTTGTATTTCCTGTCTGACTTACTTCACTCAGTATGACAATCTCTAGGTTCATCCATGTTGCTGCAAATGGCATTATTTTGTTCTTTTTTATGGCTGAGTAATATTCCATCGTATATATGTACCACATCTTCTTTATCCATTCCTCTGTTAATGGACATTTAGGTTGCTTCCATGTCTTGGCTATAGTAAATAGTGCTGCAATGAACACTGGGGTGCATGTATCTTTTTGAATTATTGTTTTCTCTGGATATATGCACAGGAGTGGGATTGCTGGATCATATGGTAGCTCTTCTTTTAGTTTTATAAGGAACCTCCATACTGTTCTCCATTTTCTCCATACCCTCTCCAGCATTTATTGTTTGTAGATTTTCTGACTGGTGTGAGGTGATACCTCATTGTAGTTTGGATTTGCATTTCTCTAATAATTAGTGATGTAAGCATCTTTTCTTGTGCTTTTTAGCCATCTGTATGTCTTCTTTGCAGAAATGTCTATTTGATCTTCCACCCATTTTTTGATTGGGTTGTTTAGTTTTTTGATATTGCGTTGCATGAGGTCTTTGTATGTTTTGGAGATTAATCCCTTGTCGGTTGCTTTGTTTGCAAATATTTTCTCCCATTCTGAGGGTTATCTTTTCATTTTGTTTATGGTTTCCCTTGCTGTACAAAAGGTTTTAAGTTTCATTAGGTCCCATTTGTTTATTTTTGGTTTTGCTGTCATTACTCTAGGAGGTGGGTCAGAAAAGATCTTGCTGTGATTTATGTCAAAGAGTGTTCTATCTATGTTTTCCTCTGAGAGTTTTATAGTATCCAGCCTTACATTTAGGTCTTTAGTCCATTTTCAGTTTATTTTTGTGTATGGTGTTAGGGAGTGTTCTAATTTCATTTCTTTACATGTAGTTGTTCAGTTTTCCCAGCACCACTTACTGAAGAGACTCTCTTCTCTCCATTGTATATCCTTGCCTCCTTTGTCATAGATTAGGTGACCATAGGTGCGTGGGTTTATCTCTGGGCTTTCTATCCTGATCCATTAATCTATATTTCTGTTTTTGTGCCAGTACCATACTGCTTGATGACTGTAGCTTCACAGTATAATCTGAAGTCAGGAAGCCTGATTCCTCCAGCTCTATTCTTCTTTCTCAAGATTGCTTTGGCTATTTGTGGTCTTCTGTCTTTCCATACAAATTGTAAAATTTTTTGTTCTAATTCTGTGAAAAAGGCCATTGGTAATTTAGGGATTTCATTGAATCTGTAGATTGCTTTGGGTAGTATAGTCATTTTCACAATATTGATTCTTCTAATCCAAGAACATGGTATATCTCTCCATCTGTTTATGTCATCTTTGATTTCTTTCATCAGTATATTATAGTTTTCTGAGTATAGGTCTTTTGCTTCCATAGGTAGGTTTATTCCTAGGTATTTTATTCTTTTTGATGAGATGGTGAATGGGATTGTTTCCTTGATTTCACCTTTGAATTCATTACTAGCCATTAACTGAATCATTTTATCAATCTAACTAACTAGAGTCTTAGGGAGGCGAGTTTGAGGCCAAGTGGAAGCTTCAGGACAGATGAGTTTGGTTGGAGTTCAACTGGTGAGAAAGCACAGGGGTGTGGGCAGTGCCCAGAGGGGCCCCTGGGCAGTATAAGGCCACTACAAACCTGGTGGACTTGGTAGAAGGGCCAGCAGTAAGTGACCTACCTTCACATTGTCCTAAAGGCGGCCTCTGACCATGTTTATCAGTCTCATCTAGGTGGAAGTGGAGAGCAACGAGGAGGGTGGGTTGGGGAGAGTTGGTGCTGAAGGCCACGTCGTTGGTTGCTTCCCACTCAGGGCTAATCCCACCTTAGCCACAACCATAAGTAACTCTCATTGACTTTGAGTTGAATTTCTCTTAATCTGATGTTGAAAATCATCCCCAAGGTGACTAATAACCATGTTTTCATCTCATTGTCTACTATTTCATAACAAGAGCTTTCCAATCCAGCTGTGGTTATCTAATTGTGCCCTTTGGCTTAGCTTGGAAAGTAGAATCCCTGTCCTCATTCACTGACAAGCTGAATCATCCTTACTTTCCTCCAGGGCTGTGCTTCACGAAGACTCTTTCTTCCCCTTGTCACCCCATGTCTTGACATCTGAGCTCAATGTCCCTGTCACTTGCTGGGTTTGAGGATACAGTGCCTAATGGAGGATATTACTTTTCCTCCATATTACTTATTTTTCCATTCAATGGCTAATACAATTATGACTATACCATGGGGGTGGTATCCATGAAGTTTTGAAAATTAAAGGAGAAAGGACACACACATAAAATGTTGAAAAACATTCTCTCAAGACATTGAAAATTGGTTGCCAGTAATAAATATTGTTCCTTCAGACTGTAAGCACACAGGGTGTGTCTACACAGAATTTGGTTTTTTCTCATAACACAGAACAATGTTCTACTCATTTAAACAAGGCCAGAGCGATGAGAACCATTTTACTTTTCTGTTAAACTTGTCCTTATTTGCTGCTTATCTTTATATTGTAAGAAAAGGGTATAAATGTGAGCTTTGAAAATACCTTGAAATTTAAGAAATAAACTCTCCCCCACATCCTTAACAGTGAACCCCTGGTGGCCCTGTTTTGTCTTATGTGACCCCTTTCCTTTGGCTGTGATTAATTGCCCATGAGAGGCTGGGAGCACCTTATGCCAATGTTGGCCAATCAAATTCTCTCCTCCAGAAATTTGGAGGTCCAGAGAATCTAGTAGAGCTCTTTGCTGGAACTGAGGTAATGACAGCTCAATGATCACACACTGGATCAGTGCAAATGAGGCTGCAGAGGTGGTGAGATAACTGACCCAGAAAGAGGAAAAGAAGATCATGTAAGAGAACCTATGAATCCATAAAGGGAAGCTTTCAAAGTTCCTGAGAGCTTCCTAGTCCTTTGTGACTCACAGATTAACGTCTCGCTTTTAAGTTCCATGGAACTTGATTTTAACTTGATTCTTTATTTCAATAATTACTTACTGAGCATCTGCTGTGTCCTAGGTACTATTCTAGACACTGTGGATGCAGCTGTGAAACAAATTAATGAAAATCCCTGCCCTTCTGAAGTTTATATTGCAAATGTGGGAAATACAAAATAAACAAGGTAAAAGGTTAAAATCTACAGGATGGTAGATAATGATAAATCCTAAGAGAAAATTAAGTGTGGTAGGAAGTGTCATGGGTGGAGGTTCAATTTTGGTTAGGTGGCTAGTTAAGGCCTCAGTGAGAAGGTGATATTTGAGTGACGTGAAGGGAATGAGCTTCAAGCTAGGACAAGTTCAGGAGCCCCCCTTCAAGGATGGGATGGAGTAAAGGAGGAAGTAGGGTGAATAGGTGATGAGATCAGAGAGATGGATGGTATGCTAGATGATGTACAAGTTTATAATCATAATAAACTCTCCTATTTTAATCTGAAAGTATTAGAAAGGGATTGGATCGTTTTGAGCAAAGGAATGACATGAACTGTTTAAGTTTTAACAGGGTTGCTTGTTCTAAAGAAGCCAGTATTTTCCATTTCTTTGATTAGGTTAACATGGGCTTGTGCTTTCTACTTAGAGTACATCAAAAATTCCTAACTGAGACACCCTTTATATGGTTTTGAACCAAAATCAAATCACTGGTAAAGAGAGCTTGCCTCCGTATCTTTGACAAACTTTTTCTTTTTTTAATTGGTGTGTTGCAGGGTGGTTTGTCTTGTGCCCCTGACTGTACTCAGCAGCACAGACTTTCGGTTCTGGGATTTGAAAGAGATTGAGGAGCAAATGGGAAATACCATATCTGTAGTCACCCTCAAAGTCCACTGGGCTCATAGGAAAAGATTATGTAGGAAGGAAATACATTTAAAGATCTGCAAACCTTTTGGCAGAGCAAAACTCCAACATGTAGCCATAAAATTGCATTATAGAGCACCAGGTAAGTCACAAGAAAAACATACAGTTGACCCTTGAACAACATGGGGATTAGGGGTGTCTACCCTCTGCCCAGTCAGAAATCTAGGTGTAACTTCACAGTTGGTCTTTGGTGTCCGAGGTTCCTCCATAACCTCAGTTCTGCATCCCTGGATTCAGCCAGTTGCCGACTGTGTAGTTCTGTGACACACATTTTTTGAAAAAAATCCACGGATAAATGGACCTGTGCAGTTCAAACCCATGTTGTTCAAGGGTCAACTGTATATCTTGCTAGGGAAAGATCACAATTTACTTATGGAAACTCATACCTTCAATTATCTATTAAAAACAAATTCCAGAGTCAAATTTAAATATCTCTGCGGAGTAATAACTCATTTTAGGTTGGATAAGATTTTAAACTGGGTAAATCTTTAATATCATAAATTTGGAATATTGCGAAGGGATTAACTGCGAGAACAAAATATTCTGTCTTTTCTTAACAAATTCCTTTGAAGCACCAATGCATGAACACAAATAACTTATCCATACAACTCTAACTCATTGACTTTGGGATTAGAAGGCTGAAATAACCTCCCTATAAAAAGATATGATAGCTTTTTTGAAATTATGAATAATTAGTAAAGTGTGACATGCATGTTAAATTGGAAGTGGTTTAGGGAGCATCAGATGATTTTGCTTTACAGACAGAAAACCAAGGGAATATTGCAGGAAGGTAGCTGGGGAGAAGAGAGGCTGTGACTCTAGTTGCTTTATTATTTTACCCGATTTGATGCCTGCTTCTTTTCTTCTCACCTGGGACCCTCCTCTGTGATGTGTGCAATTTTAAAGAAAACTGAAGGGTAAAATGAATCAAACGAGGCTTTTGCTCCTAGTACCCCGATCTCCTCCAACTGAGAAGTCACAAAGGGAACTTAGTCTTATTAAAGGGCAGTGGGTCAGACCACAGAATCCACAAAGCTGCTCTTAAGGCTCAGTGTTCTTGCTGGGTATCATTACCATTGAAACCAAATAACTGTGCAGCATATCTGTTGCCAGAAAAAGGTAGTAAATTGGTTTGCTGGGATGTGGAAAGCTTAAAGCATCCAAATAGAGACAGTGCTATTGTCAGAAGCAGGTCTCTTTGCCCTTTTTATCATCTTCACCTTCTACTTTGTTTAATCTTTTCTTCCCATGAGTTTTACTACCCCAAACTGAGCCAGCATATGGGATGTTTAAAATTTATACCATTTCTTTAAAGCCATGCTCAGGTAGTGACCTGGCTCTAGAGCATAGTTTCTCAACCATGGCACAATTGATATTTTGGGCAGCATTATTTGCTGTCAGGGCTGTTCTGCACGTGTAGGGTGGTTAATAGCAACCCTGAGCTCTACGCAGTAGATACCGGGAGCATCCCTGAGCTGTGATAACCAAACGTGTCTCCAGATATTGCTAAATGTCTCCAGGTAGGGGAAAACCACCCAGGGTAAAGAACTTTGGAGGTTGAAACTGGTGGAACCAACAATGCCCTCTGCAAGACAGCTCAAGCTAGCCACTGCTTCAGAGCTTTTCTTCAGCAACAGAAGAGGAAACATAAAATAACTTGCCCAATATCCCAGGCTGAGAGAAACTCAATTAGTGTAGAAAGTTGAAATTGACATGATGGGTATATCTGCTTGGGAAGCATGTGGTTTAGAAGTTAAGACCTGAAGTGCCAGACTCTCAGTCCTTAGTATGGAGTGGGGGGGCCTTGACCTAAAGGTCTCCAGTCTGGTTTGTCTGTTCCTCTGATTCATTGGGTGACTTGCAACAGTGTCTCAGAGTCGTCCGTGTCAGTGTCTGTAAGATGCCTAATGCCATGTAATGATGCAAGACCATATCCATAAAAGGGTAAGTGCTGGGAATGGGAGTCTTATATCACAGTAAGGTGTCACAGACGTATTCACGGCTATAGCCACCTGCCCAAACACCTCAACTTGTCAGCAGAATTCCAAGGATAGTGACGTAGGGAAGAAGAATCTATTCAACTTTACTACTAATAAAACTATCAGTAAATAATTATTGAACACTTATAATGCACCAGACTCTCCTGTACACTTCACTTGTATTAACTCATTTTATCCAAATATCAATACTAGCAGCGTTTATTATTTAAAAATAGTATCTGAAATGTATTAGAAAATTGTTTTTTCCCATTTCACTGATGAGGAAACAGACACAGAAAGATTAAATAACTTTAGTAATGTCACACTGATATCAAGTTGTAGTCAGGACACAAACCGGTCACTTTGGCTGTTAACTACTACAGTGTAAATGTTAAATGAGCAAACATGCATTGTACACTTTCTACATGCCAGGTGGTCTGCTAAGTGTTCAAAGATGAATCAAAGATGAATGTCATGTTTTCTGCTACCAAGTCGATCACAATCTAGTGTGGATTCAGTTATATAAATAAATCATTCCCTGCAACAAAGATTAGCATGATGCTTTTAGCGTAGCAGCAGTTGCAAACTAACAGAGGAACAAAGGAGGGATGATGAGCTTAGCCCTGAGGGGAGCAAGGAGACTTCATAGGGTCAGTGGAGCCAGAGCAAGGCTTTAGAGGATAAATAAGAATTCACCCAAAGGACCTGATGTGTGAAAGCCCCTTGGGAAGAGGGAAACAGCATGAGTGGTTATCATCAGTCTGTCTGCTTTTGAGCCCTAAGTGCCTGTTGTAAACTAGCCCATTCTTCAAAGTTCAACTCATCTGCTATCTCCTTCATATGAGGGCTTTTAGAATACACTTATGCTTATTCCTGTTCTAGATTCTGATTTTCATTTATAACCTTCTGTCTTGTGTTAACTGAATTCATATCATTCTCCCTGACTCCAAGCTCCCTGAGGGAAATGAATCTGTTTTTATTCTTTGCTGTGTAGTCATGTATGCTAGACGGTGCTTTATGCGCAAATCAGATGGTGAGATGAATAAAACATGTCTGGACATAATGTAGATGTCATGTCAAACAATTCAGTGAATGTATCCTATTTAAAAGAAAAAGGAAAGATATTCTTTAGGTTAAGTCAAAGATTCATTGGAGTATATAGTTTGATGTCGGGGGCCAATGATCCACTGCAAGGTAACTAAAAGAAAGAATAAGTAAACCCTAAATCAAGTCAGCTTCTAATCCTGGTAGGTCTGGGTCTTGGCTTTGCCCAATGCAATGAGTAGTTCTCAAACTTGAGTGTGTGTTAGTGTGTCCTAAGAATTTGTTTTTGTTTTTCTTAAGAATTTGTTAAAGTGTAGATTTCTACAGGTTCTAATGCAGAACTTTGGAATAGGGTACAGGAATAAGCACCCTCATACTGGAAGATTTTTTTGGAACAAGTTTTAAAAAATTGGTTGAGTTGTAGAAGTAGGCAAAAGATTTAGACTTACAGAAAGAACCATGAATTTAAGGGCACTGTGTTGGCCAGCTGAACCTCAATCAATCAACCAATCCCTCATTATCTTGTTACAGATTCCTAAAATTCCAAGAAGAGCCAATTCTTAGGTTCAGACTCTGCCCTATATGTTATATGAGAAACTCTGACATGGGCTCCAGGCATTTTGGAAAGGCTTCTGAAATGCTGATAATGGGCAGTTTTTGCTGAGAATTACAAAATGTAGACATCCTCGGTGATGAACACCAATGTTCAATTTTAAGTCGTTGTTAACACCTGAGGGCAAATTCATTCGTTAATTAACAGCCTGGTGAAGCTGGTTTCCTATGGGAATGAAAAACAGAAAAAAGGAAATTTTAATGGGAGAACTTAAGGTGGACAATCTGGTAATGCCTAGGGTACACTGGTCATCGGCAGAGGCGTAAGAATTTGTTAAAATGTAGATTTCTACAGAAAGGAAAGTCCAGGTAAGGAGGTGTTTAAATGAGAGAAAGAGGAAGTAAGGAAAAAGGGTGAAGATATCAGAGGTTAACAGTGGGGCTAGGTCACTGTCTGACCTGAGACCCTCAGGTTCCTTCTTGGAGGAAAGTAATATGATTGAGAAATGCATTGGAGGCTGATGCAGCTAATGGGGGAATTTGGGAAACAGAATCATCTGGGCCCCGAGATTTCCCAGCTTTGGGCAAAAAGTTAAAATTCTTCCGTGATGGTTTTCAGGTCTTCACGAATGGGGTGAATGTGAGTGGGGCCACTAATTTCACTATGGTTGAGAGAGGAAAAAAAAAAAAAAAGCTGATATCTGAGAGGGAGGTAGTGTTGAAGGAAGGGCATGAGCTATTGGGTTGGCCAAAAAGTTCATTCGGGTTTTTCGTAACATCGTATGGACAAACCCGATCGCACTTTTTGGCAGCCCAATATTTTCAAGTGAGGAAGGCGTGTCTGAAGGCAGAGGCACTGGGGAGGTAATTACAGCTGTGGCTGAAACTACAAAACTGGCTGGTTCTTAACTGTTATTTGTGGCTAATCACTTTCGAATAACAAATGAACAGCACAGTAAATGTTAGCAGGATAATTTTCTGTTAATCAAGAATAACGCGTGAGTAGACTAATTCCATCTCCAAACATCTGTAATTTTAATGGTGTTGCCTGTTGCTGCTTCAGATTGATTACTTGGTGATTTAGAGGGAGCGAGAAGGTAGGAAGACTCAAAATAAAAGGCAGGTTAAGGTTATTATTATTTCCTGCTGCATTTATGCCGGATATCGCCTCTCCCACGTGAATCCTTATAGAAGATGAACACTGCCTTTCCAAAAATGATCTTAACCCAGAGACATGATGCCCAAATTTAAGTCTGTGTGTATGTGTGTGTGTGTGTGTGTGTGTGTGTGTGTAAGAGAGAGAGAGAAAAGAGAGAGGGAGAAGGAGAGGGAGGGAGGAAGGAAGGAAGGTGTTCTAATTGCAAACTGAAGCAAGAAAATCTAAATGCATAAAATCTGGAATAAATCTAAGTGTTTTCTCAACTTCATTCACTGTGAAACTTTAGGCAATTTGCTAAAGTCCATTGACATTTCATTTATACACTTGAGGTAAAGAAATATACGGAGTTTGGTTATTTCACGTTCCATTAGACCGACCAAGAGATTAGGTGTAGCCCCAGCCCTTCCAGGAGTGTATAATCTAATGGGAAAATCAGCCATATATGAAACAAACGCAATGGGTAAGAATACGTATGATTAGTCTGCAATAGAGTGGGGAGAAATTTCTTTCATGTTGGAGTAGTCCAAGGAAAGAGGGGCTAGAAATGTTCCATGGTGTATGTGGGCCTGCTGGATATAATTTGAAGGCCAGGTGTGGGTGAATATTGTATTTGCCCCTCCAGATTCACTCTTCTTCCTCTGCTTCTCTACTGCAAGGGGCTGATCTGTTTAGATCACATTAATGAGCTCCTTTACCTTCCAGCCTTCTATGGCCTTTGTCCAATGAGGAACTCCACAAGGAGATCAGAGGGAAGGAGTGTGAATTTGGGTACTTGTGTTCCCTCTCCTTTTAAAATCGCACTTGGTAGCTTTCTTCCCAGAGATCCTAGCTTCTTTTACAGACTTCCTCTTCCTTTTACAGACTTCCTCCTTCCTTTTACAGACAGGAAGTCTCTCTCCTGTTGGCTTTCAGGACCACTTCCTCCCTTCTCCCTTTTCACCTAGAAATGTTGACAGAGGTGGGGCAGATTATTACTGCCTCCTGTGATCTCCCTAAACGTTGCCCACATATTTGTAAATAGTCTCTTTAGTCAATTCTCCCTGAATTATTCCATTGTGAGAGTGTCATCTCTTTCCTTCTGAGTTACTAGCTAAGACACACAGACTGAGAGATGGGGAGGTGGACATATCAGGCAGTAGGAATAACTGTGAAGACACTTTTAATTACAGCCAGTTTACCTAGTAGAGGGTCTAGCTCATTCCTATGCAGAAAGTCAGTAGCTAACTTGAAGGCAAATAAAATGTAAAGATCACCTAATATGTGGTCACAAAGATGTTACAGGTGCACAATTTTGCTAGATTTGAACCTATGTCCACTCTTTCTTTTCAAAACAAGAAGATCAGAGATGAGATATCCATACCCAGAGCTTTTGGCTTGTAAACAGATGAAGGCTGCAAGAGGGTTAGAAGAGACCATGAGACCTCCCCCCAAAAGGGCCATGTATGTGAAAAATTTCTGTTCACCTATAAACAGTCCCACTTGAGCCTGAGGTGTAGGATATCAGACCACCTCTCCCTGCAACCCTAGAGGATATGAGAATCAAGCAGAAGTTTCCATAGATGAAAGTCATTCCATGGCTCTCCTTTCAGCGATGCCCATTTGGGGATGAAAGCAAAGGAAATATTCTGAGGTTCTGATGATTTATTTACTTATTTGTTTATTTATTCCTGTGTTTATGCATTCATTTATATATCAAGGAACCCAATCTAAATGAAGTTGCATGTGACAATGATACCTATTCCCTCAAAGGTCAGGAGGGTGATAAGGATGTGTGTAGAGTAGACAAGTCCATTGTTTTCCTCCAGCAGTTCTAATCAGTTCTTTAGCTTGATGGACAGAAGCAGGGTGATAACTCCCTGTCATATTTCTCAATAGAAGCCGGGAAACCTTGACAAACTGACGAATGGAAAAGGACAGCCCTTGTGGGATGCTAAGCAATAGGAAAATGTGTAAAACTAATGGCAGGCAGGAAAACCAGCAAGGCCAGGTTCAGCAGCCCCGTCATCCTCTAAGCTAACTCATAGAAGATAGTATTTTGAGTCAGGCAGATTCCTCACATGGAAGGGATTATTTTTTTTCTACTGTAAAATCTTTTTCCCAAGTGTTTTAAGATCTTTGACATCTTGATCCAAGTGTTGGACCTGCATCTGAATAAAATACATCCAGATTAGAATCCCAGCTTTAAAATGTCCTTCCTGTGTGTCCTCCCTGTGTGTTTCATTTCCTCTCTTAATTAATTTTCCTCACCTGAAAAATGGGACAATAAAACAACCTTTCAGGAAAATGTTAAGGACTAAGTGTGGTCAGGTTTATAAAATACTGAGCAAGCCACCGATGAGGAAGAATAGAGGCAACTGCTGGTGTTGCTGTTTGAAACAGGTGCACGTGACCTAACCCACAACAACAGTAGCAAGAAAGGAGACGAACATGGGACACAGATATGAAAGCTTCCAGAGAAGTTCAGCCTCCTCCCACTGGGGACTTCTCTTCAAGCACTGCTCCTTCAGGCTCTGGGCACCTATTTCTGGTGATCAAGAGCTTTTCACCCATTCACTCACTGATTGAATTTTTCAGCAGCTCTCGGTGTGAAATTGTTCTTGGAGCTTACAGAGATAGAATGGTAGGAAGAGAAGAGTGTAAGTTTTAGAGTCAATCACAGACTGACATGAATGTCAGTTACACTGTTCACTAGCTGAGTGGCCACAGCAAACCCCATAAATACTTTTATTTTTTCCCCAAGTGTAAAATGGCAACTTCTAAGGGCACGTGAATGAGATAAAATTTCAAAATTTTAAGTACAGCTGTTCACACATAATGGGTACTTAATATTATGGGTTATTTTTCTTCCCTTTCTTCTGTTGAGGCAAAAGCTGCCTTCTTGTACCTCAATCATTTGTCCTCCATCCAGCTTGGGATTCATATGGATTAAGTTGGGTTCCTCTTTCATGATCAGACAGTCATTCTCTTTTATTTCTCTCTTATTAATGGTTAATAGCTCTTGAGTTCTATTCCATTCCTGTAGGACATGATTGTGAAAGTGCTAAGGGAAAGAGATGCAGTGTTTGTGTATGATTAGGGAATATAGCCTTACTTTATATAATATTCAACTATCAAGGTTTGGGAGGCAAAAAACCTTCCAAAGAGTGCACTTTTAGCAATACAGCTCTGTGACTTGTATTCCCAGACCAGCAGATATCACATTAAGATGGAATACATTTCTAATTCTTTCAGGAAATCTTTCTTCTGTAACTAAAGCTCCTTGGAGCACAGGCTCTAAAAGACAACACACTGGGTTATTATTATCTGCCTCACAAACAGTGCAGGCTAATTTTAGTGACCCATTTTTTCTGTTTTCATCTTTCATTTGTATACTTGGCTTTGAATAAACATTACAGCCTTATTTATGAGTGTCCTTGCTAAGTGCTTCTCTTGGTGATGCATTGTCAAGCATTCAACATAAACCACAGAGATAGAGTCATTTATCCTTGTTAGCCAGGCAAACAGAAGGAAGTTGTTTTTACCCACTATCCTGGGCGTGCAAGAGCCTATACCTAAATCTAAGGCAACACAGAGAGGAGAGTCCCCAGCTGATGAACTAAGAAGTTATGGGGAGAAATAATTTAAAAACCTGTATGATGGCTCTTAATAGCAAGGTTGAGAAGAAAGTTTTGGCTGCTAAGATGCTAATATTCACTGGGTGCCTACAGTGTGCCACAATCTGTAATTAGACAATTCCTGTGTATCATATTCTATAACATATAGATCTGTAATGTGCTGTTCAGTTGAAAGATAGGTGTTATTACCCTTGTTTTGTAGATGAGTAGGCGGAGATTCAGAACGAAGAACTTTGTCTAAGGACAGGAAATTTATGGCAGAGTTGGGATTTAACCCAGATTTGCGTGAAACAAAGTCCATCTTTGCTACATTCACTGCCTCTGCAGTGCCAGGCAGACAGCATTGGGTATAGGTGAAGACATCTTCTGTGTCTGTGGGAAGGACTTTCTAAAGTCAGAAAAGACCTAGTTTGTGGGCTTTGAGAGAACTTTATCCAAACAAGGGGGAAGGTATCTCCTGCTAGCTCACTGGGAGATTATGGGAAGAAATAGAAGCTGCCTAGGTGTACCGCTGGAACCACGACAAGAACAAAGAATGGGAGGAGAAATAATATGTTAGGGATGAGTAGAGGACGGAAAGGGAGGATGGAGGATGAGAGTGAGAGAGGAAGATGATATTGAGGGGAACTGGCTGGGGCGGGGATATCCTTTTTTATTTTTCCCAGTGCTTCTGTGCCTTGTCCTCTTGTCCTAGAATGATATGAATGATGATTTTTTTAAGCAATCATATGTGATTTATTTTTTAAAATTTTATATTGGAGTATAGTTGATTAACAATGTTGTGATAGTTTCAGGTGTATAGCTAAGTGATTCAGTTTTTTATATATATATATATATATATATGCATATATATATATATATATATATATATATACACGTATCTATTCTTTTTCAAATACTTTCCCATTTAGGTTGTTACATAATATTGAGCAGAGTTCCCTGTGCTATACAGTAGGTTCTTGTTGGTTATCTATTTTAAATACAGTGGTGTGTATATATCAATCCCAAACTCCCTGACTGTTCCTTGCCCCCCGCCCCCGCTTCCCCGCTGGTAACCTTGAGTTATCTTTGCAAAACAAAAAGTGTCCACAGTGCCTCTGATCATTTGAAGTATTTTAAAGATCAACTGTAATGTAGGCCACATCTATTAAGAAGGAAGGAAGAGAGGGAGGGAGAGAGAAAGATCCAACAGAACACTAAAAGATTGCCATGTATCAGAATAATATCTTATTAGCTGAGCTACCTTGTCAGGGCAAGCAGAGACCATACATACAGCCCTAGTCCCTGTGTCATGACAAAATCAGGCTTTGTTGAATACCTATGGGAATTAGAGTCATAGGTCTCTGTTTCTTCTCTCTTGTGACTTTGGGGCCATTTGTTACCCACTGTCTATTGTTCATGTCTGTATTCAGCACCTCATCATGTCTGAATAGAAAGGAAAAATCCAATTCTGTCTGATCACAATACATCGCCAGCAAAATTGAATATAACTTTAACCTTCAAAGAAAAGTAGTCAATAAATCTATGCAGAACTCCTGGTTAAAAAAATAGCTTCTGGTTGTTACTTTTTCCTTCTTAAACAAGTACAATTTGATGTCCATAATGACACTAATTCTAACGTATTTCATTTCTTAATTCTGTCTGTGATTAGTCATCCCGGGAAATAATCACTAGGCAAGTAGCTTGGGATTAGGTTTTTCATTAGGATATTAATGCATGTTGTGAACTCTGAGAGGCTAATGCTTCCATCTCCAGGTAACCCGCTTCAGTCGTTCAGCTCTTTTTGTGGTCCCGCAAGTCTGGTCACTGGTGTTCGTGTTGTCACTGACACACTGATCTGCAGCACTATTTCACTTATACTTGGCATTTGGATAGCTAGTTTGAGACTGACACTGCCTCGTTAGTAATTTTCCTATTCAGACATATTCTATAGCAACTGCCACTTAACACTGCAGTGACTTTTCCCCCCCTTTTTTTCCTCATGTTCAGACTCCATTATACTTGCTATAAATTGGCAGGGATAAGGGTCAATTCCTGTTTTTTTCTGCCATTGGTGATTTCCCCTCATTCTTAATTCATTTGAATCATTGTCATTCATTACATGGTTGCAGAAAGAATTTAATTAAAGTTTGGGGTATCTGTGTTTGTGCATACGCTATTGACAGATCAAATTTATATATCTGTCTTGGTTCGGGAAGATCCCTATTCTATGTGTTTGTACAGTGAAGTAATATTAAAGTTACTTCAATTTTCATTCTGGGGCTAAAACTAAACCACTTTGACTTGATTAACCCACCACATACTGGCTTATTTACTGTATACTCTTGAGCAATTTAGTAATATTCGAGAGACTCTTCCAAAAAGCTATTGCTATTGTTATTTTTCTGGATTATTGGGAAGTGCATGAGTCAGGATTAGTAATACTAGCTGCTTCAATAACAAGTAAACTTGAAAATTTCATGGCTTAAGCAAATTAGAGTTAATTAATTCTGGCTCCCATAAAGTCCAATGAGAATGTTCTAGATTGGGCAGTTTCCTTGGCAGCCTTGTAAAGCAGGGACTGTGGGATCTGGGATCCTTTCATCTACTCTAGGAATTCTGGGCTCCCCTATATCCTGGACTTCTTCCCTGGATCCCTTCACCTGTCTAGCCAAATTGGAGGAGGGAAGGGGAGGAGAGAAGAGAGCAGAGGAATTCTGTAAGAGAGAGAGAGATTCTGTAAGAGATTTTAGAGGCCATTATTGGAGGAATCATGTCATTATACTGACATTTCTTAACCCACACCTGAGTCACATTGCCTTACCTTCTGTAAGGCAACTTGCAAAGGTAGTTTATCCACATGCCCAAGAGGAAATGAAAAGGTATGGATGGTACAGAGCAGTGTCTCACCTACGCTTTTCCCATGCATGGAACATATTTTGCACCACCCAAAGGAGACACCCCAGAGTTCTGTCTAGACACTGCATCCAGGATCTCTGGGTAACGAGCTACTTTCTCCATCTCACTAGACGTGGCTCTTCTTGGTCTAATACCTATGACTTAAAGACACAAGCTATTTCCTCCCTCTCCACACACTTAATATACAATGGTAGAGCAGGGGCAGGCTAACCACGGTGATGCTGCCATTTGGAAAATTAGGGAAGGAAAGCACAGAGAATTCACTGATTCACTTTGCTGTCTTCTCCCTGTGTCTTCACATGGTCTTCCTTCTGTACCAGTCTGTGACAAAATGTCCTCTTCCTATAAGAACACCCGGCATATTGGATTAGGACTCACCCTAAGGACCTTAGTTTAACTTGATTACCTCTGTATATACCCTATATCAAATAAGGTCACATTCTGAGGTAGTAGAAGTTAGGATGCCAACAAATGAATTTAGGGAGACACAATTCAGCCCATAGCACTGTACATGATCTTTCGATTATAGTTATTTCCTTATGCCAACATCCCCATTGAAAGTTCTAAATTTAATTTCACATCTGCCGTATTTTGTTGTTTCCTCAAACTTATGCTTTCCTCTCTCAAGATAATGACAGAGGCTGCCTAAAATCATAATGAGGCCACAGACACCCCAAAACACACCACCAGACGTGAACCTGCCCACTAGAGAGACAAGATCCAGCCTCATCCACCACAACAGAGGCACTAGTCCCCTCCACCTACACAACCCACTGAACCAACCTTAGCCTACACAACCCACTGAACCAACCTTAGCCACTGGAGACAGACATCAAAAACAGCGGGAACTACGAACCTGCAGTCTGCAAAAAGGAGACCCCAAACACAGTAAGATAAGCAAAATGAGAAGACAGAAAAACACACAGCAGATGAAGGAGCAAGATAAAAATGCACCAGACCTAACAAATGAAGAGGAAATAGCCAGTCTACCTGAAAAAGAATTCAGAATAATGATAGTAAGGATGATCCGAAATCTTGGAAATAGAATGGACAAAATGCAAGAATCGGTTAACAAGGACCTAGAAGAACTAAAGATGAAACAAACAACGATGAACAACACAATAAATGACATTAAAAATACTCTAGATGGGATCAATAGCAGAATAACTGAGGCAGAAGAACGGATAAGTGACCTGGAAGATAAAATAGTGGAAATAACTACTGCAGAGCAGAATAAAGAAAAAAGAATGAAAAGAACTGAGGACAGTCTCAGAGACCTCTGGGACAACATTAAATGCACCAACATTCGAATTATAGGGGTTCCAGAAGAAGAAGAGAAAAAGAAAGGGACTGAGAAAATATTTGAAGAGATTATAGTTGAAAACTTCCCTAATATGGGAAAGGAAATAGTTAATCAAGTCCAGGAAGCACAGAGAGTCCCATACAGGATAAATCCAAGGAGAAATACGCCAAGACACATATTAATCAAACTGTCAAAAATTAAATACAAAGAAAGCATATTAAAAACAGCAAGGGAAAAACAACAAATAACACATAAGGGAATCCCCATAAGGTTAACAGCTGATCTCTCAGCAGAAACCCTACAAGCCAGAAGGGAGTGGCAGGACATACTGAAAGTGATGAAGGAGAAAAACCTGCAGCCAAGACTACTCTACCCAGCAAGGATCTCATTCAGATTTGATGGAGAGATTAAAACCTTTACAGACAAGCAAAAGCTGAGAGAGTTCAGCACCACCAAACCAGCTTTACAATAAATGCTAAAGGATCTTCTCTAGGCAAGAAACACAACAGAAGGAAAAGACCTATAATAACGAACCCAAAACAATTTAGAAAATGGGAATAGGAACATACATATCGATAATTACCTTAAATGTAAATGGACTAAATGCTCCCACCAAAAGACACAGATTAGCTGAATGGATACAAAAACAAGACCCTTATATATGCTGTCTACAAGAGACCCACTTCAGACCTAGAGACACATACAGACTGAAAGTAAGGGGATGGAAAAAGATATTCCATGCAAATGGAAACCAAAAGAAAGCTGGAGTAGCAATTCTCATATCAGACAAAATAGACTTTAAAATAAGGACTATTAAAAGAGACAAAGAAGGACACTACATAATGATCAAGGGATCGATCCAAGAAGAAGATATAACAATTGTAAATATTTATGCACCCAACATAGGAGCACCTCAATACATAAGGCAAATACTAACAGCCATAAAAGGGGAAATCGACAGTAACACATTCATAGTAGGGGACTTTAACACCCCACTTTCACCCATGGACAGATCATCCAAAATGAAAATAAATAAGGAAACACAAGCTTTAAATGATACATTAAACAAGATGGACTTAATTGATATTTATAGGACACTCCATCCAAAAACAACAGAATACACATTTTTCTCAAGTGCCCATGGAACATTCTCCAGGATAGATCATATCTTAGGCCACAAATCAAGCCTTGGTAAATTTAAGAAAATTGAAATTGTATCAAGTATCTTTTCTGACCACAACGCCATGAGACTAGATATCAATTACAGGAAAAGATCTGTAAAAAATACAAACACATGGAGGCTAAACAATACACTACTTAATAATGAAGTGATCACTGAAGAAATCAAAAAATACCTAGAAACAAATGACAATGGAGACACAACGACCCAAAACCTGTGGGATGCAGGAAAAGCAGTTCTAAGGGGGAAGTTTATAGCAGTACAAGCCCACCTTAAGAAGCAGGAAACATCTCGAATAAACAACCTAACCTTGCACCTCAAGCAATTAGAGAAAGAAGAACAAAAAAACTCCAAAGCTAGCAGAAGGAAAGAAATCATAAAAATCAGATCAGAAATAAATGAAAAAGAAATGAAGGAAACAATAGCAAAGATCAATAAAACTAAAAGCTGGTTCTTTGAGAAGATAAACAAAATAGATAAACCACTAGCCAGACTCATCAAGATAATGACAGCTGTCAGTCTTGAATGAGAAGCCACATTTGATAATTTAATTTGATAGTTGTCTTTAGACATTTTACTCATCTAAGTTTTGTTAGGTCACTGACCCTTAAAACCTTTTTAAAATTCCATGTTTTGTTGTTTGTGTCAAGAAGCAAATGGCTTTTCTAGAAATAAGGCCCTACCTTTCTGACTTTCTCTGTTCCCTTTCATTGCTACTTGAAAACTAGCCAGGTTTTTCCTGAGTTCACCTCTTTCTTGCAATGCCTTGTCAAAGCAGCCAGCAGTATCCCACATACACTAACAGTTTGATGCTTCTAATTCTTGCCAGTGAAGCTGCTGGCTCAGAAGGCGTGTGGTTGGCTGTCTACGCTATCGTGGGTGAGGGTATACCAAATACGTTGCCCCCGAATGACATGAGTTCCCATCTGTTGAGCCTCTATTATCAGTCTCATTACCACCTATCACCAGACTTTTAAGGCAAATACTGCATCTTTAAATCTTATATTACAGCAGCACCCTTTTCCTAGTTAACGATTGCTGTATAAGGCAGGTTAAATAATACTAGCTTCTGCAGTAACAGCAATGAAATCTGAGTCCCTTAGCATTGTTTAACTTTATGGATTCCTCATGAAAATTTATCAGTTAATATAGTCACCGTCAGCCTGCCTGAGTGGCTTTCCTCCACGGAATCCAGGCTCTCTTCATCCACTGGTTCTCATAAGCCAAAAAAACCCTCCTCTGCATCCTCTCCCTCCTGCTAACCAATGAGAAAAGAATGAGAGTGAGAGTGTACATGCAAAGGAGCATGGGAGAGTTTTCAAGGGTAAGCTCTGAAAATGGCATGCATTACTCCTGCCCACATGTTTTTGACCATAACTTAGTCCCATGATCCGATCTAACTTCAGGGGTGCTGGAAAATACACTTCTCTTAAAAGGAATGATTTGGTGAACACATAATTCGAAGACACCGGAGGATTAAATAAAATAACACGTGTAGAACCCTTGGCAGAGTGTCTGATACACATAGGAGGCATTCAGTAAATCTTGGTTACCAGTAGAGAAGGCATTTTATGTACTGACTGGTCTCAATAAGCTCCTGAAGAATGTCTATTACATATCCACATGGTTTAATCAAATATATCATTAGAAGTAGGATGACATTTTCACTTACTGAAATTCTGACAGCTCATAAATCCTGCAATTCAGGACCCACTGTGAAGAGCAAAAACAGTGAGATGCATTCTTTTTCTGTGTGCATACAGACTTGCATGCAATCGCTTGCATATGCACATACGCTAAGAGACCAGGTAAGAAATTACTCTAATTTTCTTTCCTTGTACTGTAATGAGCCTTTTTAGACACAATTTTTAGTTAACTGTGTGATGCTGCTTTCCACTTAGCCTAGAGTAGGGTAGACGTGCTACCCATGAATCTCTCTTTATTGTCCTCAGAATGAGGACCACTTAGGGTACAGAGATGAAAGCATTTCCTCTTTTTCCCCTGTTCTGGAACATTTGTGAGGAGTATAGACTATCACGGCAAACACCTCCCTCTGCCTGGGTTTTGGGAGGACACACTCTCTTGGAGTCTACTTGACCTACAGTAGGCTGTGTCCACATGCTCCTGTGGGCTTCTTGTGTGGTGAATGCATGTATGAGAAAGAATTTTATATTTGGAACAAAATGCTATCTGATCTTTACAGGATTATGTAGAGAGCAGAGGGCCAACCAGAAGCAATAATAATGTTAATGAAACCAATGGCTAAGGAGAAATTTCTGGTGAATGTCAATCATGAGGGAAAATGTCAGAAAAAGGTGTTATGTTCCCTTATAGAAGAAGCCTCAGGTGGCATTGGCATTTGCAACAGCTGGCAAAGGGCAGATTTTCCTGTAATAATGTTCCATTCAAATCAGATCCAATATAGGCATACAAGGTATCCTAAAATGTGTGATTGAGTTCCCTACTGATTTCCAAACTGAAGAGTCTAAGCTAAGTAAACTTCAAGCCTGCAGCCATTTGTGCTAAATCCTAGGAAAGAAAGAGATGCCAAAGTCAGCTGTGTGTGTCAAGAGCTTCTTCCTCTTGTGAATACAAGCGCATACTTCTTCTGCTTTCTTAGAAGCAAGGCATTTGATTCTCCTTCTTTTGTTTTCATCTGATTCACTTCATCTCCTTCAAGACAAGTATTAGTAATCTAAGGACTATTTCAGTAATTTTAGCAGTGAAGACTATAGTTGGCATGAAGGCAGTGCCCTGAGAAGCACAGAGGGGCCGTCCAATATTCAGAAACTTGACTGCACGCTAAAAATGCTCTGATTCGTTTTTTTCCATGTAATTGACCATGATGAATACTGTTTGAGAGCAGTAAAACTCAGGGCATCAGAAAAGGAGTCAAACTAAAGAAAGAGAAAAAGTTATAACCAGGATCAGAAGGTCATTACCCCACAAGTCAAAACACCAATCCGTTAGGGGTCAAAAGAACTAAAGCAAAGAAAAGAGCAGAAGATAATTAAAATGGGAACATTTTAAAAGACATCAGGTGTGGATTAAGGTTGAGTCAAGCTTCATCTTAAGGCTCCACGGATCAGGTCGGTGGGAGCAAATGGGTCTCAAGGCCATCACGTAAGGGACTGGAGAAAACCTGTTCAGCTTCCACTTAGGTCATGGGAAGCAGAATGGGTCGTGGTGAATTGCCTCAAGAAAAGAAGAACTTGTTAGTTATGTTTAAAGCAGTGATTCTAGACTGAAAAATTGACCCTATCTTTGTTTAATGTAGGGATTCTCAATCATAGCACTATTAACATTTCAGGTCAGATAACTCTGTGTTGTAGGGGCCTGTCCTTCCATTGCATACCTGACTTCTGTCCATCATATGCCAATAGGACCTCCCCAATTGCAACAACCAAAAACATCTCCAGACATTGCTAAGTGCCCCTTGAGGAACAAAATTGCCCCTGTCTGAGAAACACTAGTTTAAAGGAATTTTATTCTCCCAAAATGGGAATGGTTGGACAACTCCTTCCATTTTTCTCAATGCTTTCATGAATTCTTTTTTGGCCAAACAGGTTTACTTTATTCAGTTTGCTGCCACAAGCCACCATGAACTTATTGATAATTTTCTTCTCCATTTTCTAATGCCATTTTCATGATTTTTTTTTCAAAATTATCCCACATTCTTTCTCGCAGTTATCATTTAAGATTATAATTTCCTTGTAGCCATATTCCTCCTATAGCTTTTCTTGTTTTTTTTGGTTACAACTTACTAGCCTTTTAGTCCTTCTCTACACAGTGGCAGCCAAATCAATATTATGTTTGATGGGACCTTTCAGCTGTGTCTGGTCCAACGCAGAAACTGTAACACATCTTCGTAGAAACACAGGTCATCTGAGAGTGATCAGTTCCCACTTACAGATTCTTCTCTGACTGAACTGAAAGTACATGAGCAGTCTTCTGAGGAATGTGGTACCACGTTCTATGTTTCTAGCCCCACGTGCTTTGTCTTGACTCAGGTCGGCCTTACGCATCATCTTGAAGTTCTAATTGCACATGTTGCCTTATCTGTGTGTATTTTGTCCTGGAACCATCTCTCCACATAGTCTCAACCTTTCCCTACACAGGGTTACATCAGCCCACATTCAGACCTGCTCTTGGTAAAGTCTTCCAAGTATTATAGTTTTTCTTTCTTTATTTAGAATTTTACCAGTATTTTCATTAGCACTGTTACTTATTCTTATAGTTCTCTGGTTACAAAGTTACATAGGTTATGAGTGAACCACCTGACTCCAAATTTCTGCTGTTGGTGCTTGATCCTGCAGAATGTGAGGAATTCTTTTCAGAAATGTACTTACCACTTTGTAACAGAAACATCTGAACCCCGCCGGAGAAGACCTAAAAAGTGATTTAATCTAACTCTCATTTTCCACCCATTTTGTAAATAACAAAACTGAGACCCATTGATTATAACAGTGGCACAACTTGTTTCCTGCTTTACTCTGTAGCCGCAGAACTCCTAGCAGCATTTCGTGCTCCATTACAGTGTATTCCCTTAGCTTAGATTTGCGGCTATAACTATCTTTTTTTTTTTAATGTCGGGTTATTACCTCGTAAAAGAGTTCTGATACATCAGTGGTTTTTATTGAAAGCCACCTCCAATCTGTTTTGGAAATAGGCAAGGTATAAATAGTAAATAAATAATTAACCTAGGAGCAGAGAGGTTTTTACACCCTGTTGGCAGCAGAGCTGACCCTGGAACTTCACTTCCAGAACTTCATTTCCAAGTCCCAGACCAGTCCACTCTCCCTAACATCCTGTCTCCCCATGCATTTGTGGGTCTCCCACTTTATATCATTGTGGCCTTGCAGACTCAATAAATAATCACCAAGGCATTGCCAGGTTTACTCCCAAATGTTTCACTTACATGACCAGTTAGGCCAAAGTTTAAAATCAGAGATATCTGTGTTGCCATCTTACGGTAAACATCATTAGCTAACCAATTAACCTAAGGTAACCATCTTAGGTTAATTTTGTCAAAAGTATGCGTTATACATGGTGATTCACAATCTTTTCAGCTCTGGTTAGAAAGACATATTGTTTATTCTTTGAAAATTCATTATAAAAGTGAAACTTTTAAGCTGGGTTTTATTAGCACCAAACTCTAATCTGCCCAAGAAAAAGTACCTCTTATAGATTAGTCCACAGTTTCTCCCCACCAACTCTTTCCCCATTAATGTTCATTATTTTATACTCTGTGGAAAAATATTTAACAAACAAAATGAAGAAGGATTCAAAAACAGCATTAAAAAAAAAATCCGGAACAACAGTAAAGGTCCAAGAAAATAAATTCAACGAGGAACAAATATTGCAGCTTGCCCGGAACCAAGTTAAATATGAAAAAAAAAAAAAATAGGAGGAAAGGGATTAAAAAAAAGGATGGGTGTAGATCAGAGTTTGTAAACATGATAGCTTCAGGCAGAATGTGGGCTGTAGTTTAGCTTTGTTTGGTAGGCATAGAACTGGCCCACAAAGACTTTATAAATTTGAATGATTTGCCAATATTATGTAACCAGATTTCACATAATCATCTAAATTTTTGGCTGCTCTTAAAATGTCTGAGAAAATGTGCACAAAAGACCTGAGTTTCAGCATGGCAACCACTGGCTGGAACTGAACACCTGGGGGTGCCTTCCTGAAAAAGCCCATGATCCACTTCTTGCCTGATTGCTGGTGGCTAACTGCCATCCTAGTAATGGTGTTGTTTTGGATCCCATAGGTACTTACACGCATGTATCAGGTAATGGGAACTTCTTGGCTTCATTAGAGACGTGCTTTCCCAGTGTCTTACTTTTTTTCACCTAAACAATATGTCAAGTGTTAACCTGTAATTATACCTGGAAGTCCAACTTTCAAAGATTAAACCCAAAGTTTCAAGAATTACTCTAGTTCATAAAGCCTTTCAAACTTTACCTGCTATTCCCATACATCTTGTTACCTTCCTTTGATAAATCTCTTACTGGCCCTAAACTGAAGCACAGAGCACCACACAGCACAGGCAGAGCTATAAATTTTTACTCAAGTGATGGGTGTCATTTGAACCTGTCCTGACATCGATGCTGCCAGCTCCAATTCCACATCATGGCTTCATTTCTTGAAACAATGGACAAAATTTGAGCTGGTCTGACAGAGTTACCATTAAAAGGGGGAAAACAAGCTATTGAGAATAACTTTAACAAAGAATGGAAGATAAATTGCTTTTAAAAAAAAAAACAAGGGGGCTTCCCTGGTGGCGCAGTGGTTGAGAGTCCGCCTGCTGATGCAGGGGACACGGGTTCGTGCCCCGGTCCGGGAAGATCCCACATGCCGCGGAGCGGCTGGGCCCGTGAGCCATGGCCGCTGAACCTGCGCGTCCGGAGCCTGTGCTCCACAACGGGAGAGGCCACAACAGTGAGAGGCCCGCGTACCGCAAAAAAAAAAAAAAAAAAAGAAGAAGAAACTATACCTGTTGAATAGCAACCCACCATTTTCCCCTCCCCCAAATCCCTGGCAACCACCGTTCCACTCTATCTCTGTGAGTTTGACTAGTTTAGATATCTCATATAAGTGGAATCATGTGTATGTGTCCTTCTTTGACTGACTTATTTCAGTTAGTGTGTTGTCCTCCAGGTTCATCCATGTTGTCACGTGTTGCAGAATTTCCTTCTTTGTCAAGGCTGATAATATTCCATTGTGTGCATATATGATATTTGCTTTATCCATTCACCTGTTGATGGACACTGAGGATGTTTCCATATCTTGGCTGTTGTGACTAACACTGAAGTAAACATGGAAGTGCACATATCTCATCAGTTCTTTTGGTTATATGCCCAGGACTGGGATTGCTCGATCATATGGTAGTTCTATTTTTAATATCTTGAGAAACCTTCATACTGTTTTCATAGAGGCTGTACCGTTTTACATTTCCACCGAAAATGTACAAGGATTCTAATTTCTCCACATCCTCTCCAACACCTGTTATCTTTCAGTATTTTGATAATGACTTTTTTATGGTTGGTTCATTCAAATAAGACTGTACACACTGCGCTTGGTTAATGGTCATTATATAGTTTGCTCTGTAACGGTCCCTCCCCTCTTTTCTTTTTCCCGTGCAAATTTTACATTAAAGGACCTGAATTCTATATAATTTCCTGTAGAAAATCTTATAGAGTTTCCTACAGTCTTGATTTGACTGAGGACATTCCTCTGGAATTATAGAACAAGTGTGTCTATCTCTGTATTTTCTATAAATTATTAATTAGATCTAGAGCCTTGATAAAACTAAGGTCTGATTTCGTTTTTGGGGGTTTGTGTAAAGTATAGCATAGGTCATGCTGGCTACTGCCTATTGCACCACATCAGTAAAAACAACGAAGTTTGACTAGATAAAGGAGGTGAGTGGCATCTAGGGGTAAAAGCAATATTATACGCAAAGGTCCCGTGGCAAGAAGGAAACTGGTCCATCAAAGAGTTTTTTTTTTACATTGTTATTAGAGTATAATTGCTTTACAATGGTGTGTCAATTTCTGCTTTATAACAAAGTGAATCAGTTATACAGATACATATGTCCCCATATATCTTCCCTCTTGCATCTCCCTCCCTACCACCCTCCCTAACCCACTCCTCTAGGTGGTTACAAAGCACCGAGCTGATCTCCCTGTGCTATGCGGCTGCTTCCCACTAGCTATCTATTTTACGTTTGGTAGTGTATATATGTCCATGCCACTCTCTCACTTTGTCACAGCTTCCCCTTCCCCTTCCCCGTATCCTCAAGTCCCTTCGCTAGTAGGTCTGCATCTTTATTCCCATCTTGCCCCTAGGTTCTTCTGCCCATTTTCTTTTCTTTTCTTTTTTAGATTCCATATATATGTGTTAGCATACGGTATTTGTTTTTCTCTTTCTGACTTACTTCACTCTGTATGACAGTCTCTAGGTCCACCCACCTCACTACAAATAACTCCGTTTCATTCCTTTTTATGGCTGAGTAATATTCCATTGTATATATGTGCCACATCTTTATCCATTCATCTGTTGATGGACACTTAGGTTGCTTCCATGTCCTGTATTGTAAATAGAGCTGCGATGAACATTTTGGTACATGACTCTTTTTGAATTATGGTTTTCTCAGGGTATATGCCCAGTAGTGGGATTGCTGGGTCGTATGGTAGTTCTATTTTTAGTTTTTTAAGGAACCTCCATACTGTTCTCCCTAGTGGCTGTATCAATTTACATTCCCACCAACAGTGCAAGAAGGTTCCCTTTTCTCCCCACCCTCTCCAGCATTTATTGTTTCTAGATTTTCTGATGATGGCCATTCTGACCAGTGTGAGATGATATCTCATTGTAGTTTTGATTTGCATTTCTCTAATGATTAATGATGTTGAGAATTCTTTCATGCGTTTGTTGGCAATCTGTATATCTTCTTTGGAGAAATGTCTATTTAGGTTCTCTGCCCATTTTTGGACTGGGTTGTTTGTTTCTTTGATATTGAGTTGCATGAGTTGCTTGTATGTTTTGGAGATTAATCCTTTGTCAGTTGCTTCATTTGCAAATATTTTCTCCCATTCTGAGGGTTGTCTTTTCATCTTGTTTATGGTTTCCTTTGCTGTGCAAAAGCTTTTAAGTTTCATTAGGTCCCACCTGTTTATTTTTGTTTTTATTTCCATTTCTCTAGGAGGTGGGTCGCAAAGTATCTTGCTGTGATTTATGTCATAGCGTGTTCTGCCTACGTTTTCCGCTAAGAGTTTGATGGTGTCTGGCCTTACATTTAGGTCTTTAATCCATTTGGAGTTTATTTTTGTGTGTGGTGCTAGGGAGTATTCTAATTTCATTCTTTTACATGTAGCTGTCCAGTTTTCCCAGCACCACTTATTGAAGAGGCTGTCTTTTCTCCACTGTATATTCTTGCCTCCTTTATCAAAGATAAGGTGACCATATGTGTGTGGGTTTATCTCTGGGCTTTCTGTCCAGTTCCATTGATCTATATGTCTGTTTTTGTGCCAGTACCATACTGTCCTGATTACTGTAACTTTGTAGTATAGTCTGAAGTCAGGGAGCCTGATTCCTCCAGCTCCGTTTTTCTTTCTCAAGATTGCTTTGGCTATTCGGGGTCTTTTGTGTTTCCATACAAATTGTGAAATGCTTTGCTCTAGTTCTGTGAAAAATGCCAGTGGTAGTTTGATAGGGATTGCATTGTACATTGCTTTGGGTAGTAGAGTCATTTTCACAATGTTGATTCTTCTAATCCAGGAACATGGTATATCTCTCCATCTATTTGTATCACCTTTAATTTCTTTCATCAGTGTCTTATAATTTTCTGCATACAGGTCTTTTGTCTCCCTAGGTAGGTTTATTCCTAGATATTTTATTCTTTTATTGCAATGCTAAATGGGAGGGTTTTCTTAATTTCACTTTCAGATTTTTCATCATTAGTGTATAGAAATGCAAGAGATTTCTGTGCATTAATTTTGTATCCTGCTACTTTATCAAATTCATTGATTAGCTCTAGGAGTTTTCTGGTAGCATCTTTAAGATTCTCTTTTTATAGTATCATGTCATCTGCAAACAGTGACAGCTTTACTTCTTCTTTTCCAATTTGGATTCCTTTTATTTCTTTTTCTTCTCTGATTGCTGTGGCTAAAACTTCCAAAACTATGTTGAATAATAGTGGTGAGACTGGGCAGAATTGTCTTGTTCCTGATCTTAGTGGAAATGGTTTCAGTTTTTCACCATTGAGGACAATGTTGGCTGTGGGTTTGTCATATATGGCCTTTATTATGTTGAGGAAAGTTCCCTCCGTGCCTACTTTCTGGAGGGTTTTTTTAATCATAAATGGGTGTTGAATTTTGTCAAAAGCTTTCTCTGCATCTATTGAGATGATCATATTGTTTTTCTCCTTCAATTTGTTAATATGGTGTATCACGTTGATTGATTTGCGTATATTGAAGAATTCTTGCATTCCTGGCATAAATCCCACTAGATCATAGTGTATGATCCTTTTAATGTGCTGTTGGATTCTGTTTGCTAGTAATTTGTTGAGGATTTTTGCATCTGTGTTCATCAGTGATATTGGCCTGTAGTTTCTTTTCTTTGTGACATCTTTGGTTTTGGTATCAGAGTGATGGTGGACTCGTAGAATGAGTTTGGGAGTGTTCCTCTCTCTGCTATATTTTGTAAGACTTTGAGAAGGATAGATGTTAGCTCTTCTCTGAATGTTTGATACAATTTGCCTGTGAAGCCATCTGGTCCTGGACTTTTGTTTGTTGGCAGATTTTTAATCACAGTTTCAATTTCAGTGCTTGTGATTGGTCTGTTCATATTTTCTATTTCTTCCTGGTTCAGTCTCAGAACGTTGTGCATTTCTAAGAATTTGTTCATTTCTTCCAGGTTGTCCATTTTATTACATGTATTTGCTTGTAGGAATCTTTCATGATCCTTTGTATTTCTGTGGTGTCAGTTGTTTCTTCTCCTTTTTCATTTCTAATTCTATTGATTTGAGTCTTCTCCCTTTTTTTCTTGATGAGTCTGGCTAATGGTTTATCAATTTTGTTTATCTTCTCAAAGAACCAGGTTTTAGCTTTATTGATCTTTGCTATTGTCTCCTTCATTTCTTTTTCATTTATTTCTGATCTGATCTTTATGATTTCTTTCCTTCTGCTAACATTGGGGTTTTTTGTTCTTCTTTCTCTAATTGATTTAGGTGTAAGGTTAGGTTCTTTATTTGAGATGTTTCTTGTTTCTTAAGGTAGGCTTGTATAGCTATTACCTTCCCTCTTAGAATTGCTTTTGCTACATCCCATAGGTTTTGGGTCATTGTGTTTTCATTGTCATTTGTTTCTAGGTATTTTTTGATTTTCTTTTTGATTTCTTCAGTGATCTCTTGGTTATTAAGTAGTGTATTGTTTAGCCTCCATGTGTTTGTATTTCTTACAGACTTTTTCCTGTAATTGATATCTAGTCTTATAGTGTTGTGGTCGGAAAAGATACTTGATATTATTTCAATTTTCTTAAATTTACCAAGGCTTTATTTGTGACCTAAGATATGATCTATCCTGGAGAATGTTCCATGAGCACTTGAGAAGAATGTGTATTCTGTTGTTTTTGGTTGGAATGTCCTACAAATGTCAATTAAGTCCATCTTGTTTAATGTATCATTTAAAGCTTGTGTTTCCTTATTTATTTTCATTTTGGTTGACCTGTCCATTGGTGAAAGTGGGGTGATAAAGTTCTCTACTATGATTGTGTTACTGTCAATTTTCCCTTTTATGGCTGTTAGTATTTGCCTTATGTATTGAGGTGCTCCTATGTTGGGTACATAAATGTTTACAATGGTTATATCTTCTTCTTGGATTGACCCCTTGATCATTCTGTAGTGTCCTTCTTTGTCTCTTGTAGTAGTCTTTGTTTTAAAGTCTATTTTGTCTGATATGAGAATTGCTACTCCAGCTTTCTTTTGATTTCCATTTGCATGGAATATCTTTTTCCATTCCCTCACTTTCATTCTGTATGTGTCCCTAGGTCTGATGTGGGTCTCTTGTAGACAGCATATATATGGGTCTTATTTTTGTATCCATTCAGCTAGTCTATGTCTTTTGGTTGGAGCATTTAATCCATTTACATTTAAGGTAATTATCTATATGTATGTTCCTATTACCATTTTCTTAATTGTTTTGGGTTTATTATTGTAAGTCTTTTCCTTCTCTTGTGTTTCCTGCCTAGAGAAGTTCCTTTAACATTTGTTGTAGAGCTGGTTTGGTGGTGCTGAATTCTCTTACCTTTTGCTTGTCTGTAAAGCTTTTAATTTTTACATCAAATGTGAATGAGATCCTTGCTGGGTAGAGTATTCTTGGTTGTAGGTTTTTCCCTTTCATCACTTTAAATATGTCCTGCCACTCCCTTCTGGCTTGCAGAGTTTGTGCTGAAAGATCAGCTCTCAACCTTATGGGGATTCCCTTATTTGTTACTTGTATTTTTTCACTTGCTTGTTTTAATATTTGTTTTTCATATTTAGTTTTTGATAGTTTGATTAATATGTGTCTTGGTGTGTTTCTCTTTGGATTTATCCTGTAATGGACTCTATGCTTCCTGGACTTGATTAACTATTTCCTTTCCCGTATTAGGGAAGTTTTCAACTATAATCTCTTCAAATATTTTCTCAGTCCCTTTCTTTTTCTCTTCTTCTTCTGGGACCCCTATAATTCGAATGTTGGTGCATTTAATGTTGTCCCAGAGGTCTCTGAGACTGTCCTCTATTCTTTTCATTTTTTTGCTTTATTCTGCTCTGCAGTAGTTATTTCCACTATTTTATCTTCCAGGTCACTCATCGTTCTTCTGCCTCAGTTATTCTGCTATTGATCCCTTCTAGAGAATTTTTAATTTCATTTATTGCGTTGTTCATCTCTGTTTGTTTGCTCTTTAGTTCTTCTAGGTCCTTGTTAAACGTTTCTTGTATTTTCTCCATTCTATTTCCAAGATTTTGGATCATCTTTACTCTCATTACTCTGAATTCTTTTTCAGGTAGACTGCCTATTTCCTCTTCATTTGTTAGGTCTGGTGGGTTTCTGCCTTGCTCCTTCATCTGCTGTGTGTTTCTCTGTCTTCTCGTTTTGCTTATCTTACTGTGTTTGGGGTCTCCTTTTCGCAGGCTGCAGGTTCGTAATTTCCGTTGTTTTTGGTGTCTGTCCCCAGTGGGTAAGGTTGGTACAGTGGGTTATGTAGGCTTCCTGGTGGAGGGGACTAGTGCCTATGTTCTGGTGGATGAGGCTGGATCTTGTCTTTCTGGTGGGTAGGTCCACATCTGGTGGTGTGTTTTGGGGTGTCTGTGGCCTTATTATGATTTTAGGCAGCCTCTGTGCTAATGCATGGGGTTGTGTTCCTTTCTTGCTAGTTGTTTGCATAGGGTGTCCTGCACTGTAGGTTGCTGGTCGTTGACTGGAGCTGGCTCTTGGTGTTGAGATGGAGATCTCTGGGAGATTTTCGCCGTTTGATATTACACTGGGCTGGGAGGTCTCTTGTGGACCAGTGTCCTGAACTTGGCTCTCCCACCTCAGTGGCACATCCCTGACACCTGGCTGGAGCACAAAGAGCCTGTCCTCCACATGGCTCAGAATATAAGGGAGAAAAAATAGAAAGAAAGAAGAAGATAAAACAAAATAAAATAAAGTAAAGTAAAATAAAATAATTAAAATAAAATGTAATTATTAAGAAAAATAAAATTTTAACTAAAAAAAAAATGGACAGACAGAACTAGGACAAATGGTAAAAGCAAAGCTATACAGACAAAATCACACACAGAAGCATACACATACACACTCACGAAAAGAGAAAAAGGGAGAAAAAAAAATATATATCATTGCTCCCAACGTCCACCTCCTCAATTTGGGATGATTCGTTGTCTATTCAGGTATTCCACAGATGCAGGTACATCAAGTTGATTGTGGAGATTTAATCCACTGCTCCTGAGGCTGCTGGGAGAGATTTCCCTTTCTCTTCTTTGTTCGCACAGCTCCCGGGGTTCCGCTTTGGATTTGGACCCACCTCTGCGTGTAGGTCGCCTAAGGGCATCTGTTCTTCGCTCAGACAGGACAGGGTTAAAGGAGCTGCTGATTCGGGGGCTCTGGCTGACTCTCATCAAAGAGATTTGAATAGTGCATAAGGAGATTGTTGAGTGAATTAAGGATATACTGGCATAATAATAATAGAACATGTAGAGCCATGCTAAAACTTAAAAAAAAAAAAAAGATTCCTAATAGTAAAGAGAAGCCATGTAGGATTTTATTAAGCATAACCTGTTGTGATGAAAACAATCAGAGAAGTCATATAAAGAAGCACCAGGGGGGGGAGAAAAGGTATAACTGAAGCCACCTAAATGGATAGCAGCTAAGGGATTCATTTGACATCAGACAAGTGGTCACATAGGAATTGTGTGGAAACCTGTCTGTTAGTTGGGGAAATCTGCTTTGGACAAATGTAACTCATAACCAATAATGAATTAAGGTAGAAAAGATGGTATTACTACTCAGATAGGAGAGGGCTCATTACAAGAAATATCAATGAGGCTAATTTGAATCTAGTGAGCGAAATTGTGTTTCTGGGTCCTGAGCCCTCCTAAACTTTCTCTAGTGCTTCCCAACACAGAACATTATCTTTGTAGATTACGATGGAGTAAGCACAGGAGGCTGCAACCGCGTAAAGATCTACTCCAGGGAGCTCAAGCTTCCTGGGCCCTCCTGGAGGCTGCAGGGGATCAACATTTTAGCACATCTTTGAATATTTGTGGCACCCCACTTGGGAAGCTAAGCTCAGCAGGATCAGACTAGATAGACAAGGGGAGATAGTAATTTAGTTACTGTCTAATAACTAGATAGTTCTGTGGTTCTCAACCTGTCCATGAGAGGCTTTTTGCAAGGATGCTCTGGGATGCAAGGATGCAAAAGCTCCTTTTGCAAGGATGCTCTGCAGTAGTGAGGCTGGATTCAGTTCTCCAATTTCCATATAAGCAGCATTCCTACTGTCTACTTTGTATGTTGTGTCTCAATATACAAATGCTGGATTTTATGTGAAAAAATTATTTAAAAATATATTTGAAAGCCACTAATCTTACAGAAGAAGCTTAGGTCTGGGATGCGGGAGGTTTGGCTGCTTCTCTGAATTTGCCATAAAGAACTGGGGATGCTGAGTAAGTCACTCCCTTGGGATTTCAGTGTCTCCATCTGTCCCACTAGGATTGCATATCTGCCCTGCATATCTAACAGGGTTGTTGTGAGAACCCAGAAGTGTGGCAGTTTGAAAGTGTTTTGTACAATACAAATGCAAGTCTTTTTTCCCCTCTTTTAAGTTATAAACATTACTTACAACACAGTGGCTTGAAAATCTCTTAGATATCCCTGGAGAGAGAGAGAATGCTATTAGGGGCGAAGCTGACATTAGACATTAAAAAAATAGTAATGGAAACAACTTACTTTGCAAGTTTGGTACATTGTAACAACTAAATACACACTTCTGAGGAAATCTGTGTGTTAGGCTGAAAATTTATCTCCAGGGATCTAAGGACAAGGTAAGACTCTTTCACCAAGATGGTGTGGCATGTTTGCTTCTAGCTAGGATAGAGACATCAGTGAAGAGCTCTGGGTTCCTGACTCTTGACAGTGTTTAAGAGCTGATTTCTAGAATTGCTTTTACCTGTAAAGCCCAGGCAAAGGGACACTTGGAGCCTCGCTTGCTATAGGCCATTGGGAATCTGATCATTTCAATACTGTATCATGTAACAGAAGCTTTGTGGGCTCCCTGAATGTTTCAGCTGAATGTTTTTCTCACTGGATAGAACCCAAAGCCCTACCCCCAAAAGTCATGCCCCACATCAGAAGTTCTCAAGGTATTCCAGAATTCACTAGAAATACCTAATCAGGGACTTCCTGGTGGTGCAGTGGTTAAGAATCTGCCTGCCAATGCAGGGGACATGGGTTCGAGCCCTGGTCCAGGAAGATCCCACATGCCGTGGAGCAACTAAGCCCGTGCGCCACAACTACTGAGCCTGTGCTCTAGAGCCCATGAACCACAACTACTGAAGCCCACATGCCTAGAGCCCATGCTCCGCAACAAGAGAAGCCACCGCAATGAGAAGCCCGCGCACCGCAACGAAGAGTAGCCCCTGCTCGCCGCAACTAGAGAAAGCCTGTGTGCAGCAATGAAGACCCAACGCAGCCATAAATAAATGAATAAGTAAATAAATAAGTAAATAAATAAATAAAATATAAATAAATAAATTAAAAAAAAAGAAATACCTAATCATCTTATATCCCACAACTTAGCCCATGAGCAGTCCGTCTTAAGTAGAGTGGAAAGAGCAAGTTATTTAGGTATCCCATTACTGAGATAAAAATCCTCTCATTATCACACAATAACTATGAGCTTGGCTAGCTATTTGCCTCCCTCTGTATTCTCACGTGTAAAATAGTTAGAAATAATAATACTATTATATTATTGGGTTGGCCAAAAGGTTCGTTCGGGTTTTTCCATGTCACGGAAAAACCCAAACTAACCTTTAGGCCAACCCAATATTATGAAAGAGATAAAAATCATCATCATCATCACCGATCTAAAAGAGTTATTGATAAGATAAGTGCTTTTAATTATAAGGGGTCGTACAATGTTCCACACCAAGGCTGTTCCCAGTTCATATTGCCCTGGAAGGTGCTGGAATACAATCTAAGAACGTGTGCTGTTCTTTTGTTTAGTTGTTCCTCATAAAATGCTTTTTTATGTGAGTGTGTGTGATTACACCTTGACTGTCTCATTTGGAGGAAAGAAATTGACATGCCAGGATGAGTAGATAAGGGAGATGGAAAATACATAATAAAGGAACAGCTGGACATGCATTTTACAGTTTATGGGAAAATGAGCACCAGGAATGCCTTTTGTTCTTTTTAAATCAAGGAATACCTTGGAGGGGACCTTCGTTTTTCTTCTGTCTAGCACCCTAACTTTCTTTAGGGAGTTTATTCAGCCCCACTCCAATCATGTGGCTTCTGGGGCTTCCAAATAGTGTTCTCAGAGTCACTGGTGCTTGTGGGAACCAGCCCTGGCCTAGCAAAGACCACACTCAGATCCCAGTGGTTGGTGCAGGGCGGGCACATGCTTCAAGTTAGCAATCAGTATTTCCCCCAGTAGATTTTGTTAGAGGCTTAAGGAAAGGCACTGCATCTTTAGGGTTATATTACTGGGAATATACAAATAGGGGACTGAACAAAGTAATCTTCCCCACAGGTAGAGGGACTTGAAGCAAACACACAGAAAGAAGAGGGGTGAAGATCAAACCGGAGTCTGGATACCAGTTGTGCCAAAACCCAGATCTTCCCTTATATTTCCTGGTTACAAAAAATAATACATTAACTCTTCTCCCCTTTCAAGTTGAGCCTTTCTCTTACAACCAAAAGAGTCTTGAGTAATCAGTTTCTTCTAGATAAATATCAATATTGTATGCCAATACATACGCTTTTACAATTCTTACACATTGATACTTTTCAATATCTTGTATATACATATTGATTTTATTTGTTTGTTTGTTTTTGTTTTTGCCGTACGTTGCGGAGCACAAACTCCGGACGCACAGGCTCAGCGGCCATGGCTCACGGGCCCAACTGCTCCACGGCATGTGGGATCCTCCCGGACCAGGGCACGAACCCGCGTCCCCTGCATCGGCAGGCGGACTCTCAACCACTGCGCCACCAGGGAAGCCCCATACATATTGATTTTGACTCCAAACATCAGATATGACTTGGGGAGGGTAGGGGAGAGTGAGGGCAGTTGACAAGAAAGCACACAACTGAAAAAGAGGGTCGTTATAAATTAAAAACTCACTTGCAGTTAATACCTGGTGAGAACGTTATTCCAGCCTCTATCCAGAAAATAAAGACCTTATGCTTAAAATACCTGTGCTAATCATAAAATAGAGGTTTAGCAATCTGATTTGGAAGCTTTGTTTCCTAAGAGGATCTTACTGTATTTTGAAATCAAGCAGTAAATACAAGGATGGTATGATTCTTCCTTCCCCAAATAGCTGAAGGTCTTTATCATTTTCTAAATACGTTTCAGGTATGGTCTCAGAGATTCTATTTGCAGTCCTCATAATTAATTCCCATAAATTTCGATAGGAAGGGATTCCTTAAATGGCATTAAATAGTTTATAACAAATTCCAGGATGATTAGGGAATTATTTTGGATGATACAGAGATAGGAAGAATAACTAGGGGGTAGTGGGGTTCTAGGGGAACCCCACTGGCCCCCAGGCTGCTGCTTGGAGCCTGTGATGCTCTGGATCAGGTGACTAGAACCTTCTCTACAGCTGCCCTAAGAACAGGTGCCTATGCCCCTCAGCCTCCCAAGGAGAAACCATCTCCTCTGTCTGGCTGCTGATGCCCACTTCTTGCTTATTCCTTCCTAACCTGACACAAATATACCCACGTGGCAGAATGTAAGCTGCATCTGGAGACTTAATTGCAAAGGAGTCTCGGAAATAAAGCTTTTGATTTTCCAGCTGTACGGTATAGGAAGGCTGCTAGAAAACATGTAGAATAGGTGTCGAGTATACCAATCTTCAGTGTCCTTTGCATATTTCATCTGATTTTTGCCACGTATCAACCTTGTGAGGTAGGTATTTTGATTCCTATCTTAGAGATGAGAAGGCTAAGGCTCTGTGATGGTGGTACTGGTATGAGAAATGCTCTTATCCATAACTTGTGTTTCTTCTACCTTGCCCCGCTACTTTTCCTGATTATTTCTGGAGCTTAAGTACATGTTCTATTAATATTTCTTTCCACTACCATTTCAACATAGACCAGAATAATTGTCAAAATTGTCACATTTAAAAAACCACTTATCATCCACATTAGCTACTGTTCAGAGATTAACGTTTTAAGAATGGAAACAACTGGATGAGATCTGCCTCAGCTCTGTTATTTGGGGATTTTCTTAAATGTTATATTTTAGGACTATATGCCACACAAAAAAATTCTTCACGGTTGTACTTTGACTGAACCCAGTTTGACATTTTCAGCAGGTCTATTGTCAAAATAGTTAATACCAACCATAGTCTTCAAGAATGCAGTGATGATATACACACAGTTAACGTCCTTACAGAATGTCTTGTAATCGTGTACCATGACTTGGTGCTGGGAAAAGAGCCACTTTTTAAAAGATAAGTGGAAGGCACATAAGACAAAGAAAAGGAACTGATTTACATTACTGAGAACCAGTTTCTTATGCATTTACCATTTAAATAACGCACCCACAGATGAAATTATCAATGCACGATCACAGAACTCTCTAAGAAATTGGGAGAATTACTGGAAGAGTTGGTACAAAGCAGCATTTCACCCGGATTCAGCCTTTGCACCAAATCCCTTGGGTTTAAAACTGCCGCATGGAAAGTGGGGGAGGGAAACAGTAAAACAAACATCAAACAAAAAATCCTGGGATTAATGAACTGGAATCTATGTGTCCAAAGTCAAAGTTTATCTAGCCTTAAAAATAAAGCTGGCCGCATCTGTGATCTTAATTTGAATTTTTAGTCCCTAAAAATGGAAGATTACTAAAATTTAAGTGGAAGAGTTGTGTAGAGAACTCCACTTTAGCCTGAATCTATTAAAACACTCTCTGCTGGTAGGGATCAGAAGGAAGGAGGAAAGATTATTGTTTTAAAAATCTGTCAGTTTCTGTTCTAAATGTCAGCACACCAGTCAGGACTTTGGCAAGATAACCTGTCATCATAAAAATAGTAAATTTAGGGCTCTGCATAGTATAAAATATTTATGACAGGTATATACACCAGATAAAATGGGGGAAGTTAGGAAGGGATTGGATGCAAGCTCTGCTAATTTAGTGATAGTTGTTTAATTGTCCTGAGTGAGTGTTGATAAACCATGATTTGTAGTGAGTTAGGAGTTTTATATTTCATGATTAATCTACTGGTCCTCTTCCTCTTGGCTGTAAACTCAACCACTGACCATTCTTCACACCAGCGAACCCCCATAAGCCAGTTTGCTGTTGAGCCAATATCAAGTTCTTTTGGTGGTGATGGTTAAACTCCAATGCTGAATGGATATCTGTTGAATAAATGAATGAATGATGACATGAAGTAACCACTAAGGAGGGCTTCAGTATCCCTTACTACCGCTTCTATTTGGAGATGTTGTGGTCCTTTTAACTTTGTGATCCACATGTCTAGGGCAGAAGATGTATATGTTTGATTCTGGAAACAATATTACTTTGAGGCATCCATTTTGATGGCTAAAGGCAGGTGTCTTAACGTTCCCCAGCTGTAGCCTGCAGCAAACGCCACCATGAGAAGGTTGATGGGGACAGTGCTGTGGAAGTACATTATGAATCTTATGCTCTGGGTGTCCACCAACCACCATCTCCATCCCAACACACACACACACACACACACACATACCCCATACATGCCACACACCATCCTACCATTTCCTTTGTGGCTTGGCACTTACACAGCAGCTGGTGTGCTGTAAATAGACGTGCAGCTACAGGGCTGGCATACCAACGGACCCAGAGGTGAGACATCTGGTAACACAGATGCAGCATGGTAGGGAGACACAAACTGCCCAAAAAGCGCTCCTCTCCCAAGATCTGTGCCAAGGATCTGACCAGTGCCTGTTTGGGCACCATGCTTTCCAAACAGATGGGAATAGATTTGAGCCAATACGAATATATGGTGAAAAGTCGTCCGCTCCCCTGTGATTTGGAGGGGTGCCAGAAAAGTGAAAGCAGTCTTTTTCTTTTAAAAGTCAGCTCTTCACTGTCACCTGGGCTGCACACATTCATCAAGCACTGTCAAGCAGTTTTTGCCCAAGTTTCACCACAGCAGAGTGAGCCTTTAAATAAATGCCTTACCTTGTTCATGGAGATGACAAGAGGATTCATTAGGAAGTGTTAGCAATGCTCCTGCAAGATCAGTGGATGAGAGAAAACTCACAGAGTGCGTTATTAATAATGGAACGAGGTCACACTCCATAAAAGTCCTGTAACCCATTTCCAGTATAGAGAAGGCATTTTGTAAAAAGGCCCACTTTTTATTGAAGTATTTAAGAAGCATAATGCAATGTAATTTGTGTTCTTAACCAGAAAAAAAAGTACATACAGGAGAAATGTTGGAGAAAAAACAATGAATCCATTCACCTTATTACTTCTTTGTGGTTTAGAAGAAGGGCCATTTTTTCCCTAAAAGGATAAGCTTATTTATTCATGGTTCTAATACTTTTAATCCTTTGCATCCACTCAATTAACTATTATAATACAAAGAACTAAAACTAACTGCAAGGGACATTTGAATCTTCACATATGCAGAAATAAGGTGTTAGATGTCTTGGCGTAAAGTAACAGCCCTGAATAAATATAATTCTCTTATTCTCAGGTACATTTGGCTCCAGAAAGAGGCTAACAAATTTATTTCCAAAGTGGAGGTCTCTAGGGGGCTTTTGTTCAATAGGAACAACCTCAAGACAAACAGCAATGAACTTAGATAATAGGAACTTGAAATTGGGGTAATTTCTTCTGCCAGAAAATCTCTTTACTTCTATTTCTAACTTCCTAAATCTCAACTTTCTATCAATGCTCCTTGAATTTCATCTTCCTCCATGAGACGAACCAAATCTTCTTAACCTAAAAGCTGTCTTGCACCTTACACCTGTGACCTTATCTTTTACCGTGTTTTCAGTTTTTATCAGTGCATTTTATTTAGGGTATGTATTCTTTGTTTTACCAACGTGATCATAAGTTCACATACGGCAGCGTCAGTGTTTCATCCCCCACAGCCTCAATTACATTCTGTTAATATAGCATGTCCTTCAATAAATACCTGCTGATGCTTAAAAAAACAATAGTAAGAGATGACATAAATAAAGCACCCTTAATGTGCCAGCCATTGTTCTAACTGCTTTCATGCATTGTCTCATTCTAGTCATCACAACACTCTACAAGATGGGCGCTGCTGTCTTCTCATTTGTACAAATAAGGACAGTGAGTCTCAAACATGTTCGCCCTAGTTGCCTAAAAATGTACAGTTAGGAATGTGCAGGGCCTGGACTTGAATTCAATTCTGGCTGATTCCAATGACCCAGTATGTTATATCGTTTCTTAAATTCTTCCATTCCTTGGAAAAATCCCAGTCCCCTCACAGTGCATCATTTAATGTTCAGTTAGAAAACTTTTTAGTACCTATTATCTTACAGATAAAGTCCAGTTCCTTAAATTAAGTAAGAAATACAAACAGGTCAGGATTCACTCTACTAATTGGCCAGTGAATACAAGCTGGACACAGCAGGTCTAAGAGAGAGAAGAAAGCCTGCTTTTCTAATACACAGAGCCTCACTCATGCATTAAAGCCACCCCTGATGATGTCTCTCTCCAAGGCTTTTCAGTTGCCTCTGCTCCCAACCGGCAATGCTGTGGGTGCTAATTTGATATCGCCCACAGAGTGTAAAGTAATCATATAATTGATAATAGGCCCTCTAGGAGCTCTTCTGCGATTAAGAGATCATTTGAATACAACCGTCTCCGTGGTCCAAAAGCAGTAAATAATGTGCAGCCAAATGGCTTTGACATTCAGATTCCAGGCATTCTAATGCATGGGATATTTCAGTTCACTCTGATAGCCTGAACTGGAGACTGGCTTTCTTGATTGACTCTCTATTAATGGTGAATTGCTCAGTTCGTTAACAGGATAACTGCTGCAGAAAGGGAAATAAAATCATAATGGCATATGTTTGCAAGAAGTGACTTCTCTATAGTAAAGATTTATAACCTTATACATTCCTCCATTCAATAAACATTTATTCAGCACCATCCCCGTACCAGGTATTGTTTTAGGAGCTGCAGGTACTGAGATGAACAATACAAAATCTCTGACCACTGGAGTTACATTCTAGTAAGCAAGACACAAAATGTATGTATCTAACTACCTTATCATCTAACTTCAGCTAGTGGTAATTGCTGTAAAGACGGAGTACAATAAGAGCACAGAGAGGAGGAAGGAAGTGATAGATGGTCAGGAAAGGACTGACATATGGAACTGACATGAGCAGGTAACTGAATGTTGCAAAGGAGCAAAGGATGAAAATCTGGGAGAAGAGCATCCAGGCAGAGGGAACGTCAAACATAAAGATCCTGAAGTGGGAACAAAATTGATCTGTTTGAAGAGTACTAAACAGTCACGCTGGCCACTGTAAAATGAGTGAGGAGAAAGTTCTAGATGAGGAGATTGGGAAGGTAGGCAGGGGCCAGACCATACAGAGCCTTGGAGGCCACCTTTAAATTTGAATGTGAAGCCGTTGGGAGATTTCCAGCAAAGGAACGGCATGGTCAGATTTACATGTAGAAAGATCACAGTGACTGCTACGTAGATAATACTGTATAGGATGCAAAAAAGATGGGAGATCAATTAAGAGCTATTTCAGGAGATGACAGTTTTTTTTGGACTAAGGTTTATGGAGGGAGACAGTTGAGAGTGTTCAGATTCAGGGTATATCCTTGAAGCTACAGCTGTCAGGATTGGGGGTTAAATGGATTGTGGTATTTGAGAATAAAAGAGGAATTCTATATTCAAGGGTTAAAAAAGAGACTTAAAATGCTAAAATACCAAAAGTAAGCTTCACAAACTGTATTTTCTTCTTAGCCACATTTTCATAGTTTAATGGACTATTCCCAGTGGGAATTCCTCAGAATAGAACAAAAAACTCTTACTCTTTTGAAGCTCAAGAACTAGTGTTGTGACAAGTTCTGCTGTTAAGTTTCTCCTGCTGACCCAGAACAGACTGCCCTAACTCTCTGCACCTCAGTTTCCTTTTATTTGAAAAGCGCAAGTGAGAAGCAAGAATTGGAAAACATCTAAAGTTCCTTCTGGCTACATTCTTTAAGCAAATGGTTAAGCTTCATAAGTTGTAAGGTTTAATTTTAAGGTAAATAAGCAGTCCATAACGAGATGTACTTTCTAAAACAGAAAATAATCATCGTTATAGTTTTCTCCCTAAAGTTAGAGTAGATCCTGGAAGTTGATATGGTTTTTGGCAAATACAATCTGAAGAATAACAAGCTCTACCTCTCAGATCACAGTCTGTGGGTCTTTGAATCCTCCTGGATGCCCATACTTGAATTTGGAATCCTTGCGGTGAAAATATTTCCCTTGGACGTTCACCCAGGATAAGTACTAAATCCGGAACTACTTTTCCTTCCCTCCTCTCCTTCCTCCATAAGAACATATTGTTTGGTTAGAAAGATATCTCGGCACTAAAAATAATTGTCAAACCATATAGCTTCCGGTTAGTATCCTTATGGTCAATGCCTTATCATATATTTGAAAATTCTTTACTTTCTGAATCAAGAATATGAAAATGAGAATAAGAGCAAATATTCTAGATGAAAGAATCTCTTAAAAGTTAGAATGCCTCAAATCTAAAATACATTTTAGAGAGGAAATGTTAACATTCTCTAATTGGTCTTAGCCTGAATCCTTCAGAAAGCAGAGCCTGAGCCCAAGGTTTATATGCCACTATTTTATTAAGAAAGAAAATCAGAGCGAGGCAGAAGTGAGAAAAAAGGAGAGGAAGGCGGGCAGAAGGGCAGGCTAATTCAAGGCTCTTTGTTGAGCTGGTGCCACTGAAAATGACTATTTGGTCTTGTAGAACTATCTACTGATAATCTGCATAAACTTCATCTCAGGTAGTTTATCTGGGGGAAGTGTTTATCCATCAGCACCCGTATCCTGTTGGTCAAAATTCATTCCATAAGGTGTTAACTCCCTCACATTCCTGACTTGCACAAACAAGGGGACCAAGGGAAGTCCTGCAGTGCCCATTCCTCCATGTCAGTGGGGAAGTCCTGGGGGAGGAGGCATAGACAGGGTTACCCAGTTGAGATGCCGTTGTGTTTGGCAGGCATCCAGGTGGACAGAACCGTGCAGAGTTGGTCTCCATAGCAGTGGCTGGAGGCAGTGAGTGTCTGAAGTGATGCATAAAAGGCGTCTGATTCAACATATCCCTCCACTAACTGTCCAAATGCAAGAAAAAGGGAGGAATGTCTCATTAGCAAAATATGTAAGAATGACTTAGAGGACTCAGCCTACAGTAAAACTGATGGGAGTTAACTGTTGTGTGTCTACCGAGCGAAACAAAATAAAACAAGGCAAAACAAGCAATTCCCTGTTGGGCAGCATTAACAAGAGTAGAGGGTCTGGAAGTCTGTAGAAGCTAATACCGTTTTACTCTGTGCTGGCCCTGTTCCACTTAAAGCAGAATAGGATCAAAGAAGAGTGCCTATAAGAGCCAGGCAAGTTATATACATTGTGCTAGAGAAAGAGTCACAGATAAAGGAATCGGAAAATTGTTACTTGAGGAGTGAAAAGGAAAGAAACTGTGCTATTTATTCTATATCCTAATAGTTGAAGCAGTTCAAATGGAAGACCACTGAGCTTATTCTGTGAGGTACAACCTGTAGAAATAAAAACAACTGGTTACAGCCATTGGAAACCACTTTTTAAAATAATTAATTAATTAATTTTAATTTTTGGCGGTCCTGGGTCCTCGTTGCTGCATGCGGGCCCTCTCCAGCTGTGGCGAGCGGGGGCCACTCTTCGCCGCGGTGTGTGGGCTTCTCATTGTGGTGGCCTCTCCTGTTGCGGGGCACGGGCTCCAGGCGCGCGGGCCTCAGTAGTTGTGCCTCACGGGCTCAGCAGCCGTGGCCCACGGGCTCCAGAGCGCAGGCTCAGTTGTAGCCCACGGGCTAACTTGCTCCACGGCATGTGGGATCTTCCCGGACCAGGGCTCCAACCCACGTCCCCTGCATCGGCAGGTGGATGCTTAACCACTGCGCCACCAGGGAAGCCCAGGAGACAACTTTTAAGTAGTAAAAGCTGTTCACATATCGAATGTGTGCCTTGGAGTGAGGTGGAATAATACCACAGGTGTTAGTGTACCTTAGGGGGTGGAGAAAGAGAACCAGCGGTTTCCGACTCATAGGATATGTGTTTGAACACAGACCCTCGCATTTCTAGCTAGGTGATAACTGACAAGTTGCCTGACATCTCTGAGTCTGTTTCCTCAATAGAATAATGGTAATATTCTCAGGGCTAATACAAGAATTATAAGATATAGGCTGGGGGAAATGGGGAGAAGTTGTTTAAAGCGTACGAATGTTGAACTGAATAAGAGGAATAAGTTCTGAGGATCTAATGTACAGCAGGGTGGTTATACCTAATAATACTGTTTGTGTACTTGAAAGTTACTAAAAAATTAGAAAAGTATTCTCATAAAAAATGGGAACTATGTGAAGTGGTGAATGTATTAATTGATTTAACTGAAAGAATCATTTCACAGTGTATACGTATAGCAGATCATTATGTCGTATACTTTATTTTTATTTTTTTACCTTTTTTTGGAGTATAGTTGATTTACAATGTTGTGTTAACTTCAGGTGTACAGCAACGTAAATCAGTTATACTTATACCTATAGCCACTCTTTTTTAGTTTCTTTTCCCATGTAGGTCATTACTGAGTAGAGTTCCCTGTGCTATACAGTAGGCCCTTATTAGTTATCTATTTTATATATAGTAGTGTGTATATGTCAATCCCAGTCTCCCAACTTATCCCTCCCCCTTTTCTCCCCTGGTTGTATATTTTAAATATATTATAATTTTATTTGTCAATATACCTCAACAAAGCTGGAAAGAAGATAAGAATGTTGCTCAGTAAAGTAAAAAAAAAAAATACAGGATATAATATGTGGCTGCACATAAATCTCTGGGAGTACTGAACAGGAATACTGGTGTCCATATTCACTTTCATTACTGAGCGCTAGGAAGTATATTAAAAGAAAAGAACGGAGGGAGAGTTTCTTAGGTTAGAACGATGAGCTTTAGCATCCCACACATGGCTGATGCTCCCAGGTCCATAAACAGCATGGGCTCGACCAAGAAAAGCCTGTGTCCCCCAGAGCCAACACTCATTTAATGGCAAGAAATGCAATATTCTTAAATGGGGCTCATTTGAATGGAAAACAAGAAGCTCAAATTGTAATGAGCCTCCAAGGCATTTTATAAAGCTCTCATTAGAAAATAACACAGCCAACAGACTCTATGGGTACCTAATCTAAGAACAAATAACATGAATGAGATGCTAAACATTCAAAGCCTGTACCATTTGCTTAAAAGCATAAATTCAATTGGTCAGATGCCAAATTAAATGTAAGAGAGACTAACAAAATATTACCATAGTAGAAAACATTATTAGAAATTAAGCAAATGAATAAACATTCCCCCCTCTGGTGAATATTTGTAGCAATTATTGAAAAATTTTGCAAGCATGTGGTATTTTAACAAACCTTAGTATTGTATGATGTGCAATTGTAAGTGAGGAAGCTCTGGGGTGTTTTGCTCTGAGAACTGGATGGTGCTCTGGCCTTGCTCCTAATGAGAGGCAGATAAATAATATACAACATCAATTTGGCACACAGATGGTGCTAATGAATGAGCAGCCTAGACAGCCAGCTCTTCTCGGTTGGGACAGGTGACTGCATGTGTAGCAAGTTTCTGGATACTAATGGGAGATTAGGCTGTCCAACAACTTCATGAGGTGCAGATGCTTTATAGGAGACATCACTGCAACTGGCCCTTTTGAGAAAAGTCAGTGTTTGTTTTTAATGTCATTAAAATCAGCTTGGAATCAAAAAAGTTTTCAAATACACTGAAATCTCCTACTTTTGTTTGACATCGTTTAAGAACTAACTCTTACATTTATCCAAACACCATTCGTCATCTGTTCAGCCAGCCAACCAGCCAGCCAGCCATTCACTGGTCATTTAAAGCATGGTCCTTGGAGTTTTGCTGCCTGGTTTCCGAATCTTGAGCCTCAACTGAGGCTTAATGATATAACCATGGGCAAGTTATTTAACCTTCCTAAGCTCCTTTAGTTTCTTCATGTGTAAAATGGATCCCTCATAGATTTCCCACGTTCATTAGAGTTTAAAACTCCTAGCACAGGGTCAGGAACAAAGTAAGTGCCCGGTTTGTGTGAGCAGTAATCATTTTTATTTCATTCAAATTTGAGTCATGTGCCTGTTAACCACTTGTATTCAAAAGCTATACCCAACAATCCTTCAGCTGTTATGCTCCCTTCCTTAGTTACTTTCCACATTAAAGATAAGAGAGGAAATCACCCACGCATTGAATATTGCTCATCTCCAGAAAGCAAGGCGGTTACCTACATCTCCTTTTGCTGGGCTGCTTCTTACGAGTAAAATAGGAAGGCTTGTATTCTTAACTTTCCCCAGAATTCAAGCTATTCTACCTTGGATGGGGCAATCAGGGCCGGCCAGGACATGGCGTGGGATGTACATAAACAGCTTTGGCACTTTTCATCCCTAATGATCATCAGTTTGAAGGCAGTACGTGGCCCTTTGTTCACAGACTATCCTGAAAATAACCCTGCCGTTACCTAAGGGACCTGAAAAATAGGGTAACGTTCCTGGGCCACCAGCATTCACTCAGGGGACATGTTTACAAGACGCAGCTCACAGTTTGAATCAGATTTTATTTTCTTCACTCAAATAAGCCCTTACACCACCTCCCTCACCTCTATGACACGTACATACACTGTCTCTCTTCTCTGAGATGTACTATCCCAAGTGAACTGAACCTAGTATCATACTAATTTAATTAATAAAAATAAAACACTATTAGCATGAAGTAATTAGGGAGATAATTAAGGGCGTTGAAACTTGAGTTTACAAGCGAGTTTTAGGGGAAATCAAATTGTTTTTAACCCAATACCTTAGGCAAATGCAACATTACCTTACCAAGGGAAGGTTCTTGAGCGCAGCTTCTGTAAAGAGATTAAGATGGATTTGTTATAAGCATATTAAGTCTATGTAAATGAATGCTGATAAAACATTTGAAAAGTATATTTGCCTAAAAAGCTTCAAATTTGTCCCCAAGATCTTATTTAGATTGTTCTTTTCAGACATTTTTTGAAGACTAGAGCACAGATAAAACCTCTGTTAAGAGTTTTGAAAAAGTATAGTAAATGACTCAATATAACTGAGACATTTCTTGCCATTATTCTACCAAAATACAAAATAAAGTTACCTAAGAAGAGAAAATGTGGGAAAAGGACCATAAGTAAAGAATAAAGTCACTTACTAAGTCCCAGTCAAAAGTTTTATATTGAGAAATACATCTTTTTTTTTTTTTTTTTTTTTTGCGGTACGCGGGCCTCTCACTGTTGCGGCCTCTCCCGTTGCAGAGCACAGGCTCCAGACGCGTAGGCTCCGCGGCATGTGCGATCCTCCCGGACCGGGGCACGAACCCGTGTCCCCTGCATCGGCAGGCGGACTCTCGACCACTGTGCCACCAGGGAAGCCCGAGAAATACATTTTTGAATGTACAGTTTAAGCCTAGCAAGACTAGCCTCCCCAAATAAGGGAGGAGGAGAGGAGGAAAGGAGAGGCAGAGGAGAGATAGGGAAAAAGGGAAAGAGAAGAGAGAGAGAAAGAGAGAGAGAATAACAGCAACCTTTGAATTATTCAGCATCGAAACCTAAGAATCTTGTAGTTAGGGATGAATGAGACAGTGAGGTAAGTTATATTCACTCATACAACATATATATATTTAGTGTTTATTATATTCTCAGTACTCTTGTAAATGTGAGAAATAAAACAATAAAACCCTAAGTGACAAAGGCAATTACACTTTGATGTAGAATTATGCTTTATTTGGGGTAGGTAGACAATGCAAAAATATTTAACATGCTATGAAACGAATGAAACAAGGTGACATGTCCGTATGGAACTGGATTGGCCTCAGAAATGCTGTCAGAAGGCAGACATTTGAACTGGAGCTAAGTCACAAGCAGGGGTTAGATATGGAGACAGCAGGAAGCGCAGTTACGAGGAGCTCAGGCAGGAAGAGATGAGTAGAAGGAAAGTGAGTGAGATAAGTGTGGGGAGGCCGGCAGGAATCAGGTCATTTAGGGCTTTATGAGACGTTGAATTTTATTTAAATAAGAGGAGGAATAATTGGAGGTTTTTAAATCTCCCATTTTCTCATTTACCTTATTTTCAATTGTTCATGTAATATTTATTTTTTAATGATCATGTATTAGGCCAAATGTAGGCCTCAGTAGGTACCAAATAACATAAATTGTACAGGCCACATTCTCTTCTCACAGTGATGTAAAAATAGCAATTAATAAAAACAGAAAAAAAGATCTATTACCTGGAAATTAAAAAAAAAAACACCTCTCTTATGAAACCATTAGACCGTGATGGTGTCAAAACTATAATGTCAGACTATTTAGAGAATAATGAAAATTAAAATACACCTTCATTTCTAGCTGTGAGCCAGACTTGGTATCTTGAACTTCTCTCCTATTGTAAACAACTAAAACTCCTGCATAAAATTTGTGGTAGAAACTGGCTAGATATTTACCAGCTACTTCCTTTCTCTGATTACACAGCTGAACTATGTTTCCCAAGCCTTCTTGCATCTAAGTGAGATGCTCTGTGTGGTTCTTGCCCCTGGAATGTGAATTGAAGTGATGCCTCATACCCAGTCCAAGTTAGTTTAGGACTCTCCAAATTCTCCTCCCACCCACCCCCTCCAAACACGTATCTGTTAATCTGAGGTAGATCCAGATGCCTATGAAGGCACATGTTGAAGATGGAAGAGCCATAGCCTAGAAGGAACCTGGATCTCTGAACAACTGAGTGGAGCAGAATCTACTTAACTATTGACCTGCAGTAGGCTGACATAAGTGAGAAATTAAACTTCTGTTGGGCTCAGCTATGGAGAACTTGGGGTTGCTTATTTCAGCACCTGCTACTACTTATGCTGTATTAACAGAAATTGAGATCTCTATGTAGGACGTTGGCTTAATGATTGTTCAACAGGAAAGGAACTAATATGAGAGGCTATAAAGGTGGAGTCCATGTACTACAGTGGCGAAACATTTGGTAAAACTGAGGCTTGGCACCTGGGAAGTAGATACATATGCTCACTGAACTGGAAGCTCCAGAGGAAGGGGGTTGAAATTAATCAAATCTTTAGTGTATGTTGGCCACTATTGTTTCCTTTTGGCAAAGTATCCTAAGACAGACATTAACTCAGGAAATAAATGGCTGATTTGCAAGGAAAATATAGAAAGTGCAGAAATTTGGGACCTTTAGATTTTGAAAAGAACCTACTGTTTATAAACCACAGAGGTCAGGAAATAATATTGAGAGAATCTTTGTATAACAGATACTTGTTAAGTCCCAGTCTTGCTGCACATATCAAATTAAGGGTACGGCCTGAGAATGTCAGCTGCTCGGTATCATTGTAGCCACCACTGAGAGACGCAAGGGGATGAGGAAGCAAAGAAAGACAGCTTATCTGTGAATTTAAGATAGAACTTTGGATTTACTTGTTGGTACAAGAAATTGACTGGAAAGACATAGACCAGAAGCCAACTAAATGCTGGAGGGATTTAATTGCCAAAAAATCAATCAGCCCAGACTAAAAATTATTTGACTGATCAAGAGTTAAAACAAGCTTTAGACCACCATATCTTCATGAGCAAGGAGACATTATAAAGCTGTACAGTCTCAAAGGGAGACCTGCTCTCCCAAAGTCACATCAATATGGTCATGAAAAATAATCAGGGAACAGCTACGTGACAGTGAAGCCATAAAGAAAATATTGGCAGAGGTACCCCTCCCAGAGAAGAGAACCAGAGCTTAAAGGAGAAGTTTCTCCCATTTCTCGGCCTTCAGGATATCTTCCAAGCAGGATTTTGGAATTACTAGCCAAGTGATTTTTTGTTCGTTTGTTTGTCTTATACTCTTACCTTTTTCAGAAAGAAGCATCTTCTGTGGTTATGTTGACTACGTACCACACTGCATTTTGAGTGTAGAGGGAGCAGCTGAGTTATATTTTTAGTTTGTTGGTCACTAGAAAGTGGGAAGCCATGGATGGACTTGATGGTATTGACTTTACATCTCTGGGAGATCTTGAACCTTAAATTGGACGCAGTGACGGGATGGGGCATTGGTAGGTGTGCTAGGAGGAAGATGGCCATAAATTCTTTGCTATTCCTGGCATTGAGAGGTAGATTTATCCAATCTCCCCTCAATTTTGGCTGACGTAAGGATGTTCTTGACCAATAGAATCTGGCAGAAGTGATGTCCTTAGACCTCTGAGGCCAGGCTATAGGCAGCCTTATAGATTCTACTGAGACCCCTTGGTATACTCACACCTAGAGCTCTGAGCTTCCTTACAAGCCCAGCTACCCTGAGACCACCACGCTACGAGAAGCCTAAGCCTCCTGCAGAGACCACATTGAGAGGCTCTGAGACTACATGGAAACGGAGAGGGATCAGGCTGCACCCAGACTTCCAGAGATCACGCCAAGGCATCGGGCACATCAATGAAGTTCCCTGACCCAGCCGTCAGATGACCTGAGTGGTCCCAGGAGGAGCCACCAGGAGCATAAAACTGCCTGTGAGCCCTTTCTGAATTTCTGACTCACAAAATTGTGAGATGTAAAAAATTGATCACTGAAAAAAGTAATTAATCACTACTGATCAAACATCAGTAATTAAAAAAGAAACTAGTAAAACCCTGATGTGTTGAAAAAGACATATTTCTAAATAATAAGTCAATAAAGAAATAATAATATGAATCAGATAACTTAGACTTGAATACTAACAAAAATTCTCTACCTACGGAATACATGAGTTGAAACTATAGCAGTTCTCAGAGGGAAATTTATAGGCTTAAACACTTAAATCTATACTTTGAAAGAGAAGATAGGTTTAAATTAATAAGCCAAGCACTAAGCTTATAAAGTTAGAAAAAGAATAAAATGAACTAAAAGAAAGTACATGAAAAGAAGTAATAATAATAACAGAAATTGTTAGAAAAACACTTAGAGAAGATCAAAAAAAGACAAATGTTTGTCAAATTGTTGGTTTTGTCTCTTCAAGAGACTGATCTGCAAGACTGAGCAATGAGAAAATAAAATAGGGCACAAAGATGATAGTAGAAGTGACAAAATAGACATACCTGAAGAAAATTGAATGGAATAAAATGTCAGATGGTTTTGAAAACAATTTTACTCCAGTAAATTTGAAAACAGAAAATCAGGAAATTACTAGAAAAGTATATCTTCCTTAACAAAGCTGACTCAAGAAGTAATTAAAAATAAAAGCATCTTGCTGGTAGGAATATAAATTGGAATACTTTAGAAAGCAATTTTTTTAAGAAAGATATTATCTAGAAGGATGAGGGTGACCACACGTCCCGTTTTCTTTAGGACAGTTGCAGTTTATAACCATTGCCTAAGCCTAATCAACACTAGTGCTCCTTTCTGCTGCAAAGAGATTCCAGTGTTCAAGTTTGGATGCCTTTCCTACAGCCTAGCAATTCTACCCTCAGGTGTTTATCCTAAAAATAATTCTGTACTGGTAAAAAGGAAACATGTACAAGGATATTTTATACAACATCATATATAGGAGAGAAAAAGAAAGAAGAACACTGGTGCCAACTGGACTCTTCATCTGAAATATTTTCTATGGAATATGATGGAAAACCATGCAGCAGAGAGAAAGAGTGATCTACCACTCCATGAATCAGTATGCTTGAGCTTAAGGAAAATAATATTGTGAGGGGGGAAAAAAGAAACTCATTACAGAATATATCAAGATGATTTCATTCATATAATGCCACTGAGGGCTACACACATATGTAGTTAAGAAATTCTTTAGGGAATATAACAAGGACATAATACAAATTTCAAGACAGCAGTTATCCCTGGAGTATTGGGCTAGAGAGAGTTTTGGAATCAGAGAGAGGGCACCCAAAGTGCCAATTAATTTTCTGTTTCTTAAACTCTTATTATCCTTTGTATCTTACATGTGAAACTTACCTATAGAAATTGACTCATTAAAATAAAAAAAAATAATAGTAATAACAGTTACATTTATTATTTACTCTGAGCCAGGAATTATTCTAAGAGCTTTACAGCTCCCAAGCACAAGAGCTTTTATTCTCACCACAACTCTGTGAAGGAACAATTGTTATTTCTTTTTAGAAATTAAAAAAAAAAAAAACAAAACCTGATTCATGCACAGAGATGTTACTCAAAATACAGGCTAAACCACTCATAAATGACAACGTCAGAGTGTTTTAACCACTATGCTCTACCGCTTCACTCTAGAGCTCAGCTCTAATTTTACAGTTTTTCTGCAATATCTATATGTAACGCTTACATAACAAACAAACGTCATAAAACAGTCTTCAGCCTAGCTTCTGCTGGAATCCTTACAGAGCTTGAATTAATTTAGGCTGTTAAAAACGTTTTAGGGTATGCCTGGAAGAACTTTGAAGCACATTAACCACTTACAGTGCAATGCTATTCACATTGAGCTTCAATTTTAAAAGCATGTTGCCATAAGCCCTCATAAATGCCTAGTAAAGTAGGTTTATATCATCGTTTGCATTTTATGAGTAAGGGACCAGGTCATATGACTGTCCCTGATTCACACAGAAAGGAGTCCTCATCATGGATATAGACATTTTATCTACTTCTGAGTCATAGTTAGTCACATAATATGTGTCACACGGATCCAGAATAGTCTTTTATTTCAATAATGATTCTAAGGTGTGGTCTATGGAAAATGCTCAACCTGAAGATTTCACTCTACTTCAAGGGACTGGTTATAAATCAATGGTGCTCAGAGAAAATTTAAAGGAAAATTAAAGTATTAGACTGTGTCTGGTGGCTAGGAGGAGGTAGGTTCTCAAGGCAAATATGTTTTTATTAAAATGACGATTCTATGTACATTTATTCCTTCCCATAGGCTGAACTTGGTTTAGGTGATGGCTCAGTGTGGCTACCTCTTGGCAAAAATGTGAAGTTTGCAAAGTTCATCTTCAAAATCTGTTCCCTTCCTTTTAATTTATTTTATTGCTCTTGATTCCAATTCCACACTCTCAAGCACCTGGATCCTGTTCCTGCTTCATTCTTTTCTTAACTGACTAACAGATCTCTAGATCGATAACTGGTGAACCTGTATTCAGGAAAGGAAGTTAGTGTGAAAATCATTAGACCAGTTTGGGTGCCAGTTCTTCCACTCACTCACTTAGAAGCCTGAACGTTTTATCCATCTTCTCGGAACCTCAGTCTCTCTCTCTGTTTTGTAGAGGGATGAACTAACAAGTTCAATAGAAGGGATGCCTTCAAAATCTAACAGTTTTGTTTCTATAGCTAAAATGTGTGATTAGAAAAGTACCTTAGCTATTACTCTGCCCAGAAATATTTACAGGTATAAAGAATATACTTTAAATCTCATTGGCTTATTCAGTCTCTTGTTATCTCTTACAAATGACTCTAATTTTCCTTATTTTAGCCATCCTCTCCTCCAATCTATTCTACTTGCCATTGCTAAAATGTGCTTACTGACTATCTATCCTGCTTCCTTCATGGGTTACTTCACCTCATCAACTTGTTGAACTTGTGATGAGCAACAGAAGTATATTTGATATAAACTGACCAATTCAGAAATGGATACAGCTTGTCTGTAATACCAAGAATTTCCCGATCCTGTGTAATAGATTCATTTGCATTTTTAAAACAAATCCAAATGGTATTTCTTATTCATTTGTAATGCACCAACCCCTTCAAAACTCTTCTAGTCCTTCCCCTAAGGTGGAGTTAACTGGACTACACACTGCTCTCGCCTTGGTTAATGTTTTTGTTCTGTCTTGTTTTCCCCATTACAGTAATAACACGAGCAGAAAGTACTGTTGCTAAAGCAATAAGCATGTGAGCCCTGGGATGGTTACCTCCTCTGGACCCCTTGCTCCATTTGCTTAAACATTGAGCTCATTTCACTCTTAAGGTCATAGGAATGTAAATATTTTACAGTTTTCCCTTTCTTCTTTTTGACAAGGTCTTTCTGATATAACATGTTCCTCTAAATTTACATGTATCTAAAGCTAAAGTATTTCTCTCCACCAGCACCGTGGAATTCTCTTCTTTGTAATACAGCCCAGGTTGAATACACGAAGTCACTCATTATCTTTTAATGGCTTCTTGTTGCCCTTAGAACCAAAACCCAGACCTTCGTAAGCTGGCATTAAAAGCCCTTTACAATCTGGCTCCGGTTTAGCTTTCAGCCTCATCCTCTCTCCTTCCTGCCTTACTTCCTGTCACCCAAGGTCCTGAATTCTACTGAATAATGAAAACTAGTCACCTCTTATCACTCTCATAAGGGATAATCATATGAATAGTATTGATCTTTCAGAATTTTTTTGTAATGATTAAGTAGTTTAATCATGTAAGGGCCTAGAACATTTTAGACCACTTGTAAATGATTTATCAATAATACTAGCTGTTATTTGCTATTACTGTTATTTATATTTGTGTCTCTGCTCATGCAGTTTCTGTAGAATGGAATTTCTTCCACTATCCTCTCTACTTGTTAAAATATGCTTATTCTTCAAAGGTTAGCTCAAATGCTACAAATCTGGAAAGTCTGTTATAATCAGGGTTAGAATTAATTGTTCCCTTTCTTGCATTGTCAAAAAGCTTTAGTTTTACTTCTGTTTTAGCTCAGAGTTATTTATTTCTGTCTCCACCATTCGATTGTAAGGTTAATGAGGGCAGGGAGGAAGGACCATTTGTTATTCATCTTCATGATCCCCAGAGTGCCTGTGACTGATTATTCATCCAGAAAATGCTTCTTAAAGTGAACTTGGAAATTGAAGATGAAAATTCTTCAGGCCACTAAGGAGATAAATTATAATCATAGAACAATGGGCATTTTTAAAATATTTTGGAGCAGCGGTGGGAATGATCACCTATCCAAGGTCAGCTATGCATATTTGCTCCTTTCAGAATAGCTACACAAAACTAAAGAGAGTGGAGATAAACAGAGATTTATTAATAATTATATCTATATATGTATATTTTTGTATAGCTTATTTTTAACTGAGCAATGATTTTATCCAAAATACAGTGCCATTGCTAGGAATTGTGTAAATATTAAGATGATATGCGTTGACAATCAAAGATACTATATACTGGGCTTCCCTGGTGGCGCAGTGGTTGAGAGTCCGCCTGCTGATGCAGGGGACACGGGTTCGTGCCCCGGTCCAGGAGGATCCCACATGCTGCAGAGCGGCTGGGCCCGTGAGCCATGGCCACAGAGCCTGCACGTCTGGAGCCTGTGCTCCGCAACGGGAGAGGCACAACAGTGAGAGGCCCACGTACTGCAAAAAAAAAAAAAAAAAAAGATACTATATACTAAAGAGAGGACAGACATGTGCAAACTTACTATAACAGGAGGCAAAAGGTGAAAGTTCTAATAATAATGATAATAATTGTTAACGTTGATTGAATGATTAAAGTAATTGTTTCTAGGACTTTATATAAACTCATAAACCTTCACTTCACCCCTCTGAATTGGTAGGTAGTATTGTTATCCCTGTTTTACAGATGAAAGAGTAGGTGATGATAAATATGAAGGGCAAGAAAACCTTCCCACTCAGTTGTGGGCTGCTTTGTAATAGTGACTTCCTTCCAAAGAACAGGGTATGGAAAGAGGAAAAAAGTGACTACAGGTGGAGAAACCTAAAAAACACCTACTTCAGCCAGGTGATCAAGGTTAACATTGAGTGATGTCATGTTGATGGTACCCTTGATATGATGTGATTAAATGATACTTGTTGTCTTCCTCCCTAGAACCTATAACTCGAGTCTGACTCTAATAAAAACATCAGAAAAATTTTGTTAGAGGAGAATCTGGCAGTGTTTCTTACTCATACTGTTCAAAACTATCAAGATCATCAAAAATAAAATCACAGTGTCGTGGTAACAGTCAAAAGGAACTTGAGAAAACATGGCAATGAAATACAATTGGTATCCTGGATGGGATCCTAGAACAGAAAAATTAGGAACATTAGGACATCAGGACAAAGGAAATCTGAACAAATGATGGACCTAAGTTAATAATGTATCAATATTGGTTCATTAATTTTGTTCATAAATATACCTCTGGTGGATTTAATTAGGCCCACGAAAGGATATGTTGAAATCCTAACCCCAGGTGCCCTTGTTTGGAAATAGTGTCTTTGCAGATGTAATCAAGTTAAGAAGAGTCATATTGGATAAGGGTAGGCCCTAAATACAATGTCTAGTGTCCTTATAAGAAGACCATGGGAGACGCAGGCACACACAGAGGGAAGATGACATGTGAAGATGGAGGCAGAAAAATTGGAGTGATGTAGTTATAAGCAAACAAATTCCAAGGATCGACAGCAATTGACAGAAGCTAGGAAGACATAAGGATTTCTTCTCGGCAGCCTTCAGAGGGAACGTGACACTGCCTATGCCTTAATTTCAGATTTCAACCCTCCAGAACTGTGAGAGAATAAATTTCTGTTGTTTTAAGCCACTGATTTTGTAGAAATGTGTTTCAGCAGCCCTAGGAACCTAATATACTAGCATACTAATAAAAGATCTTAATAATTGAGGAAACTTCTGTGTGGTCGGGGGTAATACGGGAGTTGTCTATACTAGCTGCTCAATTATTCTGTACATCTAAAACTGTTCTAAAACATGAAGTCCAGATATTAAAAAATGAGCAAGTAAACAAAAAGCAATGAGCTATCACTTCAATTAAAAAGGGTGACTATAGTAAAAAATAATAAGTAATAACAAGTGTTAGCAAGGATGTGGAGAAATTGTATCTCTCACATACTGCTGATGAGAATGTAAAGTGATGCAACTGTCTTGGAAAATAGTCCAGCTGTTGCTCAAGAGGTTAAATAGGTAGAACTATATGACCCAGCCTTTCCATTCCCAGGTATACAACCAAGAAAATGGAAAACATATGTCCACACAAACACTTGCACATGAATGTTCATAGTGGCACTATTCAGCCAAAAATGGTAACAACACAGATGTCCAACTGATGAATGGATAAACAAAGTGCAGTAGACCCATACGTAGAATACTATTTGACAATAAAACAAAGCAAAGTACTGATAATTCTATAATATAAGTGGAACTTAAAAACATCATACTGAGTGAAAGAAGGCAGTAACAAGGGAATATACATAAAATAATTTCATTTATATGAAATTTTCAGAAAAGGCAAATCCACAAAGACAGAAAGTATATGGGTAGTTGCCAGGGGCTGGGGGAGAGGTAGGAGGAAATGGAGAGGGGCTGCTAACGGATACCGAGGAGGGGAAGGTGGGGGGGGGTGACAAAAATATTCTACAATTTTTTGTGGTGATGGTTGTACAGCCATCGATATACTAGAAAAAACACTGACTTGTACACTTTAAATGGGTAAATTGTATGTGCATTTTATATATATATATATATTTTTTTTTTTTTTTTTTTTTTTTTGCGGTACGCGGGCCTCTCACTGTCGTGGCCTCTCCCGCTGCGGAGCACAGGCTCCGGACGCGCAGGCTCAGCGGCCATGGCTCACGGGCCCAGCCACTCCGCGGCATGTGGGATCTTCCCGGACCGGGGCATGAATCTGCGTTCCCTGCATCGGCAGGCGGACTCTCAACCACTGTGCCACCAGGGAAGCCCGTGCATTATATTTTGATAGTTAGTTTTTAAAAGTGCATCAGAGATAGCACATTGAACTTGTCCAAGGCCCCACAGCTATTACATGGCAGAGCCAAGATTGCAACCAAAGCAGTCTCACACTAAGGGTGTCCAGCCTTAGCCATTCTATGTATTGCGTCTTTCATAGAAGTTTCAACAATATTATATAAAAGCACCTAGGGAGAGTTGATCCTAAGACGAAGGGAGAAACCCTCCCAATGGTGATTTTCCTAGGTTTCCTGACTCGGAATAGCTCCTGGTAACAGACAACAGCATTTTCAGAGGGGAAATGTCATTGAAGTCCTGATTACACTCACAACCTCCTGTAGAGAAGGAAGCTTCTTTTTGGCCTTTGCAATTCTGAGAAGGGTTATATTTAGGGGAGCAAAAGGAAACTCATTCCAAGCAATACGGATAAACACATTCCTAGTACTCACTTAAGTTATTTAGATGCATGACAAAGCATCATTTAAAACCAACTTAAAATGAGCTCTAATGAGGCAATATTGCCTTTCATTTCACATCCTGCCACACATTTGCTTTTCTTTCATGAGAGGTGCTGCATGTCAAGCAAATTTCAGGGTTTTTTACCCCAATTGCTGCAAATTTATGCATATATGAAGGTATTTTGAAGGTGTGTTCTGTATTACCATGATTTTTTTTTTTTTTAATAATAGAGGTCTGACCCCCTTGATCAAGCTGCACTGTCAAAGTAGTCTCCCTTAGGCCTGTGTACTAGATGGAGGGTCAAGGTTGTACATTCTTCTGATTCATAATGACAAGCTAACTGTCCAGCCACCGAGCCTGGGGCAAACCCCAAAGGCAATCGAATCCAGAGGAAGACAGAATCTTCAGGGCATATTTAGTGGAATGAGTGGATGTGGAAGAAGAGACCTGAGGTGTTGAGACAGACAGGGTCCGAGCCAGGTAGGGCCTGTGTCTCCACAGGCCATGGAGAGCCTCTAAAGGGTTTTCAGTGTGGGAAAAACATGTGATATTTGAAAGTTATTTCTGATTTTGTTATGGAGTTCTGACTTGAGGGGATAAGTGAAGAGACAGTGTAACCTAAAGGGATAAGTACATAGGCTGGTACTTATCATCACTTCATTTGTTGTACAGTTGTATAGACTGTTGATTACAAAGGCCTGAGTTCTAACCTTGACTCTGCCTCTGACAAGTTATGTGAATTTAAACTTTTTTTAGTAAATCACCAAGGCTTAATTTTCATAGCTGTAAAAAATGGATAAAATGAAACCCCCTTCTCAGGGCTTGAATGAAAGTAAAATAAGATCAGGTATATATAAAGGTATATATTTATTCCTTATTATTATATATTTTAATAAATGAGAGAATTAGTCAATGTTGAGTATTCTTGTTGGTTCCTAATAAGTTAGGTGCTTGATGATGGGGAGTCCTGTGATTTTTTTTTTCTTTAATAAATTTATTTTATTTATTTATTTTTGGCTGCATTGGGTCTTTGTTGCTGTGCGCAGTTTTCCTCTAGTTGTGGTGCACGGGCCTTTCACTGCGGTGGCTTCTCTTGTTGCGAGCACAGGCTCTAGGCACGTGGGCTTCAGTAGCTGTGGCTCGCGGGCTCTAGAGCGCAGGCTCAGTAGTTGTGGCACACGGGCTTAGTTGCTCTGCGGCATGTGGGATCTTCCCGGACCAGGGCTAGAACCTGTGTCCCCTGCATTGGCAGGCGGATTCTTAACCACTGCGCCACCAGGGAAGCCAGGAATCCAGTGATTTATAGACCCAGGAAATGATAGAATTGAATTCATCTTGGTGGTCTTCATGATATTACTGAAGAATTTGTCAGGTGCTAACAGTGTTGTAGAAATGCAGTTCTTTATGTGGTTATCAGGATGAACTGGAAAATCCAGGAATACCCAGGAATCTCAGAAATTCCTAGAATACCAGGAGATTACACTGAGAAGGGTGTTTCAATTCACTCATCAATCAGCTAGGCCTTGGCATCTTATTTGGTCTTCCTTTGGACAAATTTTCATGAGCTCCTATTTGGTCCTGGGCACTAGTGACAGGTGATGAGTAAACAGACAATGTCCAGCCAAGATTAACTAGGAGAGAAAGTAGGATGCTGGTTAGTGAGGGGAGTCTGAACCAAGACTCTGATGGAAGAAATTATGCGACATGATCAGGAATAGTGAACAGGAGTGCCTGGCTGGTAAAGACAGACGCTCCCAGAAAAATGAACAATGACCCAAAATGTCAACTTTGGACTTCATTTTATGTATAACATAGGACATTGAGAAATATTAGAGAAATCAAATTTCTAATGGAAGAACTACTTTATTTTTTGCAAAAATATTCAGGATTGGAAGAGGCGATAAGTAGAGCTGGGGAGTTAGGTAGTTATTACAATATTTCAGGAGTGACACTCTGGGGACCTAAACTGTTGTGATAGGAATAAAAGGAAGAATCTGTGAAACTGAATACAAAGGAAATGCTTATTTATTATGAGAAGCAAAGGAGATGGCAGGATGATGGAAAAGTTACCTGGTATTATTAGTGATAAATTATTTTGTAAACTATCAAGAGTTAGGCAAATGTATGAAATGATACACATTCTTTCATTGTTTTCAATGATAAAAGACACACATGTGCAAGACAAAATGATGTAGACACAATTTATCTTTCTTAGGAAATGAGGACCGCTCACAGAGGTCAATCGATTTGTCCAAGGTTATACCACAAGGTGGCAGTTAGAACTTGAACTTGCATCAGTTCCTCTTACATTAGCACAGGTCTCTATACACAAGTGTGCTTACTCAAGGTCAGGTGTGTAACAACCCCAGCCTTGGTGTCACTGTGCGTCACTGAATTTGCCTTGGTTGCCAGAGGGCTCCCTCTGAGCACATCTCCTGCGTGTGTCTTCTTTTGCTGAACACCTGATTATCGTCCGAAACATCTCTTTGGGATGTTAAAAGGTCCCATTTGCAAAGCTCTTGAAGATTTTGACTTACTATGGCATGGGCACCTCCAAAATTTGGAAACATAGAACATGTTTGCTATCCCTATGCACTGAACACTGGATCTCATTTAGGAGTACTAGTTGCTGTAACCTCCCCATAAGACTCCCTGTTTCTTGGGATATATGTGTATTTGACAAAATAAGCTCCTTGAAGGTATACATCTCTGTCTGTTCTATTCAGTGACGTATCAAGCGCTAGAATGGCAACTGACATGTAGTACGTGCTCAGTAAATGTTTATTTAATGAATGAATCCCTTTCTTCTGGATAACAAAGATGAAAATGTTTGACTTAAAATATTTAGGGAATGAGGTGCTTAAAAATCTGTTTTTTTTGTTTGTTTTTTTACCCCCAAGAGGCCAACTAAGACTTCTTCATCACTAGATCTCTCTGAATCTTTACAACCAGAGAATCATTGCAAGATTATCCCAAGCATGGTCCTTGGGCAATGACTTTATTTGCTGCTTGATTCTCTGCGAGATTATAGGCAGAAATGGTGAACCTAGAGTTAATATAAGCAGAAAGACTCTAGGGCTACTTGCAAATGAGGGGAACTGTATTCTCTCCCATACCAGTCTATTGTCATTATTAGCCTGAACGATTTCTGGGGAAGGGCAGCATGGTATGATGAAAAGAACATGAGCCTGGGTCCAGGCAACAAAGCCTTTGGACCCCAGCCAACTCCTTATGAGCTGTGTGACCTAGGAAAAATTACTGCACATCCCCGAGTCTATTTGCAGCATTCTAATCCACAAAGTTGGAAATAGACTATCTACATTAGCTCGTTGCTGTTGTGAAAATTAAAGATACAGCATAAAGACCTTGACACAAAGCAGATATCTAGTAAATGTTGTTTTTTTAAAAATTTTTTTACATATGTTAATTCTTTCTCTTTGCTGCTGTATCTGTGAAGATAAAGATGAAAGGTTATCTGGGAGGAAGAATCATGTGTCAACATCTTGTGGTCATAGGGAACCCAGGAGAGCAAATGTCTGGGGGTAAAAAACAGTCTTCTGGTGTCTCTTTGGGTCTGTTGAATGAGTCCTGTGTGGGGGACTTTGAGGCTGCCTCCATTTGTTCATTAAAGCCCAATGGTGTGTGGAATTCAAGGCAGGGGTGAACAGTCAGAAATTCACCTTTAAAAATAAGATTTGCTGTGATTCCCTCCAGGGACTGTGGCCTAGGGAATAAGTTGCCTGTTCTTGGGGCTGCCTGCTGTGTGGGAGAGTGACTGTCAGTGACATTCAGCTTGTCAAATACATTTCTTAGCCATCAGTATTCAGTCCTGAGGGAGCCACCGCTGGGAGTATCAGAGCGGAGAGGAGATAAATAGACCCTGCTGGTTTTCTAGCAACACGGCTCTCACAGGCCCAGCAGGAAGCACCTCCCTTCCTGGCATTCACAGGTACTGTTCTGTGCTTCTTACTGCATCCTCAACTCCCTCTGTTTTAAAATCCATTGGATTTATCTAAAGCTTAATTAATGCCAGCTTTGTGGCCAGTGCTGGCATATACACAGCTGTTTGCCTTTACAGCCATCCAGTGAAGAGGGGATAGATGAGCAGTTTGAATTTAAAGATAAGACTGAGGTTCAGAGAAGTTAAATTACTTTCCCATAACCACCCAGAGAGTTTTGCAAAACAGGATCCAAACCTATAGTGATCTACAGTGCTTTGGGTGAAAATCATCTGCAAGGAGGTGCGATCTGAGTTTGGGGGTCCGAGACCTCTTCATCCGACATGTCCTCAGGTTCACTCTGGTGCTAAGCACATTCACTCTTCCTGCTTCTATTGGTCTCTATAAAAAGCCTCTCGAGGCTTCCCTGGTGGTGCAGTGGTTGAGAGTCCTCCTGCCGATGCAGGGGACACAGGTTCGTGCCCTGGTCCGGGAAGATCCCACGTGCCATGCAGCAGCTGGGCCCGTGAGCCATGGCCGCTGAGCCTGCGCGTCCAGAGCCTGTGCTCCGCAACGGGAGAGGCCACAACAGTGAGAGGCCCGCGTACCGCAAAAAAAAAAAAAAAAAAAAGAAAGAAAAAGCCTCTCTGACCAAATATTTTCTGCCCACTTCTCACTAAATAGATAGGTCTTATTTTAGTTTGATTTTGAAAGATAAAAACGGGACCAAGAAATGTGAAATGGACAAGTGTAACTTGGCTCCCATCTGCCCACACCCATGACAAAGAGAACCAGAGCCTGGTAGCATTCAACGTTGTTCATACATACTGACTCCTCAGAGCCTCGCAGGAGGCCCAGGAGGTAGGTATTATTATCTCAAACTTACGGATCAAAAAAAGAAACGAGAGATGATGCGCCTTCTCAAGATTGTATAGCTGATAAGCAGCAGGACCAGGGTTTGAAGCCAGGGAGACTGATTCTAGGGGTTTTCCTAACAATGCACCAGACGGACTGTATTTCCATACTATCTTTATAGCAACGTTAGAAGGAGAAAGGCACATAAAGAAACAATAGCCTTGTTTTTCACTTTGTAAGAGAAGACAGTGAGAAAGATGTAAGTAGGAGGAAAATACCCTCAGAAGCCCATTTAGACAATGGAGCGCCTGCCAAGGAACAGTTATTGAGGCAACATTGCTGGACATAATTTTAAAATAGATTAGCAAAGCATATTAAGGGAAAAGACAGAGAAACGGGCCTGAAAAAGCTGCCAGGAGTCATGCTGATTATGTCTGGAGGCTTCCATTTTAAAGGTTTAAGATACATTGAATGGTGTACCCCATCTCTGGTATTGACTAGATGCCAGGGGAAGAAAAAAATGCAGTGATCAAAATCATAGCGTGCACTAGAGATACCAAATAAAAGCATTCATATGCCAGAGTGTCTCCTTGAAGGGCACGTCCTTCTCTGCCATGGGCCCAGAGGTCACTGGATCATTACTGAGACGATGAACTTGTGTGGGTGAAAGCAGCTCCAGGGTAACCAGTGTTTCTGTTACTGAATCACGTTTACTCTCGTCTGCATTTGGTTCAGGAAGCATAAAGTCTGTGGTTGGGAAGGAAGGTCACATTCCTTTATTTACTTACATATTGAAAGGATAAATACATTCATAAGAGTTTGAGATAAGCTTTTGTGCTTTCAGACAGCAACATGCGTACAAAGAACTTGGCGGAATTTGTTAAAATGCAGATTCCCAGTCCTCCTATCCAAACAGTTTAATTCTGAGGGTCTAGAAGGAGGCTTAGGGATCTCCACTTAATAAACCTGCTTAAGGCAGTTCTGTTGCAAGGAGTCTTCACATCTCATTTTGAGGAGACCAGTTAGTGGTTCTTAACAAGAGACGTGCGCTAGAGTTGCCTGTGGGTCTTTACAAAACCGTGCCTGCCTGCAGGGTCATACCCGCTGTGTTCAGAATTCTGGAGGGAGGCCAGTTGTCACAGGCTGGGTTCCCCAGGAAGCGGACTCTGAGACATAGATGACCTCTGAAAAGAAAGAGATTGGGCAGAGAAAGAAGATAAACTGCAAAGCAGTCTCAGTGGAGGCCTCAGCTAATCTAAGGGATTGTTGAGGTGCTAAGATGACACCCCAAAGGTATACTTATTTGGGGTGAGGGAGCTGGGACTTTACCCCCGCTTTGCATGGTTATTGGATACTGGCTGCCCTGGGGAGGGAAGGAGACCTTAATCATTAGCCTTGGCAATGCCCATAGGGGTCTCAGAGTGGAGAGCCATCTGCCAGCATCCCGAGGGCAGATGTGGCCAGTGCATCATTGCATCCCCCATGCTGAGTGTGAATTTGGTTTCCTTAGGTTTTCTGTTAGTCCCATGGGTGATTCTTATGCATTCCAGGTTGAGAACCAGGAATGCAGACATGTCACTGGTTATGAAGAGAAAGAAAGGATACTTGAGTGTTTTCCCTATGGGGTCAGCTGTACTGCTACCTCCCAGAGAATTCCCACTCATCCTACAGAGCTCAGGTTGAGTGTCATCTGCTCTTTTGAAGACTTTTTGACCCCTTCAGGCAGAGTTAATCACTCAGCTCTCAGAGCTATCACTTACCTTGTATAAACTTCCATTATTATATATCTTTCCTCCCTGTTAGTCTGCTTATTTTACACGTCATATTCATTTTTATCTCCCAGCATCTAACAGGGTCTATGCATAGTGGATGGTGTATGAATGAATGAATGATTTGCTTATCAGTGATTGAAGGGTTAAGAGAGGAAGCAATGAGCAAATAACACTCTTAATATTTATCCCTTGCTATCTCAAGAATAGATTTTGGGTAGGATTAATAATATTTCCACCTTGATGTGGCAATTCTGATATCACGGTACCTCTCAGCCTACTTGGGAACGAGGGACTATTGGGAAACATTTTTTTTGACCAACCTCTAGAGTGAATTTCACATAAAAGATATTTTAAAAGTGGTTCAAACTCCAGTGTGGTCCTGCATACCTTCTTTGTCTCTCTAGGACTCATGCTAGCCTTGTCACCTTCTTGCCTATTAGAGGAGCATGTGTCAGATGAATGGGGTGACATGATGAGCTAACAGGCTGGTGGCAGATTTCACAAAGCCCCTGTTTAATGATTTTTAGAAGACTAAGACTTTCCTCCCCTTCCCCAGTAATCCAAATTCCCTCGATATATATCCAGAATATCTAGGATGTATATTACCGAGGGCAGCCACACATACAAAGCCTAGTGACTTCCCAGCCAGGCAGCCCGTGGCTTGATTAGGTTGCAGCCTGTGCTCTCACTCCAGTCACTTGCATGAACAGCCCTGGAGTGGAACCACCAGTGGTCAGCCACAGTAACAGGTCACCGAGGCCTAGGAGGAGAAGGGGAACACAGTGAGTTTCACAAGTTCCTTATCCATCCTGAGAAATGCCTGGGGACTCCAGTTGTTTGAGAGCCTGGTACCATTACAGGCTCCTGACAATTTATTTTAGATTTGTCCCGAGGGAGAGAGTATCAGAATTTCCTACTGATGGCTTGTATAGTTGAATGCTGCTGCTACTTGTTCAAGGGGAAAAGAAGAGCTTAGAAATATGATAGGAACTTTGGCTTCCCCTCAGTGCCTCTAAAGCCAGAAGTTTTCTAGTGTTTTCTGTTATGCAAAATCTACAGTGCTTGAAACCATCAGGAGGTGGTGCAGGGTAGGTAGAAGGGCATTCAACCTGTACCCCCCGCCCCACCTGACTTCACCGTAAATGATTGCTTCACTTCAAGATGGCATTTTGGTACAGATGATATTCTGAGAAGAAACCTTACCCTTTCGGAAGTCCTGTGGATGCCTTATAAGTACATCTGTAAGAAACCCTATAGTTTATGAACATAGGTGATGATGAAGACAATAAAGGTAAATGTTGTCAGACGTTAAGTAACATAGCTCAAGTAGGTGTGCTACGGAGTACTTCAGGAACAAAAGATAAATGTTTCCTAAACGCCTCCTAGATGCCAGGCCCCACACACCTATCACCTCACCTTTCTCTGCAGTAGAGTCTGTGCTTTAGGAATGAGGAAACTGAGGCTCAGAGAATGAAGTCAGTTCCCCACTGTTGCAGCTTTAGTAAGGAAAGATTTCAGGTTCCTGCTGATCCGTGTCATCTCTGATGTTTCCAGGTAGAGTTGAGAGGGGCAGAAGCTGGAGAATGAAGAGGGGGAAGAGTAGGGCGGAAGAGGGTGGCAGTTGTAAAAGGGGCTAATACGTTATATTCTGGAACAGTGTCATGGGAATCACCGGGGAGCTTTACTCAAATGGGGACTCTTTCAGTTCCTGTCGATGCATAAGACACCCGCTCCACAGCTTAATAGCTTAAACAAAAACAAGCCATTATTTTTTAATGAGTCTGTGAGCTGGCGGGCAGTTCTGTCTCAAGTGGGTTTGGCAGAAGTCCTGGGATGTCTCATAGGTCCAAAACAGCCTCACTCACTTTGTACTCTCTGCCAGCAGCAAGTTCAGCTGGGGCTTTCAGCTGGGGGTGGGGGGGGGTCTCAGTTCTCCCTGTGAGAATCTACAAGTAGCCACTGGGCTTCTTTACAGTTGGCAGGTGGGTTTCAAGAAGGAGCATTCCCAGATGACTAGCCCCAGCAGATAAGCACTTCTCAAGCTTTTGCTTCCTTCACACGAATGCCTCACTAGCCAAAGCCAATCAAATGGACTAGCCCAGAGTCAGGGCAGAGACCTCTGCAAGGGCAAGGAGACTGCCTACCACAGAGGGGTTCCCTTACCCTGCTATAGACTCTTTGCTTGAAAATCTAAACAGGTTGTATGCAGGTGTCTGTATTTTTAATAAGCTTCCTAAAGTATCTCCACAGTAGATCTTCCTAACTTTCCTTGTCTATGACCTACTTCCTTTAAAACCTGCTTTATGCTGAAAATCTTGGTTAATTCATTAATTTGCAAGGCAATAGGCTTATTGATTGTGAGAGAAAGAGGTTCATTGATCTGGAGAGAAAACAATAATATCAACAACCACAAAAATTCCACTAGAAAAGTAATCTGTAGTCACCAGTGACCTCCATGTCACTATGAAATGAACGTTTTTCAATCCGCATCTTTCTTGATTCTTCACCAGCACTCAGTATTGTTGATCGTGCCGTCCTTATTAAGATACCCTCTTCCCTTGCCTTTTGTGATGTATCACACACACCTCTTCTTTTCTTCCCTTCTGTCTGCTACTTCTAGTCTCTTTTTGGTTCATTTTCTTCTTTCTAACCTCTAAATGTTGACATTTTCCAAGGCTTGGTTCCAAGTGCTTTATTTTTCCCTCATTCTCTACTCTAGGCAATGTCACAGCCACCAAATACTTCCATCATCAACTATCACCTATATGCACATGACTCCCAAGTTTACGGGACTAATCTGGATCTTTACGCTGAGCTGCAGACTTATACCTCCAACTATTTTTTCTACATCTCTCCTAGAATGTCTCAAAGGAATTCAAATGAAAAATGTCCAGATTTGAACTCAATCCTCCCCTCTATCTAATGCCATTCTGTCTCCTTCTATTGTTTATTATGTTAGTAAAGTGTACAATCATCTAGGTCATTCTGCAGTGAGAGTCTGAAGAGTAAATTCCGTCACTTTTCTCTCCATCAACCACACATACACCTCATTCAATCCACCACCACTCGTTTTCATCTCCCCTCTAATATATCAGCCTCTCTCCAGCATCTCCTACTGCCGCATCCTCAGCCAGACTGCCATCATTTCTCAACCAGAAAACGAATTTTAAAAAAGCTTTCTAAGTGGTCCCCCAGAATCATCTCATTCCTTTTCTCTCCACCTTTATGACCCACCATTCTTTATCCATGTGTTCATCCGAATAATGTTTAAAAGAAACCTAATTATGTCATTTCATTTAAAGCGTTCATTATCTACCTGATGATTTTAGAATAAAAAGCAAAATCTTACCATGATTCATAAGATCTTGAATGACCAGTTCCTGCTTCCTTTCCAGCCCCTTTTGCCGATCTCCCTTTTGTTCTCTGTAGTTCCCATGCCCTGGCCTTCTTTTCATTCCTCTAATATACAGTCATCTGCCAACTGGGGACTTTGAATGCCTCCTCAACCCCATTTTCTTGCTAATTCTTCAGATCTCCGTTCACACATTCCCTCTTAGGGAAGTGAGTCCTCACCATACCCACCAGGCTACATCAGGACTTCTTATTACACTCACGGTCCCATGAGCTTCTGATTCTTAGAATTAACCACAGTTCACGATAACACATCTGTTTGTGTGTTTACTATGTAAGTGTCTGTCTTCTCCACCAGGCAGTACGATTCATGAGGGCAAGAAGTGCATTTGTTTATCTCATTATATTTAGTGCCTGTCATATAAATAAAATACTACAACATATTTTTGAATGAGTGAGTAAATGGGGGAAGGAAGGGAGGAAAATGCTTGCCCAAGATGGCCACCTTTAATGTTAATTGACTATTTTGGTTGGGGGGTTGGTTCAAGCTTGTCTTTTTATGTTGGATCCCTTTTTGTCATATTACTCTCATCTTCTATGGTAGACTACTATTGGCCAGGACTGCTTCATTTTGTGCCATGACCATTCTGCTCTGTGGTTAGCCTGCCTCAACACCAGCATCTAGAACTGCCCATCCCAGAATGAACCCCTCTTCTTCCAGGCATGTTTTAGGCTAATGCTAAGTACTAGTTTTCAGAGTCTGTGCTGCTAGAAGTAACCTGGCTCTGGTGAGCAGAGTCTCAAGATTCCATAATACTTTCCTAAGTTGGCTCCATGAGGTACAAAAAAAAAGAAACAAAGCTTGTCTGCCAATGTTAAGTAAGATGAAACCCACCTAAAAGTGGATTGAATGATAGCAGGAGGACATGGGAGCTTGCTGCTAAATGAGACAATTTTATGCAAGTTAACTGGCAATATTAATATTAGGATATATCCCATGCACATTGTTTGAAATCTGCAAGGTACATACTTCCTGTTTTCAAACAGCGTTTGTCCTTGAGAAATATAAGTTTGTGTGGTTTCTCCACTTATTTGAATTGAATTTCTGACAAAACAACCCACAGTGCAACCAGTCAGACCAAGCTGCTTTGACACTCTGGGACGTCTGAAGCATACTGAGGGCAATTGATCAGACAACATTACTGTCCGTTCACCTTCAACTAATCCCTTCTGCCTTGACATACTCTGGGGAGGCCCACTCAGAGACTTGGCTGCTGCCATTTGTGAGGATTGAGTTCGTATAGGCGCCTAATCATTGCTGCACTTTGCACTTTTAATGGATATTTTCGTCTTGGTATTCTCCTTTCCTCCCGTTGGCACACCCCCGCATTGATTTGTGTATAGACTAGCTTTATACTTTGATGAATCGGAAAAACAGTGCTCAGCAGTTTTGCATTGGGGAAATTATCTGTATTTTATTAAGGATGAAAATGGGTATTTAAAGGTGAGAGCTCTTAGAATGTTTTTCACAGGGCCCTAGCAGGCATGGCTAGTTCATTTGATAACTTAAACCTTAACCTGTCTCCAGCAAGGCCTCTTGTTTGGTGAGTTCCACTAACCTCTGGATAATTATACCATCTGCAAAGGAAGATAGATATTTTGTAGATATTTTGGCAATTCATAGACTAGGAATAAGGTGTTTTTTTTTTCCCCTTCCTGAGTTTGACAATAGAAAAATGACCTTAAACATGTCAAATTTAACATACACCAAACTAAGATGATTGGTGATTTTTTTAAAATGTATACTCATCCATCCATTAATTTATGTTCTACCCAAAAACATTGGGAAACTCACAAATAAGTGGAAATTAAACACTTCTAATTAACTTACCGATCATAGAAGGAATCAAAACAGAAATCATAAAATACTTTTAGATGAATGAAAGTGAAGATTCAGCATAATAAAACGTGTGAGATATAGCTAAGAACTAAGAACTAGGCAGTTCTTAGAGGGAAATTTATAGTTGGAAATGCCTATAATAAGAAAGAAGAAAGATCTCAAATAAGTAACCTAACCTCAAGTAACCTAACCTCTACATTAAGACACTGGGAAAAAAGGTAAAACTACAACTAAAGATGGCAAAAGAAAAGAAATAAAGATCAGAGTGAAAATTAATGAAATAGAGAATAGAAAAAAAAATAGAGAAAATAAATGAAATCCAAAGGTGGTTCTTTGAAAAGATCAACAAAATTGACAAAATTTTAGTTAGATTTCCCCCACTTCCCCCAAAAAAGAAAACTCTAATAACTAGAATCAGAAAGAAAAGAGAGAACATTAGTACCAACCTAATAGAAATTAAAAATGGCTATAAAGGGAGTATTATGCACAATTGTAAGGCAACAAACTATATAACTCAGATAAAATGAACAAATCCTACAAAGACACAGCTAAAACTGACTTGGGAAAAGACTGTCTAAACAGGTCTACAACAAATAAAGAGATTGGATTTTTTAAAATTAATGTAAATGTAGGCTTAGGCCTAGATAGCTTGACTGCTAGATTCTATCAAATTTTCAAGGAAGAATTAATACCAATTCTTCACAAACTCTTCCAAAAAATAGTAGGGGAGGAAACACTTCCCAAATCATTTTTATAAGGCCAGTATTACCCTGATAGCGAAACCAGACAAAAATATCACAAGAAAAGAAAATTACATAATTAAACCCTACCCGACAAGATGATGTGGAATATATAATGATGCCTCTATTGGGAAGTGAGTACTCTAGACATTCAGCTCCATAGGTTAGGAAAAACAGAAGGGGCATGTTTACAAACAAGATCATAAGCACAATAAAAAATTTCCCAAGGAAAGTCAATTTATTTTGTTGTCTCTTCTCCTGAAAGAAAAATATTGTCTCCAGTTCAAAATGGGTTTTTATAATTCAAGGAGCTCTAGGGTTTCCTTGTTACATTTTATAATTTGAGATTTGATTAAATCTGAATATTTCTACTATTAGATATTCTAATCCTCCAGCCACTGAATAATCTACCTGTATCTTTCTTTCTGTTCCAGTAGAGAAAGTGTCTCTCCCTCTACACTCCAATATAGCAATCCTGCCTACATACACACTTATTATTTGACCTCTCGGTGGTGTGTCTGTGTGTCTGTGTGAAAGATATCCTATGAATGATATACAGTATATATGTAGTAGTAGTATATAAAGTAAAAAACCTGTTCCTCTTTGAAAAATTCTTTTGTTGGCTCTAACACTACACTTCATGAGGAAGACAGGAGTCCTCCTCTAACCCTTAGTCACTCTTTCTAATGCCAGCATGCCAAAGGCTTTGGTGCCAAATAAATCCGTCCAAAAATGCTGCTGAGGCTGCAGCGCCAGTACTGTTAACATTGGGCTAAGATCAATAATCCATGGACATTTAGAGAGAGATTCTTTTAGCATTTTCTTTTCTCTGCTGTCTTTTTTTCTTTACCCTAGGCAAATGTCCCCAGTGGCTAGATAACAGGACAATTTATATGAAAAGTAGTATGCTGAACTCAGCATCACCTGGTGTTATTAACACAAGATAGTAGCTACAGATCACTTGCCCTAGGAGGCTTTCCTGCCAGAAATTTCCTTGGACCTCATGTAAACAGACTTCTGGTGACCGTGACCCATTCATGCCCAGCTATACCCAAATCCCAGGACCATCCCTGATTAATCTCAAGAAGGACTCTTGTTAATTACCTTAAATTATTTACTTGAAAGGGAACAGGGCATGCTTAATAAACTTTTGTTTTTCTAGTTAGGATATCATTTTAATTGATTCAGTCACTTTGAAGTTCAGGTGTCATTTGCCAGTTTGCCAGGGAGTCTCTTTCTGCCAGTGGGCCAAAACTACATACACAAAAGGACTAACGGGACACGTATGATCTCACTGGAGCTGAGCAAAGAATTGCTCTAAAACCCAACCTAGCTATTCTACCTCAGGTATGTGCCACTTTGCATGTTTGGCAATGCTGCAAAATGACAGTAAGAATATCTCTGTGGGATTAACGTTTTTCTCCTGCCTCCATCCGAACCAAGTAGTCCACTGTAGATCTCCTCTCTTACTCTGACAGCAAATTCCAGCCGTACTCATTCAGCTGAGAATTTAAAAAATCTCCCTTTCATTTATTAGTGTCACTCCCTCTGCATTCTTCTTATCACGCTCTGGACCTGCCTGTCTGGGCATCTGGCATTTCTTGATCCTTCCTATCTTAGCTAACCTACTGAAGTATGTTGACCAACTGCCTGTTTTTTTTTTTTGTTTCTTGATTAACATTCATTTGCTTCATTGAATTCAATACCTCTGACCCTTGATAATGGATAAAAATCCTCCCACTGTGCTAGAACTGCCCAGCCCTGGCTTCCTGTATCCCAGTGTGGCAGGACATCTTTTCTCCTTGTATAGGCTTGGTTCCAAACAATTGACAAAGAGATTTGATGAACTTCTGACTTGGTACAGAAAAATCAGCACAAAAGAGTTAGATTCTGTTTTATGTAATTGCTCATGAGTAAAATACAGTGCATGTTTTTCCCTTTAAAAAAGGCAGCTAAACTCTAATAAGTCTGATTATTTGGCCTGAATATATGAAGATGAAGGCAATAGTTGGAAATTCCTATATGATGGTATATAAAATAGATGAAACATTAAATAAGGTGTGATATATAGCAACTGTAATCAAGTGTATTTACTGTTGATAATTTTAATTAAGGAAGTTGTTAATGGGGTTGTGTATATTCAGGAAGGATTTCATGGCTTTATTTTTAGAAGCACAGACTCTCAAATTTACAAGTCATACGAATTAAATGAATCCAATGATCTACAGGTAATTGAAAGCCATCCTTCCAGTGCTAGAGAATAATTTTAATTGCAAATGTTATTAAACAGTCCTTGTGAATTTATTTATGTGAATAAAGTTCCCATAATAGTGCTAGTATTTGTTGTTTCGGTGTGCATTATACAGTCATTAAAGGTCTGCAGAAATTAAAGTACCTTTCTCTTTCATTTATTTCCTGAAATGTTTACTTCAGATTAGTTCCCCGAAAGCTTACAATGTGGGTTGGTTAAGTTTTTGTCTCAATACCACCAACATTTACTTATGTGAGGGTCTAAGTTCTTCAATAGATGGGAATCCGAGATTTTAAAGAAAAATGAATTACGCAAGTTCAACATAGCCCCTACATATAATAGAGAGTGGAGGAACTCTGGTTTTCAGGTCCATCCATGCCCATCTGCTCCTACCAGGGAACAGGATACAATCTTTAACCTGAATGATGCAGGTAACATTTTGACTGGCAGAATTTGAGAAGAATCTGTACTCAGCTGTCTTTGAAATCATTTGTTCATTTTCAAGGAGGTCAGAGAAGATGTGAACAGAGATTGAAATGCTGAGCTGCATAAATCAGCTGTTTATTCTTTCATTCATTTAATATATACATATTACATGACTGTATAAATCTTGCTTTTCATTTTCTGTATGATGCTTTGACATCTTAGGGCCTTGGCTGACTGGGAAGGGACAGCCTCTGCCAGGGCTAGCTAATTCCTAGAGATAGCAAACTAGTCCCTTTGTAACATAACCTTCATATGCAAACCAACCAGTCCAATGTTCATATCCCTCAATCACCTTCTTTATTGAATGTCTACATGTGAAGCCAACACTCCTCTGGCCTAACCAGGCCAGGACTAGGTACCAGACAACTCGAGGCAGCCCACACACCCCAGAGCCTGCTGAAATTATTCAAACTAGCCAATCCTATCCTTTTTACCTTGCTTTACCCATTTCTTTTTCTTTTTTTTTAAATTTAATTTTATTTTTTTATACAGCAGGTTCTTATCAGTTATCTATTTTATATATACTAGTGTATATATATCAATCCCAATCTCCCAGTTCATCCCACCACCCCGCCCCGCCTTTGCACCTTCATGTCCATACATTTGTTCTCTACATCTGAGTCTCTGTTTCTGCCTTGCAAACAGGTTCGTCTATACCATTTTTCTAGATTCCACATATATGCATTCATATATGATATTTTTCTCTTTCTGACTTACTTCACTCTGTGTGACAGTCTCTTGGTGCATCCACATCTCTAAAAATGACCCAATATCGTTCCTTTTTATGGCTGAGTAATATTCCATTGTATATATGTACCACATCTTCTTTATCCATTCGTCTGTCAATGCGCGTTTAGGTTGCTTCCATGACCTGGCTATTGTATATAGTGCTGCAATGAACATTGGGGGGCATGTGCCTTTTGGAATTAAGGTTTTCTTGGGTATATGCCCAGAAGTGGTATTGCTGGGTCATATGGTAATTCTATTTTTAGTTGTTAAGGAACCTCCATACTGTTCTTCATAGTGGCTATATCAGTTTACTTTCCTACCAACAGTGCAAGAAGGTTCCCTTTTCTCCTCACCCTCTGCAGCATTTGTTGGTTGTAGATTTTCTGATGATACCTGTTGTAACTGGTATGAGGTGATACCTCATTGTAGTATTGATTTGCATTTCTCTAATAATTAGTGATGTTGAGCAGCTTTTCATGTGCCTCTTGGCCATCTGTATGTCTTCTTTGGAGAAATGTCTATTTAGGTCTTCTGACCATTTTTGGATTGGGTTTTTTATTTTTTTAATATTGAGCTGCATGTGCTGTTTATATATTTTGGAGATTAATCCTTTGTCCATTGATTCGTTTGCAAATATTTTCTCCCATTTTGAGGGTTGTCTTTTCGTCTCATTTATAGTTTCCTTTACTGTGCAGGAGCTTTTAACTTTCATTAGGCCCCATTAGTTTATTTTTGTTTTTATTTCCATTACTCTAGGAGGTGGGTCAGAAAAGATCTTGCTGTGATTTATGTCAAAGAGTGTTCTTCCTGTGCTTTCCTCTAAGAGTTTTATAGTGTCTGGTCTTACATTCAGGTCTTTAATCCATTTTGAGTTTATTTTTGTGTATGGTGTTAGGGAGTGTTCTAATTTCATTCTTTTACATGTAGCTGTCCAGTTCTCCCAGCCACCACTTATTGAAGAGACTGTCTTTTCTCCATTGTATATCCTTGCCTCCTTTGTCATAGATTAGTTGACCATAGGTGTGTGGGTTTTTCTCTGGGATTTCTATCTTGTTCCATTGATCTATATTTCTGTTTTTGTGCCAGTACCATATTGTCTTGATTACTGTAGCTTTGTAGTATAGTCTGAAGTCAGGGAGTCTGATTCCTCCAGCTCCGTTTCTTTCCCTCAAGATTGCTTTGGCTATTTGGGGTCTTTTGTGTCTCCATATAAATTTTAAGATTTTTTTGTTCTACTTCTGTAAAAGAATGCCATTGGTAATTTGCTAGGGATTGCACTGAATTTGTAGATTGCTTTGGGTATTATAGTCATTTTCACAATATTGATTCTTCAATCCAAGAACATGGGATATCTCCATCTGTTTCTGTCATCTTTGATTTCTTTCATCAGGGTCTTATAGTTTTCTGAGTACAGGTCTTTTACCTCCTTAACTAAGTTTATTCCTAGGTATTTTATTCCTTTTGTTGCAGTGTTGAATGGGATTGTTTCCTTAATTTCTCTTTCTGATCTTTCGTTGTTAGTGTATAGGAATGCAAGAGATTTCTGTGCATTAATTTTATATCCTACAACTTTACCAGATTCATTGATTAGCTCTAGGAGTTTTCTGGTGGCATCTTCAGGATCATCTGTGTATAGTATCATGTCATCTGCAAACAGTGACAATTTTACTTCTTCATTTCCAATTTCTATTCCTTTTATTTTTTTATTTTCTGGTTGCCGTGGCTAGGACTTCCCAAACTATGTTGAATAAGAGTGGTGAGAGTGGACATCCTTGTCTTGTTCCTGATCTTATAGAGGAAATGCTTTCAGTTTTTGACCATTGAGAATGATGTTTGTGTGGGTTTGTCATATATGGCCTTTATTATGTTGAGGTAGGTTCCCTCTCTGCCTACTTTCTGGAGAGTTTTTATCATAAATGGGTGTTGAATTTTTGTCAAAACCTTTTTCTGCATCTATTGAGATGACCATATGGGTTTTTTTTTTTTTTTTTTTTTTTTTTTTTGTGGTACATGGACTTCTCACTGTTGTGGTCTCTCCTGTTGTGGAGCACAGGCTCCAGACGTGCAGGCTAAGTGGCCATGGCTCACGGGCCCAGCCACTCCACAGCATGTGGGATCTTCCCAGACCGGGTAACAAACCTGTGTCCCCTGCATCGGCAGGCAGACTCTCAACCACTGTGCCACCAGGGAAGCCTGATCATATGGTTTTTATCCTTCCCTTTGTTAATATGGTGTATCACATTGATTGATTTGTGTATATATTGGAGGATCCTTGCATCCCTGGGATCATGCTGTGTGATCCTTTTAATGTATTGTTAGATTCTGTTTGCTAGTATTTTGTAGAGGATTCTTGCATCTATATTCATCAGTGATATTGGTCTATAATTCTCTTTTATTGTAGTACCTTTGTCTGGTTTTGGCATCAGGGTGATGGTAGCCTCATAGAATGAGTTTGGGAGTTTTCCTTCCTCTGCAGTTTTTTGGAAGAGTTTGAGAAGGATGGATGTTAGCTCTTCACTAAATGTTTGATAGAATTCATCTGTGAAGCCATCTGGTCTTGGACTTTTGTTTGTTGGAAGATTGTTAATCACAGTTTCAATTTCAGCAGTTGTGACTGGTCTGTTTATGTTCTCTATTTCTTCCTGGTTCAGTCTCGGAAGGTTGTGCTTTTCTAAGAATTTGTCCATTTCTTCCAGGTTGTCCATTTGATTGGCATAGAGTTGCTTGTTGTAGTCTTTTATGATGCTTTGTATTTCTGTGGTGTTCATTGTAACTTCTTCTTTTTCATTTCTAATTTTATCAATTTGAGTCAACTCCCTCTTGTTCCTGATGAGTCTGGCTAAAGATTTATCAATTTTGTTTATATTCTCAAAGAACCAGCTTTGAGTTTTATTGATCTTCGCTATTATTTTCCTTGTTTCTGTTTCATTTATTTCTGCTACGGTCTTTATGACTTCTTTCCTTCTACTAACTTTGGGTTTTGTTTGTTCTTTTTTCTCTAGTTCCTTTAGGTGTAAGGTTAGATTGTTTATGTGAGATTTTTCTTGTTTCTTGAGGTAGGATTGTATTGCTATAAATTTCCCTCTTAGAACTGCTTTTGGTGCATCTCATAGGTTTTGGATCGTCTTGTTTTCATTGTCATTTGTCTCTAGGTATATTTTGATTTCCTCTTTGATTTCTTCAGTGATTGCTTGGTTATTTAGTAATGTATTGTTTAGCCTCCTTGTGTTTGTGTTTTTTACATTTTTTTCCCTGTAATTGATTTCTAATCTCATAGCATTGTGGTCAGAAAAGATGCTGGATATGATTTCAGTTTTCTTAAATTCATTGAGGCTTGATTTGTGACCCAAGATGTGATCTATCCTGGAGAATGTTCCATGTGCACTTGAGAAGAACGTGTAATCTGCTGTTTTTGGATGGAATGTCCTATAAATATCAGTGAAATCTATCTGGTCTATTGTGTCATTTAAAGCTTGTGTTTCCTTATTAATTTTCTGTGTGGATGATCTGTCCATTGGTGTAAGTGAGGTGTTAAACTCCCCCACTATTATTGTGTTACTGTCGATTTCCTCTTTTATAGCTGTTAGCAGTTGCCTTATGTATTGATGTGCTCCTATGTTGGGTGCATATATATTTATAATTGTTATATCTTCTTCTTGGATTGATCCCTTCATCATTATGTAGTGTCCTTCCTAGTCTCTTGTAACATTTATTTTAAAGTCCATTTTTTCAGATATGAGAATTGCTACTCCAGCTTTCTTTTGATTTCCATTTGCATGGAATATCTTTTTCCATCCCCTCACTTTCATTCTGTATGTGTCCCTAGGTCTGAAGTGGGTCTCTTGTAGACAGCATATATATGTGTCTTGTTTTTGTATCCATTCAGCGAGACTGTCTTTTCGTTGGAGCATTTAATCCATTGACTTTTAAGGTAATTATCGATACGCATGTTCCTATTACCATTTTCTTAATTTTTCTTGGTTTGTTTTGGTTGGTCCTTTTCTTCTCTTTTGTTTCCCACTTAGAGAAGTTCCTTTAGCATTTGTTGTAGAGCTGGTTTGCTCGTGCTGAATTCTCTTAGCTTTTGCTTGTCTGTAAAGCTTTTGATTTCTCCATCGAATCTGAATGAGATCCTTGCCGGGTAGAGTAATCTTGGTTGTAGGTTCTTCCCTTTCACCACTTTAAATATATCCTGCCACTCCCTTCTGACTTGTAGAGTGTCTGCTGAGAAATCAGCTGTTAACCTTATGGGAGTTCCCTTATATGTTATTTGTGGTTTTTCCCTTGTTGCTTTCCATAATTTTTCTTTTTAATTTTTGCCAATTTGATTACTATGTGTCTCGGCATGTTTCTCTATGGGTTTATCCTGCCTGGGACTCTCTGTGCTTCCTGGACTTGGGTGCTGTGCTTCCTATCCCATGTTAGGGAACTTTTCGACTATAATCTCTTCACATATTTTCTCAGGTCCTTTCTCTCTCTCTTCTCTTTCTGGGACCCCTATAATGTGAATGTTGTTGTGTCTAATGTTGTCCCAGAGGTCTCTTAGGCTGTCTTCATTTCTTTTCATTCTTTTTTCTTTATTCTGTTCCTCGGCAGTGAATTCCACCATTCTGTCTTCCAGGTCATTTATCCGTTCTTCTGCCATAGTTATTCTGCTATTGTTTCCTTGTAGCGTACTTTTCATTTCAGTTATTGTATTGTTCATCTCTGTTTGTTTGTTCTTTAATTCTTCTAGGTGTTTGTTAAACATTTCTTGCATCTCCTCGATCTTTGCCTTCATTCCTTTTCCAAGGTCCTAGATCATCTTCATTATCATTATTCTGAATTCTTTTTCTGGAAGGTTGCCTATCTCCACTTCATTTAGTTGTGTTTCTGGGGTTTTATCTCGTTCCTTCATCTGGTACATAGCCCTCTGCCTTTTCATTTTGTCTATCTTTCTGTGAATGTGGTTTTTGTTCCACAGGCTGCAGGACTGTAGTTCTTCTTACTCCTGCGGTCTGCCCTCTGGTGGATGAGGCTATCTAAGACCTTGTGCAAGCTTCCTGATGGGAGGGACTGGTGGTGGGTAATGCTGAGTGTTGCTCTGGTGGGCAGAGCTCAGAAAAACTTTAATCTGCTTGTCTGCTGATGGGTGAGGCTGAGTTCCCTCCCTGTTGGTTATTTTGCCTGAGGCAACCCAGTACTGGAGGCCACAGGCTGTTTGGTGAGACTAATGATGGACTCTGGGAGGGCTCATGCCAAGGAGCACTTCCCAGAACTTCCCTGCCAGTGTCCCCATCCCCATGGCAAGCCATAGCCACCGCCTGCCTCTGTAGGAGACCCTCCAACACTAGCAGGTAGGTCTGGTTCAGTCTCCCATGGGGTCACTGCTCCCTCCCCTGAGTCCTGATGTGCGCAGTAGTTTGTGTGTGCCCTCCAAGAGGGGAGTACCTGCTTCTCCCAGTCCTGTCAAAGTCCTGCAGTCAAATCCTGCTAGGCTTCCAAGTCTGATTCTCTGGGAATTCCTCCTCCCATTGCTGGAACCCCAGGTTGGGAAGCGTAATGTGGGGCTCAGAACCTTCACTCCAGTTTGTGGGCTTCTGTAGTATAATTGTTCTCCAGTTTGTGAGTCACCCTCCCAGTGATTATGGGATTTGATATTATTGTGATTGCACCCCTCCCACCATCTCACTGTGGCTTCTCCTGTCTTTGGATGTGGGATATCTTTTCTGGTGAGTTCCAGTGTCTTCCTGTCGATGATTTTTCAGCAGTTAGTTGTGGTTCTGTTGCTCTCCAGTTTACCCATTTCTTGCCTTAAAAACCATAGTAATTTTTTTTTCTTTGCCCAAACTTTCCTATAATGCCTTCTGCCTCCTCACCAACCCTGGTGCCACCCTGTGTGGCCCTGCATGACATAGCATGTTCAGTCCTCTTAGGACCTGTGAGTAACAAATCATCTTTTCAACAACAGTTAGAATTCAAAGAGTTTTCTTCTTCCCACATTGGAGGGTTTATAGTAGTTAAAAAAAATATGCACTCATGCATATATGCAGGTTTCCTTTGGAAATTTTGTGGTAAGAGTTGCATAATAAAAACATCCAAATTATAAATATCCCTTGTCTCAAAGAAAGCAGAAGACCTTTCTGCTCCTATCGATAATGTAACACAGTCTTCTCACCCCTACCAAAAAATTTTTGTATGCAAACTTACGGTGTAGTAACTCACTAAAAATCAATGATCCAGAATTACAATGGCATATGTTTTTAAAAGCTTTATTTATCTCTCCTCATTAGAAATACCTTTACAGAAAGCAGTAATACTGATGGTGTGAATTAATAACTGTGTTTTGGAGTTTTATTGCTGTTCTTGTTTTATTTGTGGGTCACTGGTTTCCTGGGCCTGTTTTGGGTACAGGGCTATTTATGTAGCCACTGGATTATTATCTGTCTTCAAAAGTGACAGCAAAACTCTAGGGCTTCAGGGAGCAGTGGAAAGACTGTTTGCGTAGAGGAAATGTAATTTTTTTCTTTTTTTTTTAGGAGAACAGATATCCAGACAGTATGAAAATCAGGGGCAAGAAGTAACAAGGACAAAATGATAGAAAAGTACAAAATAGAGGGGATCAAACATAATTTTTTTTTTTTTTGGTGGTACGCGGGCCTCTCACTGTTGTGGCCTCTCCTGTTGTGGAGCACAGGCTCCGGACGCGCAGGCTCAGCGGCCATGGCTCACGGGCCCAGCCGCTCCGCGGCATGTGGGATCTTCCCGGACCAGGGCACGAACCCGTGTCCCCTGCATCGGCAGGTGGACTCTCAAGCACTGCGCCACCAGGGAAGCCCCAAACATAATTTTTTAAGTAGAACTGTGAGACACAAGCAAGTATCAGATTACTTCATTCACATCACTTCTTAAGTTCTCAAGGGACAAAGAGGATATTCAATAACATACACTCAGAAAGGCCATATGACAGCCAGGAAGGAAAAGGAAATTGAGACCTAGATGGATAAGGACTGGAATCCCTATGCCAGCACTTTGTTACTCCACAGCTCTATAAGCACGTTATTTCCTTCTATTTTGTCATGCCTAAAATGGAGACTGTAATACCTGCTGCAATGGGTAGTTATTAGAATTAAATGAGAATTAAATAAACATGAAGGATCTTGGGCAATAATAGGGATGCAAGAGGGCTTCCCTGGTGGCGCAGTGGTTGAGAGTCCGCCTGCCGATGCAGGGGACATGGGTTCGTGCCCCGGTCCGGGAAGATCCCACATGCCGCGAAGCGGCTGGGCCCGTGAGCCATGGCCGCTGAGCCTGCGCGTCCGGAGCCTGTGCTCCGCAACGGGAGAGGCCACAACAGTGACAGGCCCGCGTACCGCAAAAAAAAAATAATAATAAAAACAAAAAAAAACCCATAGGGATGCAAAACGCCCCTTTTCTAAATACGACACTTGGTCTAATATGTTTGGACCAGTCACTGCACTACACAGAATTCCCACTTTTATAAAATTGTGGTATTGTCTCTAAGCCAATTAAATGAATAGAGGTCTGGCAGTGACTTTTCAGGAGGGTCTCCATTTTAAGAAGATTTTCTTAGTTGTAAACTTGAGCTTAAAAATAAATAATGCGTATGAAGGAAGCTGCGGGACAGATCCTTCTAGAAGGCAAAAATTGTGTGTTATATTTAAGCTTGTGGTGCTTTGAATATTGAAGAGTTTTTGGTTAAGTCATGGGAAGACTGTCCTAAGATAAAAAAAATCAGAAAAGTGACTGAAATAGTCTTAAGATTCTACATTTGAATTCTGGGTTCTGAAATACATGAAGAATGGCTTTCTCTTCCTTTGGTTCTGCTATAATCATCCGTGTAATGGTCTGGCCATCAATTCAGATGCTGCTGTGCTTAGAAGCTCTTTCTTTGTGAGAAAACAGCCCTCTGGTATATGCATAAAAGCTCTGGAGGATAATTTTGTGAGCCCATTTGATTTTCTCGAAGATGGATCACTTGAAATTTTATCTAGCACAAGATTTATCTTAGCTGCCAGAAACCACGATGCTTCATCACAGTCCTGACTTGCAACTTATTTGAAGGCGGACTAAAATTTCCAAATGTGGGATCACCCAAATAAGACCCTGACATTACAGATCAAACTCAATGGTGTGTGCGTGTGTATGTGTGTGTGTGTAGGTATACTTTAACTTACTTGCAAGTGTATATCCTGAAAACCTCACCAGTCTGGTGTTGTGAAAATGTGTAATCTTTGGAAATACAAATTACCAAGAAATTTTTTCACTAAAGTTCTTTTTAATGATGAGGAGAGTCATGTATTGAGTGGAGTAAAGAAAATGACAGGGAATCAGTCAAAGCTTAGAAATAAAACATGTTCAGCCCCTTACCTTTACTTTCAAAATGTGAGAAAGCAAAATCTCTCGGGCTTTCTGAGTTTGTTTTAGATTACATTTCTTCCGGTTGGAGAAAGATGTCAAATAGCGAATGTAGTAGTTAAAATATCAAGTAACTGGTTTCTACGGCCTGAGTCAATGTAATACTTCTGACCTGGTTCGTATAAAATTCTAGTTCTTGCATCAATGGCTACAAAATATATACACTGACAACTTTCAAAATTCTGGCTCTAGGGCTTCCCTGATGGCGCAGTGGTTGAAGGTCCGCCTGCCGATGCAGGGGACGCGGGTTCGTGCCCCGGTCCGGGAGGATCCCACGTGCCGCTGAGCGGCTGGGCCCGTGAGCCATGGCCGCTGAGCCTGTGCGTCCGGAGCCTGTGCTCCGCAATGGGAGGCCACAACAGTGAGAGGCCCGCGTACCGCAAAAAAAAAAAAAAAAAAAAAAAAAAAATTCTGGCTCTAATGCAAAGGCTGTCTTTTTTCCTCAGAAAGAAGGGTGAAGGGCTTCCCTGGCGGCACAGTGATTGAGAGTCCGCCTGCCAATGCCGGGGACACGGGTTCATGCCCCGTCCGGGAAGATCCCACATGCCGCGGAGCGGCTGGGCCCGTGAGCCATGGCCGCTGAGCCTGCGCGTCCGGAGCCTGTGCTCCGCAACCGGAGAGGCCACAGCAGTGAGAGGCCCGCGTACCGCAAAAAAAAAAAAAAAAAAAAAAAAAAAGGTTGAAGACAAAGGAATTGTCACTGAGAACCAACTAAACCCCCAGGTTCCCCAATGTTTAAAAGATGAACCTAACATCTTGCTTAATGCATTCTCAAGAATGTGTCTGATTTATGGAGCTTAATGTGCACTTAAGTTACATCTGATTTACAAAGCTTTCTTGATTAAAAGGGAGTCTTTTCTTAGTCCATTATGATAGGTTTGTAAAACTCAGATTAACCCCTAAATGCAGGCTTTCTAGGGAAAAAGTGTACTCCGTGGCACTTAAGAGCCCAGTGTCACACAAAACTCATCTCCTGTCCTGTCCCTCATCAGCTGTGTGGTCTTGGACAGGTCCTTACATCCTCTAAACCTCAATTTCTTACTTGTAATATGGGGATAACAGTTATAACTACCTAATATAGGAAGAGTGTGAGGATTAAATGAAATATTTTTGCTGAAAACCTTAGCAGAGGTCCTAAAACATATTGTGGGTTCAATAAATGACAGATGTGTTTTACCTCTTACTAATCCAATAATATTTAATATGCCCACAGATAGCAGCCACAGGATCCATTTAAGGAAAAAGACAGCCTTCCCACCTCAATTTTCTATGCCCCAGATTATCCCCAACTCTTCGATTTCTCTCCTTCTCTCTCTTATCTTTTCTCTCTTACCTCTTCTCTTTTTTTTTTTTTCTGGTACACGGGCCTCTCACTGTTGGGGCCTCTCCCGTTGGGGAGCACAGGCTCTGGACGCACAGGCTCAGCGGCCATGGCTCACGGGCCCAGCCGCTCCGCGGCATGTGGGATCTTCCTGGATCGGGGCACAAACCCGTGTCCCCTGCATCAGCAGGCGGACTCTCAACCACTGCACCACCAGGGAAGCCCCACCTCTTCTCTTTTCTTAACTCTCTCCTTGTTCTCTTCTTTCTCATCCCTAATTATTTTCCTTTGTTTATAACAGCTACCATCTGCTGAGGGTCAAATGCTTTACATGTGTGATTTCTATCCCTTAGAAACAATGCAAATGTAGGTATTTTTATTATTATACTATTGTTATTACTACTAATTTTCAAATGAAGAAATTAGGTTAAACCTTTCACAAACCTAGCCATTTGCATGCTACAGCCAGGATGTGAACACCAGCTGATCTAACTCAAAAGCTAGTTCAATTTTTATTATTGCACGTATATTGGTTAGTTATTTCTGCATAACAAAATACCCTCAAACAAAATAGCTTTAAAAAGCCCCCATTTAAGTGGCTCATGATTCTGCAGTTCAGTGCTTCAAGCATGGCTCAGTGGGCTGGTTCTTCTGGTTTAGGCTGGGCTCCTTCAGGCATCTGCTCTCAGCTATGTGTCAACAAGGCAGCTCTGCTGGTCTGAGAAGGCCACTCTCATATGTTTTCAGGTTGGCTTGATGTAGGCTGCTCTGAGATAGTCTTAACTGAAACCACCGGGCTCTCCTCCATGCCATCTCTCCTATGTCCATAGAATAGCCTTGACATGTTTGTGTTGCCATGGCAGGGTTCTGGTAGAGTGCAGAGTTTAGACCATAAGACCTGTTAAGGTCTGGGTTCATAACTGGCTCCCTATCTTTGTCTGCCTCATTCTGTTGATCAAAGTAAGTCACAAATCCCAAATTCAAGAATTGGGGAAACAGTCTCCAACTCCTGAGGAAAGGAAACATGAAGTTCGTATTGTAGAGGAAATGAGTACAAGGAGGGATGGAAAACTGAGGATGTTTTTGCAGTTTCCACACTTGGTATTCTGGCACCTTTGGTTTCTTCCCCACACTTTGAGTGCCTAGTTTATTTTCATTTCCCTTAAATTCTGGAAAGCATGACAGAGTAGCAAAGTGCTTAGTCACCCATTAATTAAAAAAAAATCTTGCCCTTCTCAGGGCAAGGGATGGCAGTTGGCTCTCAGGAGAGCAGAAAACTAATGGTTAATGGTTAAAAATAAAAATCTCTGGTTAAGAATGAGTACAACTGAGTATCTGTAATAGTCGCATTGCAAAAACAAAACAACAACAGCAACTAAACCACCAGAATTATATCCCTGCCATCTATCTTTATTTTGCTAACTGACTCTGTTGACATCCCCAGGAAAGCCATGCGTGAGGTAGCAACGGAAAAAAAAATCCACAAAGTAATTTGCAAACACACATTTCTATTTTTTTAATGGCCTGAAGAGGAATACAGTTTGGACTGCATAGCCCTATGGCAACAGAGTGCAAAGCCGTAGCAGGTATCCACTTCCAAATTAATCTTTGCCTAGAGCCCCATCTAATTTATTTTTAAGTATATTTCACCAGGATGCCCAAAGTCAAAATGTTATTTACAGCGTGAGGCTAGCAAGAGAACACATGGCATCAATTTCTGCAGAAAGGAGCCCAGAAATCCATTCTCATGAAGGCAGGAAAATATAGCCCCCTTATTTATTTATTTGCAGCCCTCTTTCTCCTGGAAAAGGGCTTAAGATAGTTTACACAATTGGCTGCAAGTTAAGCCACATGTGTTTGGAAATGAGAAATCAATTCTTCTGTAACAGTTTTGCTTTGATCAAGCAGCATCTGTATGTTTAGGGAGAAGAAGGGGAAAGATTCAGCAGATATTGATTCCAAAGTCATTATCACCCATGTTCGGTGATAATAAACCAGCTTTCTGTTTCTACTCAACATTTGTTTGCATTAACTGGCGAGTACAAGCATACAAAACCTAGCAGTTGTCTCTATAGAGAATCTTAACCTGGACTGTCAAATCTAGATCTTCTAAGAACCCATTTACCTCTCTCTGAATTTTACACATACAGACACACCTAACCAAGGAAATTCTCTTCATCATTGTCAAGTGGTTAGAGTTACATACCAAAGGAACTTCAGTCTTGTCAGAGGCAAGTCTCTGAAGATGCAAAAAGCTGACTCCAAACACCAGTCTGTAAATTCTTCATTTTCACCAGCTATTCAATAAATGTTTATTAAATCCCAGTAGAAACCTGATGGAAGTTTCATTGCACACAAAGAGGTGCATATGACAAGTATTAAATTTTCTTGCTAGGAAATTTGAGTGTAGAGAGAGAGTTGAGTATAATTTTTTTTTATAGACTTCATTCTCACCTACAAGAAAGAACCAGTTATTAATGTGAGTTTAATAAATGCTTGTTGAACACCAGAATGCACCAGACACAGTCTTAGCTGCTAGTGATCGTACCAAAATGTAAAATTAGATACTGTTCCTGAACTCAAAAAGTTTTCAGAGTGCCTTAGGAGATATGGCAACATGAGGTACAGTGGTGGTGGTAGATATCATTAGAGAAGCAGAATCCAACCACAGCTGAGCTCAGAAGAGGAAACATTTGCTTCTGATTAGGAAGAACCAAGAAAGACTTCCTGGAAGAGGAGGTATTTGAGCTAGTCCTCTTCTGGACATGTTTAATATCAGTATTGCTTACAGTTGTTGGTTGTTATAGCTCTTTATATTTCATATTGTGGTGCATTATTACCTACCCAAAGCTATCCTACTGTGTAAAATATGGGTACTGTTACTGTCTCTTTTTACTTTGGAATTTCCCTTAACTAGCCATTCTTGCTGTGTTTCTTCTCTTTATAAAGAAGGTCTCAGCAGAATCATGCTCAAGTTTTGCCAGTCTTAAAACCAAGGTGGTGGTAATGGAGGCAGCTAAAATAAAATGTCTCTACCTTTATTCTCCTTCATTCAATTGCAGACTTGTTTTGGATTGGCCAAAAAGTTTGTTTGGGCTTTTGTAAGCTGGGCCAGAAAAACCTGAATGAACTTTTTGGCCAACCCAATACTCATTTTTTTCAAATCTCTAGATAGAGCTCTCCAGTCTATACATTCTTATTGTATAAAGCGCTGTTTTGGGTGTTTTTGTTTGTTTATTGGTTGGTTGATTACTGTAGTTAGTTTTTCTGAGGAACATACCAATATATCAGCCTTTGATTCCCAAGTGAAATAAGAGAACTATAAAATACAATAGCCAGGACATGGAAGCAACCTAAATGCCCATCGACAGACAAATGGATAAAGAAGATGTGGTACATATAGACAAATGGATAAAGAAGATGTGGTACATATATACAATGGAATATTACTCAGCCATAAAAAGAAACAACATTGAGTTATTTCTAGTGAAGTGGATGGCCCTAGAGTCTATCATACAGAGTGAAGTAAGTCAGAAAGAGAAAAACAAATACCGTATGCTAACACATATATATGGAATCTAAAAAAAAAAGGTTCTGATGAACCTAGGGGCAGGACAGGAATAAAGACGCAGACATAGAGAATGGACTTGAGGACACGGGGAGGGAGGGGGAAGCTGGGGAGAAGTGAGAGAATAGCATAGACATATATACACTACCAAATGTAAAATAGATAGCTAGTGGGAAGCAGCCGCATAGCACAGGGAGATCATCACCTCGGTGCTTTGTGACCGCCTAGAGGGATGAGATAGGGAGGGTGGGAGGGAGAAACTAGAGAGAGGGGATATGGGGATATATGTATGCATATGGCTGATTCACTTTGATGTACAACAGAAACTAACACAGTATTTTAAAGCAATTATACTCCAATAAAGATGTATTAAAAAAAATAGCATATAGCCATGTCCCCACAATACTTCTGTCCCTATGAAGGTAATATAAATGATTCAACACTCAAATACTTTGTGGGACCCAGTAGTCGCACAGAAGCCTCCAGTATTGACTAGAAGCAAAACCCCTCGTATTGACCACAACCACCAATCAAGCCACATTATTTCAAACTAACAGAAAGTGTTCTCTTTGGCACTTTTGACAGAGGGCTAAAAGCAGGGTGAGTTGTCCCTATATTGCTGGGGTGTAGCCCAGAAAAGGAAATCCTTCCAAATTTTGGTATATGGTAAAGGAGAGTTTTAGTAAACTATCATTTCATTTCATAATTTTTCAATTCACCTGCACTGGGTGCTGGTTATGTGGAAGTTGCTATACTGAAAAATGAAGTAGACAAGCAAGAAGGAGTAAATATGAAACCTGCCTTTGAAGAATTCACAGCCTTGGTGGCTGTAATAAACATGTACAAGTGATTGTGTTACACGCTAATGATGAAGACGAATGGAAGTTAACAGATCATAAAGAAGAGAGTTCCCGATTCTGCCCGGGAGGGATGATCAGAGAAGCAGTGGTGATTGATTTCCTTGAGATGAAAATAGGAGTTTCATCGTGAAAGGCAGAGAAACCAATATATGAAAAAAGAGGGATGCAAGAATTTAGCATATCCATGGAAGGGTAAGTAGTACACTATTACCAGTACACAGGGCAGAAGCAGAACATGTTATTAAAAAACATAAAGTTAGAGACTGGGACCAAAATTTGAAATGGGTTATTAAATGTTAGTTTAAAAACATAGAAATGGAATTAAATACCTGAGGAGAGCATGTTGAGTGATAAGTAGGTGGTGATGGAGCTTCATGGATACCCACATTGAAACAGGAGCTAACAGATGGAGAGAACCTTAGGAGGTAAGATGAGAACTACAACAGGTAATGCCATGAAATTCAAGGATGGAGAGAACTTGATGAAGCAAGTTGTTGTCAGTGGGACCAAATATGACAGAGAGAGCAAGAGTATGTGGATTAAAAATATAACCTGGATTCAGTAGCTTAAAGTCATTAAGTATAGTTTGGGTGGGCTGTGAAGGCAGATACCAGATTCAAGTGGGTTAGCTAGCAGAACAAGTACTCCCCTCCATACATATTGCGGGGAAGTAAGCTTCCTCCCTTGTATGGCTCTGCCATCGTCCCTAGGATCTAGCCACATGATCCTCTGAATTCAGGCGGGGGCAGTGGAAGAGAGAATATAGGACCAAACGGGAAGTTTTATAGGAGCAAGGCCTGAAATCGCGGACATCACATCACTTACATTCCAACAGCCAGAGCCCAGCTGCATGGCCTCGCCTACTTGCAAGGACCACTGGAAAATGTAACCTAGCTGTGCACACAGGAGAAGGAAGAAGTAGGAATAGCTAGCACTATAGTGGTAATCATTTTGTAGTCTATAAATTTATCAAATCAACACAGTATACACCTTAAACTCATACAATGTTATATGTCAATTATATTTCAATGAAACTGAGGAAAACTAGATAATAAAAAGAGCCATAGGAATAGTGAACACACATCAGTCTCTGTTACAGCTGTTTTTCCTTATCCTTTTATAAATATATAGGAACAAAATATCAAAAATAATTTCTAAGCAAAAGAGACATTTACAAGAGGATTTTCAATTTTTGCATGTTGCTTCTTCCTTATTGCAGCTTATTGCTTGGTAGAGACACAAAAATCTTTCTTCTTAAGAAGAACAGAAACAGCCAGGTTTTTTTCAAAGTCCCATTTGCTTTTGGGTTTGAGGGAAAATCTTTCCGTGTAGCTGTCAGGAGTCTCAGGCCCCACACGTGGTACGATATTTGGATAAGGTTAAAAGTAGAGAGAAATGGAAAGTGAAATCACTAATGAGGATTACTAAGGGACGTTCTGGCCAGGGGGAAAAAAAAACCCAGACAAAACCCAAACATTTCCGAATACTGTGGTATTAGCAGACATCAGCTGGAAATCTCATTTGAGTCAGAGTGAGCACCTGACAGAGTCAGTGGTGGAGAAAGCAGTGAGTATAACTGCCCCTCTAGATATAATTACGGCCAAGAAGGAAGAATGTATTGGTGCTCTGGAGGACATGAGAACCCTGGGAGAAAGTGACCACTCCAGGGAGGATTTTATAATAGGCAACAGAAAGACGTAGACCAGATTTCAAAAAACTCATAGAAAAGAAGGATTTTTTAACTAGTGGCTCTGAAAGGATGTGGCTCGAAAGGGATAGAACATTAAAAGCTGAAAATTTGGGCTTCCCTGGTGGCGCAGTGGTTGAGAGTCCGCCTGCTGATGCAGGGGACATGGGTTCGTGCCCCGGTCTGGGAGGATCCTACATGCCGCGGAGCGGCTGGGCCCGTGAGCCATGGCCGCTGAGCCTGCGCGTCCAGAGCCTGTGCTCCGCAACGGGAGAGGCCACAACAGTGAGAGGCCCGCGTACCGAAAAAAAAAAAAAAAAAAAGCTGAAAATCTGACCATACAAGCCATCACAAGTATTCCAGAAGGACAAGGAAAGGGGAAATCGACTAAGGAAACCACTGTCACATCTTGGGGTGCTCACAGTGAGCTCTATAAAAGATGGGAGGCATGTGAGGTGGAAGAAAGGGCCAAACCTAAACAAAGGGCTAAATCTACTGAGACTTTTGCAACAGGTGGGGCGACTAACTGTTTGCAACTAAGCGAAAGCAAAGAAGAGACAGCACAGCTGTTTGGGGCAGATAGCGATACATTTACTGTAATATAGAAGAGACAAACTTGCAAGTTCCTCTTTTCCCAGTCTTTGGCAAATATTTTTGTCCCCAGTGGAAAAGATAGTACAGCCTTGTTTCTCATTACCAACAACAAAACAAAACAAAAATCAAAATGCCCAAACATCCAATGTAGAAGGGGAAATAATTTTTTTCAGCAACAGTCAAATGAACTTGTATCTCTTAGACCCAAGCAAAGTTAATTCAAGGGTCTGGAGAAAAATGAACTGAGTTGTTCATGGTGAAACCATCAGTGATCTTTGAGGGGGTTTAGAGACTGGAAGAGAAGCCCCACAATTTAAAATAGAAAAACAAAAACATGTTCATTGTTAAAGGAGAACAGTAGATTGTAGGGGAGAAATACTCGCCAGTCAGTTTGCTAACAGCCTGCCACTAAATTGTTTAACTTATAAACAGATGTTTATATGCACCTGAAAAAGGAAGTCACACTCATTTCAATATAGCATGTTTATTCAGGATACTCTGCGCCAAACTATCTTCATTTCAGTTAAGCTGTACTGATAAGTATTACAGTTGTATTAACCATACAGAAGTCTAATACGCAAGCAGAATTTTTAGGGCAGTTTCCATACTTGTGGAAAATGTGCTCTCTTTTCTAATTTTTAGAAATTTGTCATTTGTCATCAATTTGTCATTCAAACAAGGCATGGATATGTTCGTTTGTTTGCTTGTTTTTGCGGTATGCAGGCCTCTCACTGTTGTGGCCTCTCCCGTTGCGGAGCACAGACTCCGGACGCGCAGGCTCAGCGGCCATGGCTCACGGGCCCAGCCGCTGCGTGGCATGTGGGATCTTCCCGGACCAGGGCACGAACCCGTGTCCCCTGTATCGGCAGGCGGACTCTCAACCACTGCGCCACCAGGGAAGCCCATGGATATGTTTTTGTTGAGAAAAATTAACATTACAAATAAGGCCAGAGACCGCTTAGACTACGTCAAACAATTCTGTTCTCTGTTCCTTCCTAAAGATGACAACCATTATGACTTCCGTGCATTCTTCCAGACCTTTTCCTATTTCTTTACAGATGTACACGCATACCCACCCATGCAGTATGCATATATCCAAGTGGAGAAAATATTAATATTTTGAGTATATCTCCATGACACCAAACATTATATTTCCTCAACTACTCTGAATATTTTATTCAAAAATACTAACAAGCATTTCTCAAGCCATATAAAGATCTATCTATCTGTCTATTTTATTGAGGTCTTCAGAATATTCCATCATATAAAATACCACAATTTATTTAGTCAGAATATTTTAAAGTCTACTTTCTACTTTTTGTGTGTGAATCAAGGACTAGATAGTTTTCTTCAGGCAGACTAGCCTCAAATAGCCCAGTGTTTATGCTTGTACGGTGGCGTCCCGTCTTTCCTTTGGGAGCTATTGAATTACTTTACAATACACTTGCTAGGTTCCTATTCTTAGGAGTTTTCTCTCTTTATTAGATTGATTGTCTTCGGTTTTGAATGTAACTCTGTCTCTTTCTCATAATCTGACATGAATATTATGAGGAGCGCTCAGACAAAATTTAGGAATGTAGAGTTCCTTGATTCCATGAAGTCTAGGGTGGCCAGGATTGCCCAGTCTAGGATTCCCACATTCAAAAATTTAGAATAGCTGGTGTTTGGTGTTTCCATATGCCAGGAAATACTGGAGATATGATAATACTCTGGAGACTGCCTTTCATTCATTTGTGCAAGCATTCCTTCATTTAACTGATGGCATTGACAGAGTATGTTGTGCCAGATGCCATTGTAACCAATGGGAATGCAGTCATGCAGAGACAGAAGTGTGTTTTTATGGCGTTTACCTGTCAGGTTGAAGGTTACTGAAAATCAACAAGTAAACTGGGAACAACAGTGAACAGTAATTTGAGATAGTAATAATGCTTTGAAGAAAATAAAATAGGTAAATTTGTTAGAATGACTGTGAGGAAGGAAAGCAAGTGTTCAAATAATAACAATAATAATAGTGATAATAATAGAGTTTACTATTAATAGAGCAAAGATACTGCTCTAAGAGAATTACATTTTAAATCATTTAATCCCCAAAAAAGCTCAGTGAAGGAGGTAGCCCTTTTTGCCCTTCTCTTGTAGAGGAGGAAACAGAAGCCCAGAGACATTAAGTTGCTTTTTAAGATCCCACAGCTTGTAAGAGGCAGAGATGGGATGGTAGGAACAGTTCCTTGATGAGGTGACATTTGAGCTGAGACCAGAATGCAGAGAAGAAGCCACCCATGGAAACCCCAGGAAATATCAAGGTCCCGTTTCCTACAGTGAGCATGCTTAACCTATTTGTGAAACAGAAAGGCCAGTGTGAGAGGTTTCTGGTACCTTTTTATCAAAACGTATTCCACTGAAGCAACTTTGGGACATTTCTTCTTGCGTGAAGTTCTGCTGGAAAATGTTCTGGTCTTCTCCATGGTGGCTTGAAACTGTGCAGGACCACAGGTAGCAGAGAAAGATAGGTCCTGGGAGCAATTGCGTTTTGTTTTGAAGATTCAGATATTAGACTAGAGCACCAGGAAAATTCTGAGTATCCAGACTTCAGCAAAGCATGATATCCTCAAAGAACAGCTAAGGAAGTTAGGCCACCTTTAGGTGGTTTCATTATTATTCCTTGAATGTGTCTGATTAATAGTTCAATAACAAAAAGTAAGTTAGTCTTTAAGAACATGCCTCCAAGCTCTATCCTTGCACATGGCATAGTCAACTTTTAATAATTCCTTTAACAAAGACATAGAAATGTATTTATTAAATTTATAGGTGGTATAAAGCTGTTGTTAAGTGCAAACAGGATGACAGCAACAGAGTTAATATGGATTTAATAGACTATAATTGGAGTCATACTTACAAGATATAGTCTAACAGTGAAAATTGTGAAGTTGTGTGTTTATATACATATACATATATGTGTGTGCTTTGCATTATGTATGTGTGTGTGTGCATGTGTGTCTCTGTGTGTGTATACTTATAAATGCACACTCAGAGAATGGAGGAGTGTATCAAGTCTAATGCACTGTTAGGAAGGTTATGTGTCAATTCCCTCAGTGGTACTGGATCTGCCATAGTTCATTTTGAGAGACTTTGGTCAACAGGAGAAGGACTGAAAAGGATCACAGTGAAAATGAGGGTTCTAGAAATTAGATCATAGATGGATAACATAAAGAAATGGGGAGGAATCTCCAGCCTCTCTCCCCTCCTAGAAATCACAGGGGTGGGACTGGAAGTTCCAAACCTCTAATCATGTGGTTGATTTTCCTGACAACCAGCCCCCATCCTTAGGTGCTTTCCAAAAGTCATCTCTTTAACATAATGCAAGACACCTTTATCACTCTCAGCATTTAGGAAATTCCAAGGGCTTTAGGAGCTTTGTGCCAGAAATGGGGACAAAAACCAAATATAAATTTCTTATTATAAATCACAGTATCACAGATAGTATGCAGTGAATATCTCGACTGGGTCTGTAGTTAGGCCACATGACTGCAGTAGACCTTGCCCTTACTGTATGCGAAATCAGAAGGATAGGTGGTAGGGAAAGAAGAAAAAAGATGTGAGAGAGTCCGCCTGGCAATACAGGGGACACGGGTTCGTGCCCTGGTCCAGGAAGATCCCACATGTGGCGGAGCGGCTGGGCCCGTGAGCCATGGCCGCTGAGCCTGCGCGTCCGGAGCCTGTGCTCCACACCTGCAGAGGCCACAGCAGGGAGAGGCCTGCATACGGCAAAAAAAAAAAAAAAAAAGATGTGAGAGAGAGAACACAGGAGTGAGAGAGAAAAGACCCACTAGGGCATGAGAAGAGAAAGAAAATAAACAGCAACCATGTAAGTAAAAGTCACCAAGACGGTCCAAGAGATGGTAGGAACAAACAAGGCTCTATATGGTGGTGCTGCATTTCAGAGGGAATCATAACCTTATCAGTAACAATTGCAAGTATCCTGGGCAGCTGTCTCGATGCATTAGGCAGCCAACTGGAAGAGTGAAAAAGCAGGTTTCCTTCTCCTTTAAAGAATCACCACCAACTCCTGAAGGTTTGTGTCTTAAGGGTCTCAGATCCATTTAGCTGAGGTATTTTATTAAAAAAAAACAAAAAAAAACCCAAAACTCATCAAATCATGTGTGGCCCAGGATGGATTAGTCTGATCTGTTTTTATGCATTATAATTACCTACCCGTTTTGTGCATTACTTGTTCTCCTTAATCATAAAATCCGGGAACCAAGCAGGCAAATAGATTTAACTTCTCTGTGTCCTAGATTAGTCCTTAGAGGACTCAGCTGTTCCTTACAATCAAGCTTCACCAAACTGTGTTTATCTGTGATGCTTAGAAGAAAAAAACAACAGCTCTATTTAGAGGCTGGGAGATTATGAAAATCTTTGCAAATTCACGGAAGAATGGGAGGAAGAGGGAAGAAAATGTAATTCCCAAAAAAGGTCAGTTCATTTCTCTCCTGTGTCTTCCTGCTGCATGTGTATTGAAAGCTCTTGAGTTGAAAAGCCATGGCTCCTGAGCTTGTTCACTGCCTCTCTTTTTCATCTGTTTAAGATAATCATGTAATAGAGAGAGAAATACATTGAATGTTGTTCTTTCTGGCATTTTCCCAAATTACAGTTACGATCTCTTTACATTCCCATCACATCCTTCTGTATAGAGCATTATCAGGGGAACTTGTTAAAAGATAGGCATTCCTGGGTCCTCCTTAGACCTACAAAAGCAGAATATCATGGGAATATGGCCTGAGAATATGTATTTTAAAATTTAGTAGAAGATTTTAATGTACATAGGTATGTGACAATTAATAATTGTTTAGACAATGTTCCAAGCTTCTGATAAAGGGATTGGAATAATCGGAAACAGCAATGTGGACTGGAGATGGAGGACTTCTAGTTTGGGTTGGTTATAGCTGCTGAGAGCTCTGGAAGGAATTCCCAGTTTTTGGTATCCTTGGTATATTAATTGATTGCAATTCGGTGGGCAGTGGAGAGAGGAGGGTAGAAATTGTTTCAGCCTTAATAGGGTACCTTAGTATACTTAATGCTTTGCTTGGTTGCCAATTGTACCTACACTTGTTGGAAAAGTTTGCACTAAAGCCACCCCAAAGGTGACCTGGGAAAAGCTTACGGGACCTCTAGTCATGCTATTCGGGGAAGAAGAAAAATGTTGGTTTTTCTGGGCAGGGAATTGAGTACCATTCCACAGTACTGAAAATAAGAAAGAATTATGACACAGGTAGTAAAGCATGATGGATGGTTTGGGGAAGGCTAGTTGGCATTTTTACTTACCCTTTCCCATAACAGACCAGCAAGAGGGCAGTCATTCCATTGGGGAAATCAAAGAGCAGCACATTTAAAACAAATGAAAGGAAACTTCACAACCTGTAATGAACTCCAGACACTGTGGCCGCAGATTGCCAAGGAAGATTACCAAAGCAATTAAATGTTTGTGTGTGAATAATGATAGCGTTTTACAACCTAAATAGGTAGAAAAATAAATCCTGTACCTTCAGCTAAAGTTGGCTTCTTTTTCTTTAAGAGTTATCTATCTTTCCACTTGGGGGGGAAAAAAGCTGATCTCCAACTGTATCCAAAAAGTGCTGTTTCTTACTTAAACAGATGATAGGGTGCTATTGCCCAGAGTCATTAAATCTGTGAGAAGAATGGGGCTGTGATGGGGTCTCCAAGACCAGAAAACCCAGCGTGGAGGCCGGTTGGAAAGAACTCTTGGACTCAGCATATTGTTGTACTCATGACTAAGATTTATTATAGCAGTACAGAAGTCAGGATATATAGCCGTATCGTAAGGGGAAAAGACACAGGTAGAGTCTGCGGGAATCCACGTGCAGGTTCCTTATGCTCTAGTCCTCCCATGAAGGGTCACAAAAGCACATTCTTTCCCAACAGTGTACATGCAGTAACATGTATGTGATGTTTGTGCCCAGAAAAGCCCATTAGAAAATGAGCACCCAAGGTTTTTACTGGGGCTGGTCACGTAAGCACCATCTGCTTAGCATGTACCAAAATTCCAGACTCCTTGAAATAAAACAAGTATTCGTCACAAACCATATTGTTTCCCAAAACAGTCTGGCACAGTGATCCCCTCTTCTCAGTTAGCTTTTGACTGGGAACATTCCAAGAACTGAGTTCTCAAATCCAGCCAAGGGCCAACATTTCAAGCAAGCCCTTCTAAGTATAGCAGTCTCAGACCTCCTACATTAACTCTTTTTCACAGGGGCAGATGACGAAGCTGTGGTGACACTGGGGTTAAAAGAACTTTCAGATCTAAAATAAAGCAATGGCAATTACTATAGATTTCATGCCATGGCAAAATGAATCACTGAACGATCCAAGAGAGCAAATCGTTTTATTGTTTTAAGGCATGGATGTACCCATGGTCATCCATTTTTGTAAAACTTTGTTTTCTTATCTTGACCATTATCAATTGGCCTATTCATTTCCCTCCATAAAACATTTGTAGTCTGAATCCAAGATTAATTACACTAAAAAAATTGGAGCAATTTAGAAACTCCGGAAACCTGGGGGCTAATATTGAGTTGGCCAAAAAGCTCATTCAGGTTTTTTCATAACATCTTACAGAAAAACCCAAACAAACTTTTTGGCCAACCTAATATTTGTCCACTTATTTGTTGCTTCCTTATTTTAAAACTAATATGCAAGGTGACCTTTAACATTGCTTGTTATATACTACCATAAGTACAGACATACAAATGCTTCATAAATTTCCACTTTCTAAAAGTATCCCAACTCTTCAGGTCTTAGTATTTAAGTAGACTATTTGCTGTACATCAAGATTGGAAGTTCCCCAGGGGAACTGGGGAATTGGGGATAGAGGTGATAACGCATTACCTCTAAATATAATTCGAAAGGTGACATTACACATTGAGGAATAAAAGCTCATTAAATACCTTAAAAATAACTACGTCTCAATATAAACAATTACCTGTAGTTACAAATATATTTATCTGAATGAAATCGGGAGTACCACTTGGAATGCCTTAGTACCTCGCGTCATGACTTAAACATAGTTTAAGCTCTTTGGTGACTGGTATATTTGACATCAATGCGTGATTTGAAAAAACAATTGTTTCCATTTTTCACATTTCCAATTCTAGTTCAAGATCTGGATGCCTCAAGCCTGTACTACTCCAAAAACCAACTTTATAATCTGCCCTACCTCTAACATCTACCCATCCAAAATATATCTTGCCAAATGCATCTTCCCAAACATTCTGCTAATGTTATTCCTTGCCCCAGAATCTTTGATTTCTTTCAGCTTGAGAATAAATCTTTAAAGCCACCACCATCACTAATTTGGTCCAAATTTGGCTAATTTAAGAATGAATCAATTATATATGACAGTCATGTTGGAATTGTAGATAGAGTTTGTTCTGTTGTGCCTCCAAGAGAGATAGAAACAAAACGACTACCCTCCTCACATCTCCCCCCATTAAAATTTTACACATCCTCGGTACAGAGACTGTTGAGGTTTTCCATAGTGAATGCCTGTGTTCTCCCACTTCGATGGTTAATTGTATGCATCAGTGTGACTGGGCTAAGAGATACCCGGATAACTGGTAAAACCTTATTTCTGGCTGTGTCTGTGAGGGTGTTTCTGGGAGAGATTAGCATTTGATTTCAGCAGACTGAGTAAAGAGATCTCTCCTTACCAACATCGGCAGCATTGTCTATTCTGTTTTTAAAGTCCCGAATAGAACAGAAAGGTGAAGGAAGGGCCACTTCCTTCTCTTTCTTCTTGAGCTGGGCATATTTTCCCTGCCCTTGAACATCAGAGCTTCTGGTTCTTGAGCCTTTGAACTCTGGGGCTTACATCAGCAGCCCCCTGGCTCTCAAACCTTTGGACTTGGACTGAATTTTACCACTAGCTTCCCTGGTTCGCCTGTTTGGAACTGCAGACTGTGGGACTTCTTGGCCTTGACAACCTCATGAACCAATTCCTGTTGGAATTCCAAATCTCCTCTTCTCTCCCTCTCTCTCTTTCTCTATCTCTCTGTCTATCCATCCATCCTAGTAGTTCTGATTCTTTGGAGAATGCTAACTAACACACCCACCAAAGTTTTCTGCATTGCTTTGATGAAGGATGGTATTTGTAGGGTCTTCTAGGGAATGTTGCAAAGTGTTTCTCTCTTCTCAGGTAATCCGTTCTAATATTCCCACCTCCCTATGTTTTCTGACCTCTTCATACTCTGCCAGGACTGTTGCAGCCTCTCCACCTTATCTATTGTACAAGCCCTCACCCCAACAGTGCATTAGGATTGGTTCCAGATGTCGTTGCTGTGACATTAAATCTTTTTTTTTTTTTTTTTTTTTTTTGCGGCATGCGGGCCTCTCACCACTGTGGCCTCTCCTGTTGCGGAGCACAGGCTCTGGATGCGCAGGCTCAGCGGCCATGGCTCACGGGCCCAGCCGCTCCACGGCATGTGGGATCTCCCCGGACTGGGACACGAACCCGTGTCCCCTGCATCGGCAGGCGGACTCCCAACCACTGTGCCAACAGGGAAGCCCTGTGACATTAAATCTTGAATAATGGGAGAGTGTTGCCCTGTAATACTCTTCCCTCTTCACCCTCATGATCCACTCCCACACCTGTCCCTCTGGTTCCTTCTTGTGTACATCAGCCCAATCCTTCAGTTATTTTGGGGAGCAAGCTATTTCCATTCCAAGTAGGGATTTTAATTTCCTGTTCAGATTATGTTAAAACCTGTCCATATTTATTGGTCTGAAGACCTTGAGTAACAGCAGAGCAGAATAAGCATCATCTTGAAAGTAAGATGCTTCAAGTGTAATCTTTTGCAAGCCTTCTAGGCAAGGTAAGACCATTTTTCTCTGGCAAGGAAATAAAGGCTGCTTCTGCCAGTCCCCTGTTTTCAGAGCAATCTGGGATTCAAGATTCTCAGGCTTGTCCCCCAGATGTCCTCAATTCAGATCTCAGGTACTCTGCCCTCCTGTAAGAGCTCTTCCTTTATTATGAGACCTGTTAACTTTGTATGTTTAGTCTCCTTTGCAGATCTGATACCTTTACAATTAAATCCTGGCCATGAATTTTAGCCCAGTCTGTCCTCTTGCTGTAGGAGATAAGGGTCACTTTAAATACCATCATGGTATTTAAGCCTTTTGGCTTTCATTGCTTGTCATTTTTTTAATTTAAGATTTCCAAAGCAAGGGCTTTGGAATAAAGTCAGTGCTCTCCACAATGCTTACAATTATTCGCGTCCTCGCAATGTTTATATACCTAAATTACTGTGGAAGTTGGTACGTCACCTTCCACCGGTATAGCACCCCAGTCCATCACAGATGAGAGTCAGTCATTTGGTTGCTCTGGCTCACCAGGAGTAATCATACTCAAATATCAACACTAATGTTGTCTTTGTTGCTATTTAACACTAGGGGATCCCTTTCCAGAATCCCAGGATTAAACAGAATATAACTTGCAAGGTATGGAAAAATACAGGAGATATTTTGCATAATCTTGAATCATTGAATGTTTTCTGCAAGTGACAGTATTTCCTTTTTTTGCATAGTAGATGCTCCAGAAAAGTTTTATATTAAATCAGCATGGTCTTCGGCTCTCTTATTTGCTGTCCACTTCGAGTTTCAAGGGAAAGCAAACTCAATGATTGTAAATGAAAAGCAACTTGCAGAATAAATATAAATAAAATATGCGTGAATCCCCATTTCAGAGAATAGAAATAAAACTCCTCTCTCCCCTATCAGTTTTAATGTAAATCTGTTTTCCATAGATGTTCATTTTACAGTCAGATAAGATTTGCAGAAACAAACCTGAGATAGATGTATTTGGAGGGAAACAATTTTACCCTTTCTCCATTATTCCACCCTTGTTCATGAAACTGGAACTCTGCCTCTATAGGAAATACTGAAAATCTTTTTTTTTTTTCCCTTTTCAATGACTCATCTCTGCCCAGGAGAGAAGGAATGACTTGTGTGGTGGGCAACATAGGGAGAAGAGATCTGAGCAATGGTAGCATATCCTTCTTGCTTCTCTCTTTGAGGTGGTCGGAATAGAGGCTGGGCTGGTTGGGAAGCTAGGGCAATTTCCCAGCTTCTGCGCCAGTGATCACCTGTATAGAACAACTAACTCTCAACTTGAGTTGGTCCCAATATTTAGATTACAATGTGCCAAAGCAAATTGAGATTCCATATTTTAGTCAATGCAGTTTTATTTATAAACTATATTTATAGAAGAGGAAAGTGCCTTTCATGATACTCCCAATTTTGAGACTAAGCAGTCTTTTTCTACATCTGTTTGAGTTAATGAGAGTTGGATAATGAGGTTATAGAAATTTATTTATTACCAAAGTTTTGGTTAGTAAAATCAACTTCTAAAGATGAGCGTAGATTAATAACCTAAATGAATGTATAGTTTACCGCATAAACATTGTAAGAGAGGTTTTATGAAATGTTTTAATCTTAAGTTTATAAATCAATGGTATGATTCTGGGTGTCTTTGTCTATTCAAACAAATCAAGATCTTTGTGTTTCTTAGTCAATAGAGAGAAATATAACTTATGCTTATAAAATATAAAGTAAATATAAATTTATCTGAAACAGGTATGTAAATATCTCAACCTTTCCTTAATTGATCTAACAATATAAAGTACCAGCTGGGGATTTGCTTCCCTAAGCACCTGAGTTAACAGTCTGCCATTCTTTCCTGGCTTCAATAACAGCTTCTAAGCCAAGAACTGAATCACTGATTGCACCTAGATATTTCTATCCAGAGATAAATTTTAAAATATTGAGCTCATAAATTTCTGCTTTTACAGGGGCAGGCTGATTTTATTTGCCATTTTAAATAGCATTTTCCAATCCAGGTTTTCTAGCAATAAAGACTATTTCTTAAATGGTAAAATTTCTTAAGGAATGGGGGTACGATTGGCAACTCAGAGAAACCTCTCTTAATATGTTCCTCATAATAATGACCAGGGCCTCTTCTGTTAGAAAATTATCTCATCATAAGTAGTTCTGGTTATTGAGATAGCATAGTTGTGTAGGACTTTGAGAGAATTTCAGTATTTTGTGACATTTTAAAACATATGAATTTATCTCTGCCATTTTCTCTTTTTTGTTTTCCCCCACTATGCCTTTTGGAGAGGGAACAAGGTTCTGATTTGTAATGCTGTGTCTATTGATTACTTTTTTTCCCCTGGGGATTAGAAAATCTAGTAAAACAGAACTGAAGTGTTGTGGATAGGTGTCACTAGGTGTAGTTTAGGTGGCAAACTTTTTGCAGTTATAAACTTAGGTCTGTAAAATAAAAATTAGACATCTATGTACTCTTTATGTACCTATAAGATTGTAAACTGAAGTTTTCCTCTTACAAGCAGGCTGGTATCTCAAAGGCATCAATGCATTTGTTGGTAAGTTCAAGGAGACTAAGAACTGGAGGATGTGGCCAAGATAACAGAGTAGGAAGACCCTGAGCTCACCTCCTCTCATTGGCAGAACAAAATTATAACAATTTTCAGAGCAACTGTCTATGAAAATGACCTAAGACTAGCAGAAAATATTTTTCACAACAAAAGGCATAAAGAAGGAACCACAAGGAGACCGGTAGGAGGGGTGGAGACACAGAGTAATCAAGACACTTGGATAGGTGACTCACAAGGGAGAGGATAATCGCAATTGCAGAAGTTATCCCAAAGGAGCAAGGGTCTGAGCACCTCATTGGGTTCCTGAACCTAAGGTCCTGCACTGGGAAAATGAGTCCCCAGAATGCCTGGCTTTGAGAACCAGTGGGACTTGCATGAGGGGGAGCCAGAAGGCTGTAGAAAACAGCTCTCAAGGGACATACACAAAACCCCAAATGCTCCAAGTCCCAATGTAGAGGCAGTAATTTGAAAGAGGCCTGAGTCAGAGCCATTCGCTGATCTTGAAGAGCCTCCTAGAGAGGCAGGAGGCAATTGGGACTCCCCCAGGGACACAGATGCTAGTGACAGCCATTTGTGGGAGCTCATTCTACCACAAGGGCACTCTTTTGGAAACCTCTCTTTAGCATATTAGTGCTGAGGGCTTACTCATCCACCAGTGGGCCAGCACCAACCCTGGGCACCCCTGGACTGTGCAGCCAGTCATGTCAGGACTGGGCCTTGCTCACCAGAGGGTCAACAGCCACCATATGAGGTAGGGCCTGGCAGCCAACTGGAGTGGGGGCCAGCCCTACCTGCCAGTATGACCACACTAGTCAGCCCTGCCACAACAGAAGGGCCCATACAACCCACTGAGGGAGCACCTCTAGAGCATATAGCTTTGGTGACCAGAGTGGAGTACACTGCTGAGTTCCATAGCATATCTCCACATAAGGCCAGTTCTCTAAGATCAGGAAATATAAATGACCTATCTAATACATAGAAATAAACACAGAGAATTAGGCAAAATGAGGAGACAGAGGAATATGTTCCAAATGAAGGAATGAGACAAAACCCCAGAAGAAGAACTAAGTCAAGTGGAGATAAGCAATATACACGATAAAGAATTCAAGGTCGTGGTTATAAAGATGATAAATGAACTTGGGAGCAGAATAGATTAACACTGTGAGAAGTTTAATGAAGAGTTAGAAAATATAAAGAAGTACCAAACAGAGTTGAATAATACAGTAACTGAAAAAACAAAACAAAACAAAACACTAGAAGGAATCAACGGCAGATTGGATGATACAGAGGAATGGATCAGTGAACTGGAAGACAGAGTAGTGGAAATCATCCAAGCTGAAATAATTTTTTTTTTAATTAAGAAAAATGAAAATAGTTTAAGAGGTAGTTGGAAAGGAAGGAATGCTTCCAAACTAATTCTATGAGGCAAACATTACCGATACCAAAACCAAACCAAGACACCATAAAAAAAGAAAATTAGAGGCCAATACCACTGATGAACATGGATGCCAGAATTCCCAACAAAATATTAGCAAAGCAAATTTAACAGTACATTAAAAGGATTATACAAATCCCATGATGAAGTGGGATTTATCCCAGAAATGCAAGTATGGGTCAATATCCATAAATTAGTCAATGTAATACACCACATTAACAAATTGAAAAGTAAAAATCATGACAATTTCAATAGATGTAGAAAAAGCTTTTGACAAAATTCAACATCTGTTTGTGATAAAAATTCTCAACAAAGTGGGAATAAAAGAAACATTCCTCAACATATAGTAAAGGTTATGACAAACCAACAGTTAACATCATTCTCAACAGTACAAAGCTGAAAAAATTTCCACTAAGATCAGGAAAAAAGACAAGGATGCCCACTCTTACCACTTTTATTTAACATAGTATTGGAAGTCCTAATCACAGCAATCAGATAATAAAAAGAAATAAAAGGCATCCAAATTGAAAAAGAAGTAAAATTGTCACTGTCTGCAGATAACATGGTACTGTATATAGAAAATCCTAAAGATGCCACAAAAATCTACTAAAACTAATAAATTCAGTAAAGTTGCAGACACAAAATTAATATACAGAAATCTCTTATGTTTTTATACACTAACAAAACTATAAGAAAGAGAATTAAAAAAAATCCTATTTTCAACTGCATCAGAAAAATAAAAGACCTAGTAATAAATCTAACCAAGGAATAAAAGAACTGTACTTGGAAAATTATAAGACGTGGAAAGAAATTGAAGACAACACAAACAAATGATAAGATATTCTGTGTTCGTGGATAGGAAGAATTAATATTGTTAAAATGACCATACTCTGCAAGGCAACCTACAGATTCAATGCAATCCCTATCGAAATACCAATGATATTTTCCACAAAACTAGAACAAATAGTTCTAAGAATTGTATGGAACCATGAAAGACCAACAATAGCCAAAACAGCCTTGAGAAAGAACAAAGCTGGAGGTATCATGCTCTCTGATTTCAAAACATACTGCAAAGCTATAGTCATCAAAACAGTATGGTACTAGCATAAAAACAGACACATAGATCAATAGAGGTCAATAGAGAGCCCAGAAATAAACCCACACTTATATGGTCAATTAATCTATGACAAAGTCTTTTTGGGAAAACCTCTTCAATAAATGGTGTTGGGAAAACTGGACAGCTACATACAAAAGAATCATACTGAACTACTTCCTCACACCATGTACAAAAATAAACTCAAAATGGATTAAAGACTTAAATGCAAGACCTAAGACCATAAAACTCCTACAAGAAAACATAGGCAGTAAACTCTTTGACATTGGTCTTGGCAGTATCTTTTTGTATCTGTCCCCTAAGGCAAGGGCTCCAAAAGCAAAAATAAACAAATAGAACTACATCAAACTAAAAAGCTTTTTCACAGAGAAGGAAACCATCAACAAAATGAAAAGGCAACATACTCAATGGGAGAAAATATTTTCAAATGATATATCCAATACAGGGTTAATACCCAAAATATACAAAGAACTCATACAGCTCAATGTCAAGACACCAAACAACCTGATTAAAAAGTGGGCAGAGGACCTAAAGAGACATTTTTCCAGAGAAGACAGACCAACAGATATATGAAAAGATATTCAACATCGCTAATCATTAGGGAAATACTAATCAAAACCACAATGAGATATCAACTCACACCTGTCAGAATGGCTATTATCAAAAAGACAACAAATAACAAATGTTGGTAGAATGTAGAAAAAGAGAACACTCATGCAATGTTGATAGAAATGTAAATTGTTATAGCCACTATGCAAGACAGTATGATTTCCTTTAAAAATTAAAAATATAACTACCATACAATGCAGCAATTCCACTTCTGAGTATTTACTTGAAAAAAACCAAAACCACTAATTTGAAAAGATATATATACAATGCTACTGTTCATTGTAGCATTATTTGTAATAGCCAAGATATGGAAGCAACCTAAGTGTCCATAAACAGATGAATGGATAAAGAAGATGCGGTATATATATATACACAATGGAATATTATTCAGCCATAAAAATAATTGATTCTTGCCATTTATGACAGCATGGATGGACCTAGAGGGCATAACGCTAAATGAAATAAGTCAGAGAAAGATGAATACTGTATGATTTTACTTATGTGTGGAATCTAAAACAAAACAAAACAAGCAAGCAGAACAAAACAGAAACAGACTCATAAATACAAAGAACAAGCTGGTGGTTACCAGAAGAAAAGGGGGTGAGAGCATGAGTGAAATAGGTGAAGGGGATTAAAAGGTACAAATTTCCAGCTATAAAATTAATGTCACTTGGAAGTAATATATAGCATAAGGAATATACTCAATAATATTGTAATAACTTTGTATGGTGACAGATGGTAATTAGACTTACTGTGGTGATCATTTTGTAATGTATAAAAATATCAAATCACTATGCTGTACACTTGATACTAATATAACATTGTAAGTCAATTACACTTCAGTTTAAAAATACTAAATAAATAGACAAATAGGTACATCAATAAATAAATAAATGGAGGCTAAGAATTGTTTAGGCTGTTAATACCTAAATGTATTTTCTTCTTTATTGAGGCATAATGTGTTTATATCATAAAAAGTACAGATCTTGGGGCTTCCCTGGTGGCGCAGTGGTTGAAAGTCTGCCTGCCGATGCAGGGGACACAGGTTCGTGCCCCGGTCCGGGAAGATCCCACATGCCGCGGAGCGGCTGGGCCTGTGAGCCGTGGCCGCTGAGCCTGCGTGTCCGGAGCCTGTGCTCCGCAACGGGAGAGGCCACAACAGTGAGAGGCCTGCATACTGCAAAAAAAAAAAAAAAAAAAAAAAAAAAAGTACAGATCTTAAGGGCACAGTTTTTTTTAAAATTTAATTTATTTTTTTATGCAGCAGGTTCTTATTAGTTATCTATTTTATACATATTGGTGTATATATGTCAATTGTACAGTTTGATAACTTCTGACAAATTTATACATCCTTGTTACTGCCACCCAAATCAAAATATAGCAAATTTCCACCAAACCAGAAAGTTCCCTGATGCTGTTTTCCATTGAACAGCTACCCCCACCACTTCTATGACAACTACTGTTCTGATATCTATCATAATTACTTGTTTTGCATGTTCTTCATCTTCATCTAGATGGATTCTTAGGGTGTGTACTTTTTTTGTGCTTGGCTTCTTTTGCTCAATAAACTGGCCTTTTAGGTTGGTGCATGTTGTTGCAAGAATTATTATTCATCTTTATTGCTGAATTGTAACCAATTGTGTGAGTACATCTCAATTTGTTTATCTGTTATCCCATTTATGGGCATTTGGTTTGTTTGCAGATTTTGGTTATTTTCAAAAAACTTTTTTGGAACATTCTTGTGCAAGTTTTTTTCTGGACATACGTAGGAGTAAAATGGCTGAGTCACAGGGTAGGTATGTTTATTTGTATAAAAAACAGCCTGATTGTTTTAAACCAAAGTGTTTATATCATTTTACACTCTCAGTAACAATATATGAGGGTTCTAGTTGAGCCACATTTTTTCCCGTGTTTGATATTGATTGTCAGTTTAATTTTAGCCATTCTAGGAAGAAGTATGTAGTAGTATCTCCTTACCGTTTTAAATAGTGTTTCCCTGGTGACTAGTGATGTTGAGCATCTTTTTAATGTGCTCATCGGTCATTTGTGTATTTTTCTTTTGTTAAGTGTTTGTTCAAATATTTTCCCATTTTAAAAGAATTGGTGGTTTGTATTGAGTGGTACTAGTCTTTATCTATTTTGGATACATGTGCTTTGTCAGATATGTGTGTTGTTAATATATTTTTTTCCCCAGCCTGTGGCTTGCCTTTTTTCTTTTCTTAATGGTGTCTTTTGATCAGCATATGTTAATTAAAAAACAAAGCCTAAATGCAACTTATAATTTGCCATACTTTTCTATTGTTGAATAATTTGAATAGAATAATTTTTCAAAATACACCAGTTTTAAATGTTCTAAAATTGTGTTCAATAAATTAATCTCTTTTTTAAAGATCTTTTCAAGTATCATAAAAGACTCCTTAGTAGCCACCATACTTATAGACTTTGAGAAAGAGTGTGTAACAGAGATAGAAACACACACATGCAGACTTTGTGAGTTTCTGGGTGTGTCCAAATTGAGGACCTAGGATGATTGTGTTACTAACAGTGAAGTGAAACTCAGGAGGCAATGTTGGATTGAGAGGGGCTGTCTTGGTTCTAGGCCCTGTGGCCAAAGTTTGACAATGGAAGGTCTTTTCCAAGGCTGGTGTCAGGACGCACGTGCTCTGGGCCTGGTAATATTGGGTGCTTGCTTTCAGTATTTTGGCAGAGAAATACAAGCAGAGTTAAATTTGGCAGAGAAAAACAAGCAGAGTTAAATTTTTCATGAAGCTATGAAGCTTAATCATCAAAGTTCTTGACTGGCATGGACCCCTTCCAAGACCCTCGGAAGGGTCCTGGCCACATAGTTACATGATGATATACTTCTTTTATAAAATTTGCAAAAATAAGGTATTTGAACCATAATAGGTTAAGACCACTATCTTCTTCCACTCGGATTCCCTTCTCTCATATTCACTTTCTTCTCTCATCAGTTGGTTTTGGAATGTCCGTGAGACTTTGGGTTAGGGTTAGGCTAACCTAGTTAAGCTGGGAAAGTTGAGATGAAGGTACACTTAGTTTTGGTTTAGTGGGATACATCTATGAGGCTTGCAGTCACCTGTGTTTAATTATTTCTTTGCTGGTCATTCTAGTGTAGGAATGGCTTCTAGGAATAGCCCTACCGTCCATTGTATCAATACCTCTGGTGTTGTGAGATGACAGTGGATAGCCAGGGGTCATATAGTAATATAAGAGCGTTTTTGATATTTGACCCTGGAAGCACATATATAGTAGAAGAGAATCAAGATTTGAAATATACAGACCAGAAACTAGCCTGTGGAACATTCTTTTGAACTTTATATATATTAAAGTACAAGTGATAGATTCATCTTTCACTGACAATCAAATGTTCTTACTTATGAGACATATACGCAAAAAATGTAGACAATATGCAATTATAAACATGCCTTACCTATTATTTTTATTGGAGTCACATGAAATAAAAATCAAAATTTTGTGTCTGTTAGGACGCAAATAGTATAAAAGCTAAGTATATTTGTTCGTGTATATTCACAAGTGTTATGTACCCCAACATATGAGATCTTGACTAAGTGTATCTGATATATCTTGTCCTCAAGGGAATTCTGGTAGTTTAGGCAGAATTGCACATGACATCACTAGCAACAAAGGAAAAATGTGATAAAAACCACATATACCTTCACAAAACTTCCACATATATTCAGCAGTAAGTTAACGTATGTAGCATAAGGATCATTTGGTTATGCAATTATATGGCTCAACACTATGTAATGACAATTTTGAATGCATTTGCATTGCTTTTTGTGCGCCTTATTTTCAGATTAAAAAAAATTTCAGAATAATTAAATGAATGAATAGGCTCTTGAACTGTTCGATAATCCAGTTAATGAAGAAGAGTAGATCATAAAAATACGTCGGAAAAAGGCTTACTTTTCTTGCTAATTTTAAACAATTACTAACATAGATAAAGATAAGATAAAATTTATAATATATTATGACAACCAGGATGTCCTTGACAAACTGATTAGAGAATGATCATTTTAAAGATTATTTGCTTAGTCACTCATAAGAAAATTCGAAGTGACCTGAAATCTCATAGGTCATGTATGAAAGAAGCTTGATAGTAATCCTATAAATGGGCATGAATTTTGAATCTGAAAACACCTTTTTTAATCTATCAATAACAGTAGAAGAGTATTTTGACCAACCATGATAAAGCAAAGATTAAATTATCTCTCTATTCTTCCTAGAGAAATGATATAAAACCACGACCATATGAGAAGAGGTATTAAAAAATGCAGCCAAAGTAGAGAAAAATTATTATACACGCATCAGACAGTTGATTGATGAAAATATTAACAACTTCTAGGAATACGCCCAGTTAAATATCAACTTTGAAAAAATTGGTTGATATTATTCTGACTTATTGTCTAAATAATCACATTTGTATTGAATATAGTTGAAATTTTGTATTCTTTCGTTTAAGGAGGGATCCCCGAATTGTTTGTTTTCAGACTCCTAAAAATTTAATATAGGGTATGCCAGTGTATTCCTCTTTAACAGACATCCTGGGAAAATCTCACACAAAGAGAGGCAGAGTACCAGTCATGTGGGCTGAATGCCTGACAGCTTCTTGTAAAACTGATCATGGACACACTCAATCCTGAATCAAGTACAAAGCTCTGATCAAATTCTTCGTTCCATATGCCTGTGCCTCGTGTGTCATCTCAATTTTTAAAATTTCTTTACTTTCATTTGTTTATATATTTTTAGACTTTTAGTATAAGCTCTTTCAATACTCTCACTGCTTTTGCACTTATAAGACATGATGGTGTTAATAAGATTCATTTCAAAAAGGACCTAAAACTAAGCATAAACTCAGCAAACACCTCATAAATTAACAATAAATTGACTGAGAATAAAATGATTGCATGACATCCACTGCCTCCCAGTAATCACAGCCAATGAGGACACCCTTTAAGCAAAACATGAACTAATTTTTAATAAAAGTTAAAAAATATAAGGAACTTTTCTTTATTTAGATTATGTAAAAATGAAGCATCTGTACATAAAATGCACTCAACAAGATGTAAAAAACCACTGCAGTGTCTGTTTAGGTTATCTGAACCTCTGTTTACCTCCATCATTGACTATGTTAATTTTTTTCCTGTAATAAATACATACCAGAGAATATCTGGAAGGGTGTGAAGGAAATTACTTTGGATAAATGGGGATCAGTATAATTTGATATCATAGAGGAAACATTAGCTCATAGAACATAATATAAACCATACATGTATATGTGACCTTTCCTCGTTTCTCCTTTTAAAATAAGATTCCCAGATTCTTTTCAAAAACATTTTAGAGAGTTAAACATTCAGTTGACTTTCATTCTTTTAGAACTTTGTGCAGACAAATCTAGTGACAGCTCTTCTCCTAACTCCTGAGATTGACAACCCTCTTCAGGTAGTAGGTAGTTGTAGGGAGGGTGGGGTGTAGGAAGGAGGGAGAGAGATGTTATTTTCAAATTTGCGTCATGAGTGGACTCAGATTTGACCATAGTGAGTGTTAAGGGATAAGGATACAGGAAATGCCTGAAATGGAGAAAGGGGTTTGAAAGAGAGTCAAAGCCAAACTTTACTTAATTTGTCTCCAATTTTACCAAAGGACTTTTCTTGGACTCTACTTCCCCAAGCCTTTTTTGCTTGCTTAGTCACATCATCCAAGTCTCAGAACTTTTCCCTACCACCTCCTGCTGAAGTAGCTCTCCTCTAGGTACCCTCTGTTCTTTTACTATATTTTACTTAGAAATCTTCTCCCTCTCTAAAAATCTTTTTTTTATTATTATTGAAGTATAGTTGATTTACAATATTGTGTTAGTTTCAGGTGTGCAGCAAAGTGATTCAGGTATATATTTTTTCAATTATATTCCATTATAGATTATTGCAAGACATTGAATATAATTCCCTGGCTATACATTGAATTCTGTTGCTTATCTATTTTACATATAGTAGTTTGTATCTGTTAATCCCATACTCTTAATTTGTCCTTCCCTCCCTTTCCCCTTTGGTAATCATAAGCTTGTTTTCTATTTAATATATAGATTCATTTGCATTATTTTTTAGATTCCACATATAAGTTATATCATATGGTATTTGTCTTTCTCTGACTTACTTCACTAAATATTAATATAATATTCTTTAGGTCCATCCATGTTGCTGCAGATGGCAATATCTCATTCCTTTTTTATGGCCCAGTAATATTCTGGGGTGTGTGTGTGTGTGTGTGTGTGTGTGTGTGTGTGTGTGTTTATATCAATCACATTTTCTTAAGCCAGTCATCTGTTGATGGGCACTTGGGTTGTTTCCATGTCTTGGCTATTGTAATAAAAATCTTTTAAAAATGTGTTTATTGTCTGTCTCCCTCACTAAAACAGAAACTATATGAGGACCAGTTTTTTTCCATTGTTACTATGCTGAGTCCTAGAATAGTGCCCAGAACATAATAGATGGGTTTGAAGTATTTTAAGTTCTCACAAATTCTTAGCTTAACAACTTGTTTTAGGCATATAGATATGCTAAAGATTCAATATATATGTTAAATGTTGCAATTAAAAAACATTATCTTTTGTTGTAGACAGAGGCCAAAGAATGCTAAAAAGTATGAAGTCAATATTTTACATACAGAAACATTCTATACTCCTTTAACATAAATGCATATTTAATCACTGTCCTAGTTCAAAGCCAGTGTGTTCTTTCTGGCATTACTAATTATCAGGGAAATAATAATCAAAACTACAATATCACCTCACATCTCTTAGAGTGGCTATTATCAAAAAGACAAGAGACAACAAGCGTTGGCGAGAATGTAGAGAAAAAGGAACCCTTATTGCACTGTTGGTAGGAATGTCGATTGGTAGAGCCACTAGGAAAAGCAGTATGGAGGTTCCTCAAAAAATTAAAAATAAACTACCATATGATCCAGGAGTTCCACTTCTAAGTACATATCTGAATGAAATAAAATCACTATCTTGAAAAGATGTCCTCGTGACCCTGTTCATGCAGTATTATTCACAATAGCCAAGGCATGGGAGCAATTGAAGTGTCTGTCGATAGGTGAATGAATTATTAAAATGTGAGATATATATATATATATATATATATGTCTCACATGATATTTATCTTTATATATATCTTTATATTTATATATATATGTATGTATCACGTGATATATATATAATCATCTGCAACAATAGGATGAGCCCTGAAGGCATTATACTAAGTGAAATAAGTCAGGCAGAGAAAGACAAATACTGTGTGATCTTCCAAAGCCAAAGTCATAGAAATAGAGAGTAGTATGGTGATTGCCAGGGGCTGAGGGTGGTGAAAATAGGGAGATGTTGGTCACAGGGTACAAACTTCCAGTTATAAGGCAAATAACTTCTGGGAATCTAATGTACAGTATGGTGACTATAGCTACCAATGCCATATTAGATACTTGAAAGTTGCTAAGGAAGTAGATCTTAAATGCTCTCATCATACAGACACACACACACAAATGGTAATTATTTGAGGTGATGGAGATTTTAACTAACTTCATTGTGGTAATAATTTTGCAAGATATATGTCTATAAAATCACCTGTTTGTAACCTGAAAACAGAACAGTGTTATATGGCAATTCCATCTCAATAAAGCTGGAAAAGAAAGGATATAGTGGCTACATATTAAACCCATATATTTATGGGTTTTAATAATAAGATTTTGTGCTATTTTATAATATAAACAACTTTAAATATCTTTGTTCTATGTTTTTTTTGAAGAGAGAATTTAGTCTCATGCTTCTGGGGCAAGAACTACGTGTAGCAGCCCTCCACATGGTACTCCCTTGTCCTTAATCCCATGTTATGGTATCAATTTAATTAAAATCAATTAATAGGGCTTCCCTGGTGGCGCAGTGGTTGAGAGTCCGCCTGCCGATGCGGGGGACGCGGGTTCATGCCCCGGTCCGGGAGGATCCCACATGCCGCGGAGCGGCTGGGCCCGTGAGCCATGGCCACTGAGCCTGCGCGTCTGGAGCCTGTGCTCCGCAACGGGAGAGGCCACAACAGTGAGACGCCCGTGTACCGAAAAAAAAAAAAAAAAAAAAAATCAATATTTTGCCATAATGCTGATATACTTTCTTTTCCTACATAATCACAGTTGTATCCTGTAAAATGATTAATATTAATATGGGAAATTAAACAAAACACAAATGAAGTGGGGAAAAGAGGAAAGCAGATGAAATAAGCTCTGAGAACACAGTGTTTCCTCAGCTACTAGAATGACTTTTCTTCTACCTGGAGGAAAATACAAAGAGAAATTCTAGGCAGTCACTGGGGAGCCGCCTGACATGGCAGAAAGTGAACTGGAGTAGGTACTCAGAGGTTCTAATAGTCCCAGGTATAACATTAAGTAGCTGTGAGATTTTTAGCAAGTTTTTTTGGCATCTGGCCTTCAATCTCTTCTTTGTAATATTTCTTTCCAACTCTGACTTTTTGTATAGACCTAAAACCTACAAGTTATATTTGATTGCTTTATTTTTTCCTCATGTCCTACATCCAACCCAGGATTTCCCATTGGCTTTATTTCCAACATATATCCTGAATACACCTGCTTTTCACCAACTCCTCTGCTATCAACTTAGTCCAAGCCATGACTCTCTCTCTCAGACTTCAAACATAGTGTCATGAATGGTTTTCCTGCTTCAAATCCACTCTTATCTATAGCTTATTATCCACATAGCAGCTACTATACTTAAAAAAAAAAGCAAAACTCTCCAATGTATTGCAATTACAATTGGAATAAAACCCATGTTCTTTATCTTGCATTCAAGGCCTTTTATGCCTTGGCTTCTACCTCCCTCCCTCTCTTTCTGCCTTACCATTTCCTTTACTGACAATAGCAGATCCACACAGGCCATTTTTCTAACCTCCAAACGCATTGAGAATGTCTTATCTCAAGTCCTTTGTTGTTCCATCTGCCTAGAACGCTCTCCCCCAGGACTTCAGCTTTTTATCATGTCAATCTTACCACCAGGTCCCTTTGTCAGACAGATTTTCCCTGATCACGAAATCTTATGCTGCCACTGCCTCACTTCCCATTATACTCTGACCCATAATCTCATTTGATGTCCCTCATAGCACTCATCAGTATCAGAAATGTTTAATAATCTATGTGTATATAGGTTTATTTTATTCTCCTCCACAAAACCAGAAACTCATTGAGGGCAGGAAATTTGTTTTCCACTACTATTATTCCCAGTGTCCAGAATAATGATTTTCACATGACAGGTGCTCAGTAAAACTCTTCATGAATAAATAAATAGTAAATGAATCAATAACAAAGACTGGTAACAAAACATTGCTTAGCAAGAGATGAAGCTAGATTTTTCTGCATCACTCTAACACTCAGAGACTTTTCGATTCTCTAGCAAAATATAACATTATCTTGACATGATAGTCAAGATTCTTTCATAAGATAATTAATCCAAAACTCATCACTGAAATATATCTTTTGAATTTTTTCCCAACATTACAGTTTAGATCTTCTTTGTCTCTGTACCATTGCAAGGGTAAAATAGTAAAATTCTAAGTACAATAAGTATCTACAACTAGTCACCTAGATTTTGGGGGGGAGGGCGGATCACTCACTTTTCTCATACTGTTTGCCCTTTTCTGCAGCATTCAGTGCAATTCTCTCCATTTGTGCTCTTCAGTGACTCTCAGTCCCCTTCTACCTTAAATTTGTTTTAAGGTGGTGGCTATTAAAAGAAGATAGAATTTGTTAGCAAGGTTAGGACACCCCAATAATTGATCTACTTTTACTTGAAAACTGAGTCCCTTTTTGTACACAATGAAAAGGGTGAGAACTAGATACAGATGACGGAACAAGGAGAAGGTGACCTAGAGAGAAATGGACTGTGATTCTAGATTTAACAGCTTTCAGACAGGAGACTAGAATAAGCTTTAAGACCCAGGACAAGACAAATCTCTTTAGATTTCAATCTTTTGAACTAACTCTAACTTGGGTCTCTGAACAATATGTGCTGGTCTTTCTAGGGCAAGGCTGTGCTTGGTTATAGTAGCTGTGCCTATATTTACAAAGACTGTGAGGATTATTTCCGTATTGAGCATCTGCTGGCTTAAGATAAAGTAACTTACACTTCATTCTGCACTAATGTTCTCCTTATTCTATTTATTCCCAGAAAAGGGGACTAATTCCAATATGAAAGGTGGATTCTAAAGGGGCCATAGTGTCTTACTCAAAGAACTGTGGGTTCCTTACACGGTTTGAAAAAAATAACAATTTATGCTTATGGACAAATTATTTCAGAAATGGTCCTTCGCTAGAGACAGATACTTGAATTCTGTTAGAACAGAGTCCATCAAAGACAAATTTCAGTAAGCTTCCATGTTATAAGTACCCTTTCTCTCATAACAGCTAAATATAGAGCTTTTTCATAAAGCCGTTAAGGTTTATTGAGTAAATAATGCCTGCTTTACCATGGTTTGAACTACATATTCACTTGACAAATAGGAGGAGGCATGGAGGGGCTGAATAACTGCATTTTGTTAACACCCTTCAAAGACATCATTCTTCCAGGAAAAAAATGCCTTGAGACAAATGATTCCTTAATATTTAAGTGCTTATCATAAATATTTAAATGTAATGATATTTTGCAAACAAAAACTTTAAGTTAAATAAACTTTAAAATAAATTGAGTGTGCACAGAATGGGTAGGGATGGGTGGCTTGAACATGCCACTTGTTTATTTTTTATATTATTTTTCTTTATTAAAATATTGATAACAGTTTTCTAAAACATATGTCCCCTATGCAGTTAAAGCTAGACTAGACAAAGAATATTTTCCACCTCAATTAAAATTGAGAAGGAGTTGATGAACTAAAGAATTCAGAAAGGTGCTAAATGTTGATTTAAATGTGGCATCCTTAAATATCTCATACTGGAAACTTACACTTGGAATTATGGAGCTCGCTGATATAATTCGTGTTATAGTTGTAGCTAAAACTAATTTTCTTGTGCTATTTGGGTGGAAAGTTTAGCTCTCAGCATCTGCTGTAAACTGCACAGCCCTTAGAATGACACAATTTCATCTGGTTTCGCAAGTTCCAGTTTATACCTAAGTGATTTTGCTGTGCATAATCTGAAAATATAAGCATATGAATTCGTAGGCACAGTTGAGAAACATTGGGATAGGGTAGCAAGCATATGCACAAAAACAAAAACAATTAGGGCCACCTCACCGTGCCCAAGTGTGGCATGCATGAGCACAGGCTGCACAAATTTATTAGCAGTAACACGTCTCCACAGACACTTTGCAAGTCAGATTTCTTGACTGTTTTTTAAACCATGATTCTGTTGCTGGTAATCTTGGGCAACTAGTCAACTATAACAATTTCATTAATTAAAGTTCCATGTATACAATATTTCTAACTCCAGAACTGATAATGAGAAGCATACCTTATCACAAAACATTGGTTTAAGAATTCTAACGATGGTCATGATTTATTAATGCACTTATCTACGTCTGCTAGAGGGAGCTTCCTGCATGCCTCAGTGGGAATCTCCTTGATTTTTTTAATGTGAGCTGAGGAGAAAATAGGCATGTAAGTTATTGCTATCTTGTATGCGATCCTTATAATGTCTTAGGGAAGCTATGGTTTTGCCATCCACAGGTGAATTTGGCCTTTCCATATAACTTAATTAGTGACCAAAGCAAACATTTCTGATGTGATTTAGTTGGGATAAAGCCTTATATTTTATATGTACAACAGTCATGACAAATTTATGTGAAGACATTTTTATAGTGCTATCGCTGGTGTAGGGATTCTGCCTTTATTTATACATCTCCCAATTGCATGCACAGTGAGCAAGGGCTGTGACCCAGCGCTGTGCCAAGACCAATTACATTCCCAAATTCACTTGGCTTTCTCTTCTTTTGTTTTTTCACTGTAGTAAAAAAGAAATAAAAGGGCACACACCATAGGGATTTTTTATAAGTAGCTTCATTAGGTGATGTGGTGATGAGATCGTTGCATTTTACAACATTTGAACACAGAAAAAAAAAAAGAATGCATTCTCTATTTTTCCCACAAATAAGGATACAAAATTCCATAGTAATTTTTGGTATTTCTATGTAGGAAACAATATACTGTACCAGAAACCTCCTTGGAACTATTGGGAATATATAAAACAAAATTTAACAAGACACCTGGACATTTTAATCCAGGAAAAATAGATGTTCTCTCAACTAATAACAATTCAGGAACTGGTTCCTGAGTTCCATTTACAAATCAGACTGTCTAATTATTTTAAGAATGACCTGAAGGGAATTCCCTGGTGGTCCAGTGGTTAGTACTCTGTGCTTCCATGGCAGGGAGCATGGATTTGATCCCTGGTTGGAGAACTAGGATCCCACATGCTGTGTGGCATGGCCAAAAAAGAAAAGACCTGAAAATTCTGAGTAGTGTGAAAGATTGATCACAAGAAAAAATGTTTATTCTTAACATATGATTCAGTTCTCATTGAGGCACCTGGAACTTCCATTTCTAAAATGAATACTAGATAATTAACTGTTTTAGAAGCATATATCTTGAAAATGTTTCACCTTGTCACTTTGAAAATCCAAAAACTGAAGGTAATGGTTTTCAAAAAAACATGAGAACTTTACCATATATTTTTGTGGTTGCTATTACAGTATACCACTCAGATCTCCTTTCAGGACTGAAGGATTTGCAGACTCAGCCTTCTGCTGCCAGGTTCTTACAGAGATTGCCTGTGCTTAAGGAGCTGTCTTACCCAAGATCATGCCCCATTACTGAGGTAGCCCACAATCAATGATTGCATAACATGGGAGTATAAAAGTGTACTCCCCTTGTCCCACTCTGAATAACTCTGAAAGATAAGCCTTAGAACTCATTTCAGGATCTGAGAGAGTCTCCTTTAAGACTTAATTGCAGCTTGACTTTACCCTTGGACCAATGCAAAACACCCAAAGAGCATATAAAAATGGGAAGAAGTTCTACTAAAATAATAATTACATAAAGATTAAATGGTGGATTAGGAAGATCCTGAGTTCACCCCCTCCCACACACTACCAATATTACAACTACTTTCAGAGCAACTATCTCTGAGAACAACCTGAAGACTAGCAGAAAAGGTTTTCCACAACTAAAGATAAAAAGAAGGAGCCACAATGAAATGAGTAGGAGGGTCAGAGACGTGGTCTAGTCAGGTCCCAATCCCCAGCACAGCAATCCACAGGTGGGAAAATTCACACCCACAAAAGTCCTCCCTGAGGAGAGAGGAGTCTGATTGCCACATTGAACTCACCAGCCTGAGTGTCCTGTACCAAGAAGATGAGTTCCCAAAATGTCTAGCTTTGAAAACCACTAGGACTTACATTTGGTAGAGTCAGAGGGCTGTAAGAAACTGAGACCCTACTCTTCAAGGATGCATGCAAAAAGGGTCACTTGCTCTAATTCCCAGCAGTAGTTTGAAAGGTACTAGGGTCAGGTCAACGTGCTTATTTTAGAGATCCTCCAAGAGTCAGCTCTCCAGGACTGAGACAATGGCAGTAGCTATTTTTGTGATCTCATTCTACTGTGCTAACACCAGTACTGGCAGGTCCCATTTTGGAATCCTCCCTCTAACCTATTAGTGCCAGGGGCATGCCCCACCCAACTGCATGCTCTCAGCCTTCTCACATCACCAGGCTAGCCATGCCGGGGGCCTGCTCTCACCAGCACACCCACAGCAATTGCAGGAGGCATGACCTCACAGCCAGCCAGATTGGAAACCAGCCCTGAATACAAGAGCATCCACAGCAGTCAGCCTTGCCACAACAGAAAGTTACGTGCATTCTACATAGAAAACACCCCTGAACCATCTGGCTCTGCTGTCCAGAGGGGAGTGTGCTGCTTGGCCCCAAAGAAATTCTCCTTCATAAGGCCACTTCTCCAAGATTTGGAGATGTAATGGACCTATCTAATACAAAGAAGTAAGCACAGAGAATTAGGCAAAATGAAGATACAGAGAAATATATTCCAAAGAAAAGAATAAGACAAAAACCTTGGGTACAGACAGAAGATAAGACACAGGGAGGAGGCGATGTGACCAGAAAGGCAGAGATTGGAGTAGTACAACCACAGCTTGAGGAATTTTGACAGAGACTGGAAGCTGAAAAAGACTAGCCAGAAGAACATAGAAAGATCTAAAAATACAGTGTTGAGAGGACAGAGAGCAGAAGCAAGAAGGACTACAATCCTGCGGCCTGTAGAACAAAAACCACATTCACAGAATGATAGACAAGATGAAAAGGCAGAGGGCTATGTACCAGATAAAGGAATGAGATAAACCCCCAGAAAAACAACTAAATGAAGTGGATATAGGCAACCTTCCAGAAAAAGAATTCAGAATAATGATAGTGAAGATGCTTCAGGACCTCAGAAAACGAATGGAGGCAAAGATCGAGAAGATGCAGGAAATGTTTAACAAAGACCTAGAAGAATTAAAGAACAAACAAACAGAGATGAACAATACAATAACTGAAATGAAAACTACACTAAAAGGAATCAATAGCAGAATAACTGATGCAGAAGAACGGATAACTGACCTGGAAGACAGAATGGTGGAATTCACTGCTGTGGAACAGAACAAAGAGAAAAGAATGAAAAGAATTGAAGACAGCCTAAGAGACCTCTGGGACAACATTAAATGCAACAACATTCGCATTACAGGGGTCCCAGAAGGAGAAGAGAAAGAGCAAGGACCCGAGAAAATATTTGAAGAGATTAGATTATAGTTGAAAACTTCCCTAACATGGGAAAGGAAATAGCCACCCAAGTCCAAGAAGCACAGCGAGTCCCATACAGGATAAACCCAAGGATAAACATGCCGAGACACATAGTAATCAAACGGACAAATATTAAAGACAAAGAAAAATTATTGAAAGCAGCAAGGGAAAAACGACAAATAACATAAAGGGAACTCCCATAAGGTTAACAGCTGATTTTTCAGCAGAAACTCTACAAGCCAGAATGAAGTGGCATGATATACTTAAAGTGATGAAAGGGAAGAACCTACAATCAAGATTACTCTAGCTGGCAAGGATCTCATTCAGATTCAATGGAGAAATCAAAAGCTTTACAGACAAGCAAAAGCTAAGAGAATTCAGCAGCACCAAACCAGCTCTACGACAAATGCTAAAGGAACTTCTCTAAGTGGGAAACACAAGAGAAGAAAAGGACCAACCAAAACAAACCCAAAACAATTAAGAAAATGGTAATAGGAGCATACATATCGATGATTACCTTAAATGTGAATGGATTAAATGCTCCAACCAAAAGACACAGTCTCGCTGAATGGATACAAAAACAAGACCCATATATATGCTGTCTACAAGAGACCCACTTCAGACCTAGGGACACATACAGACTGAAAGTGAGGGGATGGAAAAAGATATACCATGCAAATGGAAATCAAAAGAAAGCTGGAGTAGCAATACTCATAACAGATAAAATAGACTTTAAAATAAAGACTGTTGCAAGAGACACAGAAGGACACTGCATAATGATGAAGGGAACAATCTAAGAAGAAGATATAACAAATTATAAATATATATGCACCCAACATAGGAGCACCTCAATACATAAGGCAACTACTAACAGCTATAAAAGAGGGAATTGACAGTAACACAATAATAGAGGGGGAATTTAACACGTTACATAAACCAATGGACAGACCATCCAAACAGAAGATTAATAAGGAAACACAAGCTTTAAATGACACAGTAGACCAGATAGATTTCATGGATATTTATAGGGCATTCCATCCAAAAACAGCAGATTACACTTTCTTCTCAAGTGCACACAGAACATTCTCCATGAGTTAAGCCCAGAGTTAAACCCATGCACCTATGGTCAACTAATCTATGACAAAGGAGCCAAGGATATACAATGGACAACAAATAGTCTCTTCAGTAAGTGGTGCTGGGAAAACTGGAGAGCTACATGTAAAAGAATGAATTTAGAACACTGCCTAGCACCATACACAAAAATAAACTCAAAATGGATTAAAGACCTAAATGTAAGACCAGACACTATAAACTCTTAGAGGAAAACGTAGGAAGAACACTCTTTGACATAAATCACAGCAAGATCTTTTTTGACCCACCTTCCAGAGTAATGGAAATAAAAACAAAAATAAACAAATGGGACCTAATGAAACTTGAAAGCTTTTGCACAGCAAAGGAAACTGTAAACAAGACGAAAAGACAACCCTCAAAATGGGAGAACATATTTGCAAACGAATCAATGGACAAAGGATTAATCTCCAAAATATATAAACAGCTCATGCAGCTCAGTATTAAAAAAAAACAGACAACCCAATCCAAAAATGGTCAGAAGACCTAAATAGACATTTCTCCAAAGAAGACATACAGTTGGCCAAGAGGCAAATGGAAATCTGCTGAACATCACTAATTATTGGAGAAAAGCAAATCAAAACTACAGTGAGGTATCACCTCACACTGGTTAGAATGGGCATCATCAGCAAATCTGCAAACAACAAATCCTAGAGAGGGTGTGGAGAAAAGGGAACCCTCTTTCACTGTTGGTGGGAATGTAAACTGATACAGCCACTATGGAGGACAGTATGGAGATTCCTTAAAAAACTAAATTTTTAGTTTTTTTAGAATTACCATATGACCCATCAATCCCACTACTGGGCATATACCCAGAGAAAACCATAATTCAAAAAGACACATGCTCTGCAATGTTCATTGCAGCACTATTTTCAACAGCCAGGTCATGGAAACACCCTAAATGCCCATCGACAGACAAATGGATAAAGAAAATGTGCTACATATATACAATGGAATATTACTCAGCCTTAAAAAGGAATGAAATTGGTTCATTTGTAGAGATGTGGATGGACCTAGAGACTGTCATACAGAGTGAAGTCAGAAAGAGAAAAACAAATATCATATATTAATGCATATATGTAGAATCTAGAAAATTGGCACAGATGAACTGGCTTGCAAGGCAGAAATAGAGACACAGATATAGAGAACTAATGTATGGATAGCAAGGGGGGAAAGCGGGGTTGTGGTGGGATGAATTGAGAGATTGGGGTTGACATATATACACTAATACATATAAAATAGATAAGTAGTAATATCCTGCTGTATTAAATTAAATTAAAAAATAATAGTGAGGGCCCAAATAAACAAAATCAGAAATGAAAGATAAGCTGTAACTGACACCTTAGAAATACAAAGGACCCTAAGAGATAACTAAGTAAAATTATGTGCTAGCAAATTGGACAACCTAGGAAAAATTGAATAAATTCCTAGAAACATACCATTTTCCAACACTGAATCAGGAAGAAATACAATATCTGAACAAACCAATGACTAGTAGTGAAATTGAGATAGTAATCAAAACACTTGCTACAAACAATTCCAGGGTCAGACAGCTTCACAGGTGAATTCTACCAAACATTTAAAAGAGTTAACCTGTCCTTCTTAAACTATCCTAGAAAAACTGAAGAGGAAGAATCACTTCCAAATTCATTCTATGTAGCTAGCATTACCCTGATACCAAATCAGACAAAGACACTACAAATACAGAATATCATGGGCTAATCTCCCTGATAGATTCAAAATCCTCACCAAATATTAGCAAGCTAAATTCAACAATACATTAAAAGAATCATACACCATGATCAAGCAGAATTTATTCCACGAATGCAAGGATGATTCAATATCTACAAATCAATGAATATGATATACAGCATTAACAAATTAAAAGATAAAAATCATATGAACTTCTTAATAAATGCAGAAAAAGCATTTGACAAAATCCTACACATTGGGATTAAAACCTCTCAACAAAATGGGTATAATGGGAACATACATCAACATACTAAAGTCCATATACAACAAACCCACAGCCAATATCATACTTAACAAAGAAAAGCTGAAAGTTTTTCCTCTAAGATCAGAAACAAGACAGAATGCCCACTCTCACCATATTTATTGAACATAGTATTGGAAGTCCTAGTTGCAGCAATCAGGCAAGAAAAAGAAATAAAAAGCATTAAAATTGGAAAGGAAGAAATAAAACGGTCACTATTTGCAGATGATATTATATATAGAAAATCCTAAAGTCGCCACCAAAAAATTGTTAGAAATAATAACTGAATTTAGTAAAGTTGCAGGTTACAAAGTTAATATACAGAAAACTGTTTCATTTCTATACACTAATAACCATCAGAAATATAAATTAAGAAAACAATCCCATTTAAAATTGCATCAATAATAATAAAATACCTAGGAATAAATTTAAACAAGGAAGTGAAAGACCTGTACTATGAAAACTATAAAAATGATGAAAGAAATTGAAGGCAACACAAATAAATGGAAATGTATACGGTGTTCGTGGATTGAATGAATTAATATTGTTAAAATTTCCACTCTAGGCAAGGCACTGTACAGATTCAATGCAATGCCTGTCAACATATGAATAGTATTTTTCACAGCACTGGAACAAATAATCCTAAAATTTGTATGAAACCACAAAAGACCCCATATAGCCAAGCAATTTTGAGGGGAAAAAAAGAATTTCAAACTATACTACAAAGCTAAGTAATCAAAACATTATGATGTGAAAACAGACTCATAGATCAATGGAAAAGAATAGAAATGCAGAAATAAACCCATGCTTACATGGTCAGTTAATCTATGACAAAGGAGGTGAGAATATACAATGGGGAAAGACAGACCCTTTAATAAATGACGTTGGAAAAACTGGACAGCTGCATGCAAAACAATGAGACTTGGCCACCTTCTTATACCATATACAAAAATAAATTCAAAATTGATTAAAAACTTAAATGCAAGACCTGAAACTATGAAACTCCTAGAAGAGAACATGGGCAATAAATTCCTTGACATCAGTCTTTGCAATATCATTTTATCTGTCTTCTCAGGCAAGGGCAACAGAAGTGGAAATAGACAAATGAAATTACATCAAATAAACAAACATTTGCACATAGAAAGAAGCCATCAACAGCAGTAAAAAGGGCAACCCACTCAATGGGATAAGATATTTGCAAATAATATATCCAATAAGGGGTTAATTTCCAAAATATTCAAAGAACTCATATAACTTAATATCTGGAAAAAACAAGCAATTCAATTAAAATATGGAAAGAGGGCTTAAATAGAAAATTTTCCAAAGATACACAGATGACCAACAGGCACATGAAAAGATGCTCAATATCACTAGTTATCGGGGAAATGCAAATCAAAACCAAAATGAGAAATCACCTCATACCTGTCAAATGACTGTTACCAAAAACAATATAAATAAGAAGTATTGGAAAGGATGTGGAGAAAAGAGAACACTCATGCACTTTAGGTGGGAACGTAAATTGGTACAGCCACTATCGAAAACAGTATGAAATTTCCTTAAAAGGTCAAAATATAGGGCTTCCCTGGTGGCGCAGTGGTTGAGAGTTTGCCTGCCGATGCAGGGGACACAGGTTCGTGTCCCAGTCCGAGAAGATCCCACATGCCGCGGAGTGGCTGGGCCCGTGAGCCATGGCCATTGAGCCTGCGCGTCTGTAGCCTGTGCTCCGCAACAGGAGAGGCCACAACAGTGAGAGGCCCGTGTACCAAAAAAAAAAAAAAAGTCAAAATATAGATACCATACAATGCAGAAGTTCCACTTCTGGTTATTTACCTGAAAAAAACAAAAACAGTAATTTGAAAAAGATGTATATATAAATATCCCTATGTTCATTGCAGCATTATTTACAATAGCTAAGATATGGAAGCAACCTAAGTGTCCATCAATACATGAATGGATAAAGAAGGTGTGATATTATATACAATGGAATATTACTCAGCCATAAAAAATAATAAAACCTTGCCATTTGCAACAGTATGGATGGATCTAGAGGGTATTATGCTAAACAAAGTAAGTCAGAGGAATACAAATAAGGTATGATTTTACTTATATGTGGAATCTGGAAAAAAGTGAACAAACAAAACAAAATAGAAACAGACTTATAGATAAGAGAACAAACTGGTGGCTGCTGGAGGGGAATGGTGTGTGGGAATGGACAAAATAGGTGAAGGTGATTAAGAAGTACACACTTCCAGTCATACAATAAATGTCATAGGATGTAATATACAGCATAGGGAATATAGTCAGCAATATTCTAGTAACTTTGTATGGTGACAGATGGTTACCAGACTTATCATGGAGAGCATTTCATAATGTACAATATATAAATGTCAAACCAATACGTTGTACTCCTAAAAGCAATATTGTGTGTCAACTATACTTCAATAAACAAAAACAGTGGCCGTTATTTTTTGGTGAAAGGATGATAGGTGATGAAATTTGTTCTTTGTCTTTTTTATTATGTTTTTATTTTTTTCTATAGTAAGTACATATTATTTTACACAGAAAAAAAAGGAAAATCCTAATGATAGATGAGTTGTTTCAGAGAGTGTATATGAATATTAGTTTGCCAACAGTGAATCTTTGTAAACACAATTATTTAAGAGGAAAATGAAAAATGGCTCAATAAGAGACAGAACACTAGAAAAATAATTTTAAGAATCTGTTTTCGTGGAACCCAAGAGTTGTGAAGGTTTTAAGGAAGGCATTTCCATAGTCAAGAACAGTTCCAATGAAGTAGTTAGGGACAAAAGATAATCATGCGTCAATGCATAGCAATTTAAGATATAAGGAAGCAGGAGTATGTTCCCAAGCTGTTTGATTATAAAGTGAAGAATAAATAAGGGGTGGAGCTAAAGTGAGGAAGAAGTTAAGAAAGCCATGTTATTAGATTGATTTGAACTTTTTGTAGGCTAGTATAGTCAGAACAACATATTAACAGTATAATGGTGGGAAAATGATGGTAACTGATGGAAAAAGATCTGGAGAAATTAAAATAGGATTAGATTAAATTTAACAGAAATTATATTCCTCTTGATTTAGAAGAGGAATGCCATGTTTTCTGTGACTGAATGATGGTCTGAATAAAAATAAATTTAAATGTAGGTGATGTGGTAAATTGAGGAAGTCCATTCCTGGTTGTCTCAACTATCTTCTTAATTTTATAAAAGAAATTATCTGGTGAGAGTGAGAGGACCAGGCCTGCAGTAGGAACTTGAGAAGAGTGGTACAGTTTTAAATAGTTGCTGAATTGAGTGGCAGAGGAAGCTGCTAATTGAAACAATTATGGAGCTGTGTCAGATTCCTGGCTGGTGTGATTGCCATGAATTATTCAGGGCAGCAGTCTGAAGAGTTGTAGAGTTGTGTTTGTTTATTTATTTTTTTAAATTTTTGCTGTACACATAAGGAGCCTGTATAGGGCTACACTGAATGCAAATTACATGTGTGGGTGGAGAGGTGGGTATATGTCAAAAAAACAGGAGAGCAAAGGAGGAAGATCTGGAGTACATATGGATCTCACTTTGAATGTGATAAAAATAATGATTCTCATGGAGTCTGATGGACCTGAAAACATCGATACATAAAGGAGCTTATGGGGACTTCCCTTGTGGTGCAGTGGTTAAGAATCCGCCTGCCAATTCAGGGGACATAGGTTCGAGCCCTCGTCCGAGAAGAACCCACATGCCGTGGAGCAGCTAAGCCTGTGTGCCACAAATACTGAGGCTGCACTCCAGAGCCTGAGAGTCATAACTACTGAGCCCACACGCCACAGCTACTGAAGCCCACACGCCTAGAGCCCGTGCTCTGCAATAAGGGAAGCCACCATAATAAGAAGCCCACGCACCGCAACGAAGAGTAGCCTCCACTGGCCACAACTAGAGAAAGCCCACATGCAGCAACCAAGACCCAACGCAGCCATAAATAAATAAAAGATAGACAGACAGACAGATAGATAGATAGGAGCTTATGGTCTCTAAGACATCCAAGAGAGTTTCAATGAGAGTGAGGCCCTGAGAGAGATGGGACAGTTAGAGGCTGTGATTATAAGATGACCTTAGAATTTCTGAGGTGTCACAGTCCTCAGTGATGATAGGTTCTAGGGTGTTGGCACAGGTGTAGAAGAGAGATTAAGGTGAGAAGATCAAGGGACTATGAGGTCAGATGCTTTAACAACAGAGTCATTTCAGATTGGAAGACATCTGGTAAAGCTGGGGAAGACTTTATGATGAATAGAAATTGTAGAATACTTACCCTGATCTTTAGGATGTGATGTGCCGAAGGGCTCCCTCCCTCTGTCACTCTGAAGGAGTGCACCTGTGCCACCAGTGGGGAGACAGGTCTCAAATTGAAGCAAGGAGGTTGGGGGTTGTGGTCATTTTGTGGTCTATGTAACATTTAGAAACTTGCTACTAAACTGGAAATGAAGTGGGCCAGGCAAAAAGTTGGTTCTGCTCCATTATTCTACAGGGATTCTAGATAGAAACCAGTCTTATAGAGCCCTGTGTGAAACAATTAGAAAGAGCAGATACCAAAACTGAAAGGGAGCATTTCTAGACTACTTGAACACAGATGACCTAGGAATATTTCTTTATATCAAATATACATTAGAGCTGTAGTCCCCAAAGAAATGCATATGTATATTCATCAAAATACATATACTAAAATAAATATATTAGCACTGCTAGTATTGGTCAAAAACTGGAAACTATCCAAAGGTCTACCTAGAGAAAAATGGATATATGAATCATAATATGAACATGCACTGGGATACCATACAGTGAAAAGGATAAATATTCTATATTACGAATAAGCTGAGTGAATCTCATATACTTAATATTGAATGAAAGCAGCCGGAAACAAAAGAATTTATTTGAATAAATAAACAAAAGAATTTATTTGAATAAATAAATATAACACTATTTGAATAAATTTCAAAAAACAGGAAAAACTAATCAATGATATTCAGTCAGTATTTTTTTTTAAATTTTTGATGAAGGTTGTGACAAGAAGGAAGTGCAAAGAAGGTTTCTGATATCTTGTGATGTTGTATTTCTTAATCTAGGTACTAGCTATATCGGTTTGAAAATTAATATAAGCTCTTCATTTAGGAATTGTAGACTTTTCTGAATAAATATTATATAGGAAAATGAAAATTTTGCTCTAAGCTATAATAGATTAGCTTGTAGCAGAGCAACTGTTCTGCCAAAATCAACTATAAAGTCTGGATAAAGTTTTTAAAAATATGCCTAAAGGTATGAAGGCATCAGAGAACTAGCAAAGAGTCCAAGGTTTGAAGGACCGAGTTCTCCAAGAGAAGTAGAACCAAGAGGCTGAGAAATCAAGATGAAGGGAGCAGTTAAAATGCTGGAAAGCTCATCAGAGCTTTCAATAATTTCAGCTGGGAAAATAAAATTGAAGCCTAGGGCTTCATATAGTCAGGACTTGGGGGTTATTATCACAGAGAGAAAGGAAGTACATTGAGGCAAGCCTGAGATCTGGTGCCACTTTTTCCTTGGATGTCTTTCCTTAGGGGCAATGAATGCAAGCAAAAAGCATCAGCTAAGAGATAGAACAACTTGGCAGGGATTATGGCAGCCTTGAAAAAAAATATATATATATATAATATATAAAATAATATGTTGAGATCTCTCTCTCTCTCTCTCTCTCTCTCTCTCCTCCCCGTCTCTCTCTCTCTCTCTCTCTCTCTCTCTCTCTCTATATATATATATATATATATATATATATAGAGAGAGAGAGAGAGAGAGAGAGAGAGAGAGAGAGACACGACACGGAGACAGAGAGAAAGAGAGACCAGCCCTAACAGAACTTAAAGCCAGATCTAAATCAGCTCAATCCCAGACAAGATTATGCTGATCCATCATTTTTCTGTCAGTCAACCATAAGCAAAACTAAATCATCTATGGAGGAAGATAATATCATCCATGATGGTAAATTATTTTTATAACTTTTTATACACAGTATTCTCTAATTAATTTACCAGCTATAGCATGAGACAAGACTAAATGACTGCAAATCAGGTAAAGTGCCCTCAATATAGAGATCGAGAGATGATCTAGATACAGGATTTCTCAGACATGGATTTAAAATATCTATAATTTATGCATTCTAGAAAATATATGATAGAGTGGGGGGATTTAAGCAGAGAAAATATTTATAAAAAAAGAATCAAATAAAAATTTTAGAACTAAAAGACATAATGATTGAAATGAATTTATACATGTGTTTAATATCAGTTTAGACGTAACTGAAGAGAATATCAAAGAACTAGATGAGAGATTGGTAGATAATACCCAATTTGAAGCATGGAAAGAGAGAGAGAGAGAAGATAAAATATAGAGAAGTATGGGAGACAAGTGGGACATGGTGAAAAGGTGTAGAAGGAGCCCTAGGAGGAAAGGAGAAATAGAATGGGAAAAGATCCAATATTTGAAGACATATTGGCTAAGATTTTTACAAATTGATTAAAAGAGAGCAAGGCACATAGTCAAGTTATGCTATACATATCAAGAATGATAAATAAAAAGAAAGTCATGCCTAGGGAAATCAGTGACACTATTGCACCTGAAGACAAATGGGAAAAGAATACTGAAGTGGCCAGAGAAAAAAGACACATTAGCTTTAAGGAACAGTCGAAGGACTGACAGTTGATTTAGCTTTCAATAAAAATAACAGAAAATATGATGATGATGAGAAAATGGCAGTTTTAAAGTGCTTAAAGAAAATAATAACTTACCTCTAGTTCTTTACCCAGTGAAAATATTCTTCAGAAAATAGAGGTTGGGGAGGGAAGGATTGGAAGTTTGGGATTAACAGATGCAAACTAGTATATATAGAATGGATAAACAACAAGGTCCTACTGTATAGTGCAGGAAACTATATTCAATATCCTTGTGATAAACCATAATGGAAAAGATTATGAAAAAGAATATATATGTATTGCTGAGTTACTTTGCTGTACAGTAGAAATTAACACAACATTGTAAATCAACTATACTTCAATAAAATTTAAAAAAGAAAATAGGGTAACATAAAATCATTTATATATATATATATAAAATAAGAGAACTACACTATTATATTTCAAGACTTACTAAAAAGCTGTAGTTGAAATACTGACATTGGTTTAAGGATAAACAAATAAACCAATGGAACACAATAAAGAATATAGAAATAGATCATATCCATGCAATCAGTAGATTTATAACAAAGGTGTTGATAGAAAGCATTTGGAAAGGATAGCCTTTTAAATAAATGGAGCTGGGTCAATAGGATACCATTATAGAAAAAAATTATTTCTTGACCTTACCTCACACAATACACAAAAATCAATTCCAACTAGATTGTAAAACAATAGAACTTCTAGAAGGTAATAAAAGTGAATATTTTCAAGACCTGGTCTAGGCTAAGATTATTTGAATGTGGAACAAAAGGCACTAATCAGAGAAGGATAATAAATTGGATATATTTAAAAGAAAACAATTTCTATTCATTCAAAGACACCATTAAGAGAGTGAAAAAGCAAGCCATAAAGTAGTAGGTATTTGTAATACAAATATCCAAAAAGAGATTGTAACCAAAACATACAAAGAAAACTAACTGATGAATAAGAAATCCAATAGAAAAAGAAAAAAGACTCGAGTAGGCATTTCACAAAACACAATATCCAAATCTCTCTCTCTCTCTCTCAATCTCTCTCTCCTACATACATGTATATCTTTATATCACTCATCACAAGAAAATGCAAGTAATAAATAAATAAATAATTATTTATATAAATAAATGTATATTGATTTATACACCACATACCAACCAAAAGTGCTAAAATTTAAAAGGACTGCTTTTGACTGAAAAAAAATGCACAACCTGAAAGTGGCAAGTTATGTTTTATTCAGGGACCTCACTGAGAACTATAGCTAGGGAGATAGCCCATTAGATAACTCCGAGGAACTGTTTCAAAGAGATAAGTGAGGAGCCAGGATATACAGATGTTTTTGCTGAGAAACAACATGCAGTTGAACATCAAAAGATGACTGCTAATCACAAAAAAACAGACATCTCAAGTTAGTGACTTTAGTGTTTTCTCTACATATGGGAAAATGCAAGAGTCTGGGCTCAATGAAATTATTCCTTTGATGTGCATCTTGACTATCTAGGGCCAGTGTCCTGTTTTTCTTCATCCTGAATTCCCCTCAGGGTGCACCATTGGCAGCAGCTACAGTGGCTGATGGCTTGATGGGGGGCAAAATTTGTTGTTTACCGGGATGGTGGGCAACATTCTTTGTTTACTGAAGTGGCAGGCAACATTTTTTTGTCCACACCGTCGATGCTCAATGGCAAGATTTTGTAAGGATGGGAGCACCTTACAGAACTCACACTGCTGTGTGGACGTGGGTATTAATGGCACTGTCCCTTTGAAAAAACATCTGGTGGCATTTACCAAAGTGAACACATCCTTTGTCTAGGTTAGACTCACCTGAAGGCAGACTTTAAGATACCAATTCTATTGCAAGAAGTTTATTTAACAGTAAATATCTGTAGAAGCATGGAGAAGTATTACAAGGTAGGGAAGGAAGCCAAAGAAGAGTGTGTGTGTTATCAGGCAAATATCAGAGCCGGCAATGGGAGCTTACTCTTACCAGGAAACTGTGGGAGACAGTGTAGAAAGTGCATCCGTATCAGATTTAGTCATTGTTTAATGAGGTGTTAATCCTGAGGTGTTAATCCTGACTTCTAACCGGCTGTGTGTATATGTGGGTGTGTGTTTAGGTAGCAGAGTGTTGAATGAGCTCCAATGGCCAGAGAAAGCCCTCATGAAAAGGAGAAAAATAGAAGCAAGTGGTTATGGGTAAATACCAAGACCTTCTGCTCTATCCTATAACCCAGATGATCAATTTTTTAGATATATATCTAAAAAAATGCAAACGTATGGAACCAAAAGTCATGTACAAGTATGTTTATAGCAGCAGTATTTTAGCAGCCCCAAACTGTGAAAAGCCTAAATGTCCATAATAGTAGCATAGATAAACTGTATTATTTTATAGTAGAATATAAACAAGGAGAATGAACCACTGCCTTATACAACAAGGTGGATGAAACTTACAAACATCACATTGAGGGGAAAATATCAGGCAAAGAAGAATACACACTGTCCAGCTCCATATACATATATATGAGTTTGAGCTCCTCAAACTCAGGCAAAACTCATTTGTGATGTTAGAGGTCAGGATAGCAGTAGTTACCTTAAAAAAGGCGGTCTGTGTAATGAATGGTCAGGGACACCAGAACACCATTCCACAGTGTGTGGCATGTTCTATTTCTTGATGAGGGGTGGAGATTATAGGAATGTCCCCTCTGTGAAAATTTATTGAGTCATACACTTTTGATTTGTGGTCTTTCTGGATGTATGTTACCCTCCAATAAAGAGTTTACCTTAACAAATATAAAGCATGAACTAAGAACTAATGGCAACATTGATTTCACTTTCTTCAGAAGGAGAGATTCTGGTTTTTGTCAGAAAGTTAATGCTGCACATTAATTCCATTTTTCAGCAATTCTGTTGGAGGGTACTAGAGGATTCAGCCCCTCTGTGATTAGATGACAATACTCTGGAGAAATGACTAGGACAATGCCAAATGTTAAATCTTCATTATCATATGTTCTCTTTTACAAGTTCCTAGCTTCAGGTCTATTTTTATATTTCCTTTAACTGTTCCGTGGTTCTGAGCAACTGGCTGGTTTTTGTGAAATCCATCTCATTATGAGACTGAAAGAAAATGTCTTTGTTTCTTCTGATCAGTTCAGTTTTTAGGAATCCTTTGTGTAACTAACCCCGCCACCACTCCCCATATACCCTTTTAAAACATATTAAACCTTTCTCCAAATACTGATCTTAGCCAGCTATGGCTGCACTTCGGTACCTTTTTACAGAAACATGATATATGTTTTGTCCACTATCTTGTAAAAGGATATGTCCTTCATTAGCTTCCTTAGAGCAACAGTAGACAGGATAAGCAGACTTATCTGGGTTCAAATATAAATGGAGATGGAGCTTAAGTATTTTTAGAAATGTAGTCAAAGCCAATAGGAGCAGCTTTAGAAATGCAAATGACAATTGCATTGCCAGGAGGCAGATGTTGTAAGGAAAAAAGGATGGGTATGTAGCATGTTACCCTGCCAGAGGTGGCATTTGTGATTTTTCGCTTTTCTGAGAGAGGGTTAGTAGAAAATCTTTTTAGGACTAGCAAAAGTAACCTTTCATCACACTCTCCAACACTTTGAGTTTATAAAGAGTTTCATAATAGTTATATATATAACTGTCAGTCATCCTATGGTCAAGTATAGATTTCCACATTCTTTCCGCAACAGAATACAATAAGGATTAGCAAGAGGTATAAAAAGGGAGCAAAGTAAGATCAAGCCACAGAGAAATTACTGTAGCTTTATGGTTTGTATTCCAGTATGAACTAATGATTGACATTGTTAAACATAAAATCATCTTGTCTGTTCTAAATGCTGGGAATTGAGATAAAAGAGAGAAAATTACTTTTATTGGAGAGACGTGGAGCGAATGTAGGGAGAGGTAGGGACAAGTTTGGCTTTAGGGAGCGACTGTTCATGGAGACTGGTTGGATTTTCCTACCTATGTTTTCATCTATTTTGGGATATTTAAATATGCAACACTATCTCTTCCTTTATTCTGACTCTGGCTCACTTTAAGTTTATCTTTTAAAGGAAAAGGGAAACGTGAAATGGGAGCTTTGAAAAAGAGATGAGATGTGAACATTTCCAAAAAAAATGCATAAGGTTAAAATAATTTGGGGCAGTGGTCCATTACCTTTCAGTTCCTCCCCTGGGCAACGCTGGGTCCTACCATCTGTCAACTGAAAAACAACAACAACAACAAAAACGAAACAAAAGCAAAAAAAAAAAAAAAAATGCACACCCTAAAAGTTGAGAGTTATGTTTTTTTTCCAGGACCTTACTGAGGACTAAAACCTGGGAGTTGGCCTCTCAGATAGCTCTGAGGAATTGTTCCAAAGAGGTAAGAGAGGAGCCAGGAGTTTATAGGAGTTTTTGCTGAAAAAAGTAAATGTCAAATTTCAAAAGATTATTGGTGACAGGGCTTCCCTGGTGGTGCAGTGGTTGAGAGTCCACCTGCCGATGCAGGGGACACGGGTTCGTGCCACGATCCGGGAAGATCCCACATGCCACGAAGCAGCTGGGCCTGTGAGCTGTGGCCGCTGAGCCTGCGCGTCCGGAGCCTGTGCTCCACAACAGGAGAGGCCACAACAGTGAGAGGCCCGTGTGCCGCAAAAAAAAAAAAAAGATTATTGCTAATCACCTAAAAACTGGACATCTCAAGTTAACGATTTTAGTGCTTTTCTATATATGGAAAGATGCAAGAGTCTGGGCTCATTGAAATGATTCCTTTGACATGCATCTTAATGATCTAGGACCAGGATCCTGTTTTTCTCCATCCTGAATTTCCCTCAGGCTGGGATGGTTTGATGGTGGGCAAAATTTGTTGTTTACTGGAATGGCAGGCAACATTCTTTGTCAACACATCTCAGGTGGTGGTAATAAGAAACTGACCAAGACAGCCTTAAGGGATGGTCCTCTCAGCTTAACTAAACTTCAGATGGGTATCTACCTGACTACAGGCCCGCATCTCTGTTTTTAGAGCATTTACTTTAGAAACTTGGAAATGTAAATTCTCTCTTTGCCCCCTTTGAGATGTAAATCTTCTACGAACTTGGAATGTCAGTGTCATTCTCAAGGGCCTGGGAGCCATCCCTTCAAAATGTAATTATAGCACCCCTCTTTTCCAGTCTCTGTGAGAGGGTTGGAGCCTAACTTTGGTAAGTGCCAATTAGCAAATACAGCTGGCTTAATCACATAAACCAACCTCCCCCTAATATCCTCCAGCACTTTTCCACTAGCTCATCTCAATACTTAAAAATTGGAGTTGAGTTCAGTCTCCTTCACCATATTGCAGTAGTCTTCCTTGCGTTTTTAAATGGTCAGGTGCAATTTTTCTTTTACAAAACCTTAGAAAATGTTGCTGTTAGAATGGGTGCATTTAAAGAAAGCAAAAATTCTACAAATTATGCAGTTGCAGTTTATGCTGATATTGGAGCTCCCCTCCCCCAGTGTTTGTACAGTGTAGGGCAATGGCACCATGCAATATTTAGCAGCTCCTAGAGGTGGGAATTCCCTAAAGTTTTGGCCAAAGATCTGGCTAGAATTTATACTTCTGACCTCAGAAAAATGAACTAAAAGAAGGAGGAACCGTATATAACTGAAGCAGGTTAAGAGCAAATTCTATAAAGGCTTTTTGATTCTATAAATGAAAGCAGTTTCAAGAGTGATTCCTTCCAGAAATTCAAATGTCTTCCCTGCTATTTGCATCAACATTAACAGTCTGTCTTCTGATCCCTTCTTTCACGTATATGGAAAGAAGCTGGTCTTCAGTCTCACCTGGTCTTCTCACATAACTCAGGGTCCAATCTTAAATCTTCCTCTTCTTTACATGAAGACCCCTCAACAACACTTTTCTTCCTATCAAATAGTAAAACCAATGAGCACAGAGCAGGTGTTGTCTTGTTCACAGTACCTTGCAAATGATTTACAGTTAATGAATATTTGTTGAATAAATTCCAAATTTGAATATTCTCAGATTTGTTTTACTTGCTTTATTATTGGCTAACATAAATGTCAATTCCTTAAATTTTCAATTGTTAAAAGTATTTCACTTTAGGAATGTACTTCTTGGGGTTTAAATGAGCTGTTACTGCATATTCAAGCAGGAGGTTATTTGATTTGTCTCTTCAGTAGAGGGTGGGAATCTGTTCAACATCACCTATTTTCTACTCCTCCTTAGCTCATCTTATTTAAAGGCCACAGTAAGAAAAAAAGTCTTTTAAGATTGATTGCAACTTTCATTTATAGAAGAACGGAAGTTAATGGGCTCATAAGGGACTAAACTCATAGTCGCCAATGAGTCTCTAACAAGAACAAAAAAGCATTTAAAACATACTATTTCCTGTTCTTGCTTTTTTCTCTCTTGTCATTGAGAAGGTATTATTATGTGTGTATGTATGTGTATATATATATATATATATATGCACCACACAGAAATTCTCATCCCCTCAAGGTATGCTATATTGCATTTTTGTACCAGTTGGATTGTGTTGACTAGGAGTATCAGAAAACTCCACTAGATTGATTAAACAATAGCAGTATTTTGCACTCATAACAAGAAGTAGAGAGGTAGATGATCTAGTGTTAACTTCAGTGGCTCAGTGATGTTGTCATAGACTAAGACTCTTTCAATCTGTCTTCTCTGTCTTTCTTGGTATGCTGACTTCTGTCCTCTTTCTAACCTCTTCCTGGTGACCCAGGAGCTACTTCCCTTGGCAATACAGGCAAGAAGAAAGGGAAAGAGAAAGGGAAAAAGAGAGAGCCAATCGTACCTACCCATTTTAATAAGTAAGGAAAACCTGTCCTGGATGCCCCACCCAGAGTCTCCCACTTACCATCATTGGCCACTCCTACACCAGTCACAGGCCAAGTGTTAGGAGAGTGACAAGTCTGGATGAACGCACCATGTTTTATTCCCTGGGGCTGTTTTGGAGTCCTACCACCCTAAGATCAAGGGATCTCTGTAGTCACCTGAATAAATCTAGATTTTGTTAGAAGAGAAAAATGAGAGGAGGCAGTTTGGATCGTGTTTAAGCAGTAGATACTGTATATTACGACTTTTAAAATCCAACATCAACAGAGAACTTACTATGTGTAAGGTACTATAAACTCTACCTGAATTAATTTGTCTAATGCTCACAACAACTCTATGAAATAGGTACTCGGATCATCTCCATTTTACATATGAGGAAACTGAACTGTAAAATTTCCAGTATTTTGTCCAAGGTCTTGGAGCTAGAAAGGAGCAGAGCCTGGCCTTGAACTCTAGCACTTTAGCTTAGTATCCACTACTTTTCCATGTTGACTAGTCTTATTCTCAATCTATTTGCGGTTTGATAAAACAGGTATAACACCTAGGCTAATTTTCTGTTACATGATTTTATTAAGAGTACTATTTATAACAGAGAACCCAGCATCTTGCCAAACTAATTTTGATTTCTGAAGCATCTGATGGAAAATTTTAAAAGTAGTTCCACATGAAGCGTTCCTTCTTGTTCATTTCAAGTGTTGAAAAAATCCCAGGTCTAACATATATCTCTTGGTTTAAATTGAATTCTACAAATCTTTATGGATTGCCCACAATGAAACAGAAACCATAAATTTGGAGCTTGATAATAAAACTACTCTGGTCAGGGAGAGAGGCTCATAAACAAATAATCACAATTAAGACATGATAAATGTTATCAGAAAGAAATATACAATTGCACTAAGGTCGGCAGATTTTCCTAAGGCCAAATGTGGGAGTCTGAGAATGATATGAGGGGAGGTAACTGAACTGAGCTTTGAAAGAACAAATGTATGAAACCCACTGGAATCAGTAAAGGTGATCAAGTTTTACAGAAGCAGAATCTTAAAAAATTGAAAGCTGTAGTAGGTTTAGATACCTTTTAAAGCATGGGTGTATTCAGTTCACAATCAAAGAAAATTGATGTAAATAGCATGATCTACAATGAATCTTTTATTTTCAGGACAATTATCCAAACATGAATCACTATCAGCCTCAGAGCTTCAGTGCTAAAAACTACTCCCCTAGAGATTTAACATTCCAAGCTTTGAATGCAAAATGTATAGCTCGATGATCAGATTTTACCTAGCTTGTGAAAGGAGTTTGAGAACAAATGCATTAGAAGCTCATGCAAATGTAATTGACTTTAGAAATACGTTAAATTTTGTAAGCACCGATACCTTTATGTGATCTTCAAAAACTAATGCAGTGGATAGATGGGTAGATACGTGATAAAGTGAATGTAACGAATTGTCAGTTGTGGAATCTACATGATGGATATATGAATGTTCCTTATATAATTCTTTCAAATTTTCTTCATGTTTGAAAAATTTCATAATTAAATCTTGAGAAGTAAAAGCAGTGTAATATATCTCCTCAGGAAAGCTGTGGATTACCAGGATATATAACTTAGCCATGTAGCTCTTGCATTTGGGCAAAGCTGTATGTTTTTCTGTCTCTAGGGCTGTAGGTCAAGCCACTTGGCTCAGGTTTAAACTAATCAGATCATCTAATCTCTTAGCCATAGTTAGTGGTTCAGTCAAGGGCACCTATACAAAGATGGACTATTAAAATCTGAGTGGAGCTTGTTGAAGTCTTCTGGGGAAGGAAGTTTCCTCTCTCTTTTGAGAAAGCTTCTGGAACCATCTGTCTCTCTCTTGGGTTTTAGAAGAAGAAGTCCATACTTAGAGGAATTGTTGAGAGCCATTTTTAGATGACCAGGGGGAAGCTGGCAGAAGAAAAGTAGGTTCTTAGAGCTGCTAAATCAACTCTTCTCTATACATTGTCTTTCCAGTTAAACATACAAATAAATCCTCCTTTAATTTATTCCAGTGTACATTCTATTGAATGCATATTGTTACAGATTTCATTTGTAAAGTAAACACAGTGTTCCAGTAAGGAGGCAAAATAATGATATTCACATTTTACAAGGATATAGATGTGTGTGGACGTAAATACATGTATTCTAATGTATTCAAATACGTAAGTCCTCAACTGTAAGATATACCCATAAAGAAAATGGGTAATTCCAAGTATACATAAGAAACTGATGTTGATTATCAATGACCGCTTTTTAAGCTTAAAGCATTATATTTAGGCCTAATTGTTTGAGAAATTTCCAGAAGTGTCTTTCTGATGGCTCTTGGTATGTTGAAAACAGATATATAATATCCATTTATTTCAGAGGACTACTAAACTTTTTCCTGGTCACAAAAATACCACAAGTTTACACACATATTCATACACACATTTATATGCACACACTCATATATAAACACACACATATGTTTGTGTGTGTGTGTATTAGTATACTTGGGCTGCTATAATAAAATACCACAGACTGGGTGGCTTAAACAGCAGACATACATTTTCTCACAGTTCTGGAGACTGAAAGTCCAAGATTAGGTTCCAGGAAGGTTGGTTTCTGGTGAGACCGCGCTCTCTGATTTGCAGGTGGCTGCCTCCCTCCTCCTTGTGTTTTCACATGGCCCTTCCTCTTTGTGTGAGGAAAGAGAGCCCTCTGGTGTCTCTTCCTTTAAGGATACCAGTCCTTATGGGATTAGGGCCCCACCCTTATGACCTCATTTAGCCTTATTTACCTCTTTAAAGGTCCTATTTCCAAATACAGTCACATTGAGGGTTAGGGCTTCAACATATGAATTTTTGGGAAAACAGTTCATACACTACACACACACACACGCAAGCATTTATATTTCCATCATCAACCTTTGTAAATGTGTGATTTTTGAAGTGAAACTTTGCAAAAGATGAGTGAACCTAGTGGATGCTTACTCCTCCATGTGTCCCATTCCTCTGTCCCTCATGCTCCACATACATACAGGAAAAGAGCTCAGAAAAACTTACTAGGTAATAATGGCATCATGAATAGGGTTGCCTGATTTAGCAAGAAAAAATACAGGACGCCAGTTACGTTTTAATTTTAGACAAACAAATATTGCATGAAATATAGTAAAAGACCATTATTCGTCTAAAAGTCAAATTTAACAGGGGGTCCTGTGTATTACATGGATAGAGGATTTTTTTTTTTTGCGGTACGCGGGTCTCTCACTGTTGTGGCCTCTCCCGTTGCGGAGCACAGACTCCGGACGCGCAGGCTCAGCGGCCATGGTCACGGACCCAGCCACTCCACAGCATGTGGGATCTTCCCGGACCGGGGCATGAACCCGTGTCCCCTGTATCGGCAGGCGGACTCTCAACCATTGCGCCACCAGGGAAGCCCTAGAGGATTTTTTGTTGCTCTTGTTGGAAGGGCTATAGTATTACCTTTACACTCAGAAATAAGTGCAATTTTTGATTCTGCTCAGTCCTTCTAGGTCTTACATCCTGGCCAGTTCTGGATGAGACTGCTGCTGACTATATGGCATTACATTCCCAGGTGATGTTTAATTTCAAGAATGTCAAATGATGTTTTCGGTATGGTGTCAAATGGGTGGCTGGGTGACAGGATGCGAACACCATGCAAGATAAAACACAGGTTCTGCTTTTAATAAGTATAACCTTCTGCAGACATCTTGAGAGCAACACATGTTTAGTTCAGAGACCTCTGTCGAGCCCTGTCTTTGTGCAGCGATGGTAGTTGATGTCTTTGCATTGTTCATTTTCAATAAAGATTGTGATATAGTTGATGTCCTCCCCCTAAAAATTAGGTTGAGGTCCCAATCCTTGGTGCCTCAGAATGTGACCTTGTTTGGAAATAGTGTCTTTGCAGATGTAATTAGTTGAGATGAGGTCATACTAGACTAGGGGGGGTCCCCTACTCCAGTGTGACTGGTGTCCTTATAAAAAGATGACCATGTGGAGACAGACATGCACTGGGAGGGTGCCATGTAACAATGAAGGCAAAGATTGGAGTTAGGCAGCCGCAAGCTAAGGAATGCCAAAGATTGCTGGCAAACCACCAGACTCTGGAAATAAGCAAGGAAGGGTCTTTCCATGTGTCCGAGGGAGCACGGCCATACCAACACCTCGAGTTTGGATTTCTAGCCTCCAGAATTGTAAGGCCATACATTTCTGTTGTTTTAAACAGATTGTTACAATCACTTATTATTATTATCAGAATAGCAGTAGAATCCAAGGTTTAAGATATATCTTGAGACCTACTCCCCAATGTTGAGAAGGAATCACCAGTTGGGAGGAAAAGTCTAACCCTATAGAAGAGAGGACACTGTAGCTCTGGACAGCTCAGAGCTTCTTTGGAAAAAAAAAAAATTCAGAGAAGACAAATATTTCATTTTCTTGATAGTACTCCTTATTTCATTTTTCTGCAACAATTCCAATGAGAAGTGCAAAAGGCTTTTTATTATCATATCAGATTTACATGGTAAACTTTAATGTACTTTTTGTCAGCTTTAAACACTGGAAATATCAATAAAATATCAAATTATATTTGACTTCAAACCCAAGTGGTTACAAAAACGGAATACAAATTTACAATCATTTAGTCTTCCGCTTTTCCCACAATAAAACCCTGTTTTATTCTTTATGGGAAGCTAAACTTATTTTGTTCAAAGCTGGTAATTCATTAGAGCTTACATCAGATCTGAAGTGTGTTTCTCTTAGAAATCAATGGTAGGCCTGGAACTAGGACCAAACTTTTAAATTATGGCTTTGAAGAATGTAATTGTGGTTTTTAATGCCTCCTACATCTGCTTGAAGGATTATATGAGTTTGTTCAAAGTTCTGGAAGCAATAAAATTAATTTTTTAGACAGTGAGCTAGCAAAGGATACCCGTGATGCTAATTGGAGTGTACAGCATAATATCTCTTAATGCATTTTGTGATCTATCTCACACAAGGAACATCTTGCCCAGATGTGTCAACAGGAACCGCATCAAAGGAACTTTGTCGTCCTTCTGTTCTACTCTTTTCTCCCTTCCCTTTTCCAGGTTCCTGGTTTTGAAACAATTTATCCTCTTTTGGATGAAAGATTCAGTGGCATGCAGCTCATGTTTTTCAGTGCTATTGATGATTTGAGGCCAAGCCTGTTTTAAAGATTTGGGTTTTTAGGCAAAGTCTATGTCAGTGATTAAGAACTGTAGTCGTCGCTTTCAAGCCAGCACAGCTAATTACTGGAAGTAAAGAGTAGAACAGGAAATTCAACAGAAATGGGAGAATGCTGGAGAGAGCAAAGAAGGAGAGACCCCAGGGAAGGTTCTATTCCCAGCACCTTTTCTTGGATTCCCCCCCAAAAGCATTTCTACCCTATTTCAAGATACTAAGATCTCTGGATCCTAAATTGCTCAGGCAGAATTCAAAGTGAAACCTGAGCCTGTCCCTTTTCCATACTTTCTCCCTGGTACACATGTGTGTGTTTCTTTTGTTTATTTCAATTTTTATAATTATGTGGCATCATGTATGTCCCTCTAAAGCCAGTTAGCTTTCTTTAAAAAAGGTAACTCTCTCTTACGTCGTTCACAAAGTTAAGGTGAACTTTGTATATAACTTAGGTTGGTCTGTATTAAAGTAAATGTCGGACTTAGGGAGTTTGTAAAATTGTTCTTCCGGTTGTGATGTTTGATTGGAATCAGCTCTTTGACATTCAGCAAACTTCTGTTTCCTTGGCTGCCTCTCAGTCTCCTGCATTTCTCCCCCGGTGATGGCTCCACTGTCCTCAGCCATCTGAACTCACCCCTCCACTTTCTCTCCTTCAGTCAATGGCTTGACTTCAAGTTTCATGAACAAAAGAGACATTATCAAATGACAGCTCCCCCCCCCCCCGACCTTATGCTTAGAAATTATATTCTAGTAAAGCGTCAGATCATTTTTCAGATGAGGGGGGCCTTGCCTTTCGATTACCTTCTTTCTCATGTTTTTAATTTCTTCCTTTAAATGACTCATCAGTACTTGTAGTTTTATATCTGGCATATAAAATTTTTGGTGGTAGGAAAAATTATGCTCCCCCCCCCCACCAATATCTATATCCTAATCCCTGAAATTTGTGAATGTATTAGGTTACATGGCCATTAGGATATGGGCCACCTCTAGAAGCTGGAAAGGGCAAGGAACAGATCCTACCCAGAGCCTACAGAAAGGAATGCAGCCCTGTATTCACCTTGATTTTAGCCTGGTGAGACCCATGTTGTAACCTAATAAATTTGTGCTATTTAAGCTGTACTAGTTTGTTAGTTTAAATTAGTTTACGATGTTAAGTTAATTAAGTTTGCGGTAATTTTTCATGGCTGCAAACAGAAAACTAATCAGCCATCAAACCAACAAGCCAAGCTAAATGAAATAAACCAAACACAAATACAGCCAAGTGGACCTTCCCAAACACCATTGTTTAATCTCCTCTCTCTCTCAGTCTCTTCCTCGATCTCTCCTTCAACTGTCTCTCAGTTTCAACCTTTCTCACTCCCTCTCCTTTTATAACCAAACTGCTCAAAATAGCTATATGAACATACCCACCCTCTTTCCTCTCTCCCATACCCATCTTCTGCCCACTCTAAATTTGACTTCTGCACTCAACATGGCACCAGATCTGCCAGTGCTAAAATCACCAATAACACCCAAGTTACCAAATTCAGGAGACCTTCATTTCTCATCACCATTTAATGCCTTTGCTTCAATTCCCTTATTGAAATAGTACTTTCTCTTAGCTTCCATGACACCAAAACCTTAAGGTTTTCATTCTCCTTTTGGACCTTCTGCATGTCTTTTTGGCTTTCCTTACCCCATCGGATTGTTTTTGTGGCAACACCTCTGTGCTCAAACCTAAACTTTGTGGGTAGTATGCTTTGTGGGCTCTATTGGCGTTATAAGTCAGAGTCCAAATTTCAGAGTCCTCATGGAATTTACGGTCTTAGCAAACAGCTAATAGCAGTCAGTGTGCTTTAAATGTTCTGGGCTTTGTTGTAAATGTTTATTTCTTTTTTTCTTTTTTTTGTGGTACGTGGGCCTCTCACTGTTGTGGCCTCTCCAGTTGCGGAGCACAGGCTCCAGACGCGCAGGCTCAGCGGCCATGGCTCACGGGCCCAGCCGCTCCGCGGCATGTGGGATCGTCCCGGACCTGGGCACGAAGCCGTGTCCCCTGCATCGGCAGGCAGACTCTCAACCACTGCGCCACTAGGGAAGCCCCTATTTCTTTTATAAATTACTCTGGCTGGTCTTTCCTGCAGTTTCCTAGCATCTGTTTGTAAGGTTCAGTGTATGCTTTTTGCCACCTAAAACACTAGGGGCAGCATACAAGAAAAATGAGCTCCTCCCCTGGGGACTCTAACAATTCTATTAGAACTTGCCGGTTCTCACAGGGGATTCTTCTTTGGAAAATAGCTCACGTATCAGTATTATAATACAGTGTAGAATTATAATACAGTGAGTCACAATTCTCAATTGCTATTTGACCTCGGTAAGCCTCTTGAACTTTTCAGTCTCTGTTTTCACAACTTTAGGTGAAGGAAATAAAAATGACATCAAAGAATTGTTCTGACTTTATTTCCTTAAATAATTTTTTAAAAATTTTACAACAGTTTTAGAGTTATAGAAAAGTTGCAAAGATAGTGCAGAGTCCTATATACTTCCACAGACAGTTCCCCTATTATTAACATCTTATATTACTATGATACATTTGTCACAATTACTAAATTGATATTGATACACTATTAATATTATGTGCATTATACATACATATATAGTATTAATAACTAAAGCCTGTACTTCATTTGTAGTTTCTTAGCTTCTACCTAATACCCCTTTTCTGATCCAGCATCCCATTCAGGATATAGCATACATTCAGTGTCCAAGTGCTCCTCTTGGCTGTGACATTTTCACAAGCTTTTCATGTGTTTTGTGAGGGTTTTTTTTTTTTTTTTTTTTTAGTTTTTGAGGATTGAGGTTGCCACTGTTATTTGTCTTCCTGTTATCTGTTCTCTCCTTCCTTTCTTTTTTTGTTTTTTTTTTTTTAGAATAATTATTTTTATTTATTTATTTTTGGCTGTGTTGGGTCTTTGTTTCTGTGCGAGGGCTTTCTCCAGTTGCGGCAAGCGGGGGCCACTCTTCATCGCACTGCGTGGACCTCTCACTATCGCGGCTTCTCATTGCAGAGCACAGGCTCCAGACGCGCAGGCTCAGCAGTTGTGGCTCATGGGCCTAGCTGTTCCGCGGCATGTGGGATCTTCCCAGACGAGGGCTCGAACCTGTGTCCCCTGCATTAACAGGCAGATTCTCAACCACTGCACCACCAGGGAAGCCCTCTCCTTCCTTTCAAAAGGTGCTGACAGTGTACTCAGCTGAAACACTCATTTACTGACTCCCTTGCAGCTAGGAGTTGCCACATGACCTCCTCCTGGGCAATGAGTTGTAAGTCAAAGATTCTGAGTGGGGCTTCTCAGAAAACTTTTTAAAAGGGTCAGACTTGACTAGCATGTGCCTTTCCGTTCTCATAAATCCGCTCTTCTGCCCAGAGGGTGAAAATAATAATCAGAAATGTGGCAAATACCTTTTTAAAAAAATATTATATTTTGTTTATTTAAAACATAAAAATGAATTTTGTAATTTAAAAATAGACATACATATTTACTCATATTACCATATATATATATATATATATACACACACACACACACACACACATATATATATATATATATATTTTTTTTTTTTTTGGCCACCCTGCATGGCATGCAGGATCTTAGTTCCCCAACCAGGATTTGAACTTGTGCCCCCTGCATTGGAGGCACAGCATCTTAACCACTGGACCTCCAGCAAAGTCCCTACTTACAAAACCCTCATATGTTTTTAATAAGAGCTTTATTGAGATATGATTACGATTCACATACCATGCAACTCACCTTTTGTTTTTTGGCCGCGCCATGTGGCTTGTGCGATCTTAGTTCCCCAACCAGGGATTGAACCTGTGCCCTCTGCAATGGAAGTGTGGAGTCCTAACCATTGAACCACCAGGGAATTCCTGCAACTCACCTTTTTAAAGTACACAGTGCAGTGTTTTTTTGATCATGTTCACAGTATTGCACAACCATAACAACAAGCAATTTTGGAACATTTTCATTACCTCTCAAAGAATCTTGCACCTGTTAGCAGTTGCTCCTCATTTCTGCCAAATCTCCCTGCCCCCACCCTAGGCAACCACTAATTGCTTTCTATGTCTACAGAGTTGCATATTCTGAACATTTCTTATAAATGGAATCATACAGTATGTGGCTTTTGTGTTTAGCTTCTTTCACTTACCATAATGCTTTTAAGATTCATCTATGTTGTAACATGTATGAATACTTTGTTCCTTTTTATGGCTGAGTAACATCCCATTTTATAGATATATTACATTTTATTTATCAATTCATCAGTTAATGAACATTTGCTTTGTTTTCACTTTTTTTGGCTATTATAAATAATGCTTCTATGAGCATTTGTGTATAAGATTTTGTGTGGACGTAGGTTTTCCTTTCTCTTGGGTAGATACATAGGAGTGAAAGTAGCAAATATCTTGAGAGCATGAGGATGAACTTGAGTATGATAGCCTCACAGTAAGGATGGCTGAGCAAGAAACACAGGAGATGGGGTCTTACAAACATATTAGAGGTACTGCAGATCCCCTGGACTTTCTACCTTTGGATTTCTTTTTTTTTCTTTTTTTAAAAAAAATTTTTTTTGGAGTATGATTGCTTTACAATGCTGTGTTAGCCTCCACTGCACAACAGAATGAATCAGCCATACACATACAACTGTCCCCTCACTTTTGGACTTCCCTCCCATTTAGGTCACCACAGTGCATTAGGTAGAGTTCCCTGTGCTATAAAGTATGTTCCCATCAGTTGTCTGTTTTATACATAGTATCAGTAATGTATATGTGTCAATCCCAGTCTCCCAATTCCTCCCTCCCCACCCCTTTCCCCCTTGGTATCCATACATTTGTTCTCTATGTCTATGTCTCTATTTCTGCTTTGCAGATAAGATCATCTATACCATTTTTCTAGATTCCACATATATGCGTTATTATATTATATTTGCTTTTCTCTTTTTGACTGACTTAACTCGGTATGACACTCTCTAGGTCCATCCACGTCTCTACAGATGACCCAATTTCTTTCCTTTTTATGGCTGAGTAATATTCCATCGTATATATGTAACACCTCTTCTTTATCCATTCCTCTGTTGATGGACATTTAGGTTGCTTCCATGTGCTGGCTACTGTAAATAGTGCTGCTATGAACATTGGGGTGTATGTGTTTTCTTGAATTTTAATTTTAATTATGGTTTTCTCTGGGTATATGCCCAGTAGTGGGATTGTGGGTCATACGGTAGTTCTATTTTTAGGTTTTTAAGGAATCTCCATACTGTTTTCTATAGTGGCTGTATCAATTTATATTCCCACCAACAGTGTATGAGGGTTCCCTTTTCTCCACACCCTCTCCAGCATTTATTGTTTGTAGATTTTTTGTTGATGGTCATTCTGACAGGTGTGGGGTGATACCTCACTGTAGTTTTAATTTGCATTTCTGTAATAATTAGTGATGCTGAGCATCTTTTCATGTGTCTGTTGGCCATCTGTATGTCTTCTTTGGAGAAATGTCTATCTAGGTCTTCTGCCCAGTTTTGGATTGGGTTGTTTGTTTTTTGATATTGAGCTGCATGAGCTGCTTGTATATTTTGGAGATAATCCTTTGTCAGTTGCTTCATTTGCAAATATTTTCTCCCATTCTGAGGGTTGTCTTTTCATCTTGTTTATAGTTTCTTTTGCTGTGTAAAAGTTTTTAAGTTTCATTAGGTCCCATTTGTTTATTTTTCTTTTAATTTTCATTAATCTAGGAGGTAGGTCAAAAAAGATGTTGCTGTGATTTATGTCAAAGAGTGGTCTCTTGTAGACAACATATATATGGGCCTTGTTTTTGTATCCATTCAGCTAGTCTTTTTCTTTTGGTTGGAACAGTTAATCCATTTACATTTAAGGTAGTTATCAATATGGATGTTCCTATTAGCATTTTCTTAATTATTTTGGGTTTATTCTTGTAGGTCTTTTTCTTTTCTTGTGTTTCCCACGTAGAGAAGTTCCTTTAGCATTTGTTGTAATGCTGGTTTGATGGTGCTGAATTCTCTTAGCTTTTGATTGTCTGTAAAGCTTTTGATTTCTCTGTCCATTCTGAATGAGATCCTTGCTGCATAGAGTAATCTTGGTTGTAGATTTTTCTCTTTCACCACTTGAAATATGTCCTGCCATTCCCTTCTGGCCTGCAAAATTTCTGCTGAAAAATCAGCTGTTAACCTTATGGGGATTCCTTTGTAAGTTATTTGTTGTTTTTCCCTTGCTGCTTTTAATATTTTTTCTTCTATTTAATTTTTGTTAGTTTGATTAATATGTGTCTCAGCGTGTTTCTCCTTGGGTTTATCCCGTATGGAACTCTCTGCACTTCCTGGAGTTGATTGACTATCTCTTTTCCCATGTTAGGGAAGTTTTTGACTATAATCTCTTCAAATATTTTCTCAGGCCTTTTCCCTTTCTCTTCTTTTTCTGGAACCCCTATAATTCAAATATTGGTGAGTTTAGTGTTGTCCCAGAGGTGTCTGAGACTGTCTCAATACTTTTCATTCTTTTTTCTTTATTCTGTTCCTCAGCAGTTAACTCCACCATTCTACCTTCCAGCTCACTTATTTGTTCTTCTGCTTCAGTTATTCTGCTATTGATTCCTTCTTATGTATTTTTCATTTCAGTTGTTGTCTTGTTCATCACTGATTGTTTCTTCTTTAGTTCTTCTAGGTCCTTGTTAAACATTTCTTGTATTTTCTCCAGTCTGTTTCCTAGATCTTGGATCATATTTATTATCATTACTCTGAATTCTTTTTCAGATAGCTTGCCTATTTCCTCTTCATTTATTTGGTCTTGTGGGATTTTACCTTGCTCCTTTTTCTGCAGCATATTTCTCTGTCATTTCATTTTGTCTAACCTACTGTGTTTATGGTCTTCATTCCGCAGACTGCAGGGTCGTAGTTCCTTTTGTTTCTGTTGACTGCCCCCTGTTGAGTGAGGTTGGTCCAGGGGCTTGTGCAGGCTTTGTGGTAGGAGGGCCTGGTGCCTGAACTCTGTGGGTGGAGTTGAGTCTTTTCCCTCTGATGGGCAGGGCTGCATCAGGTGGTGTGTTTTGGGCTTAGTACGACTTTAGGCACCCTGTCTACTGATGGGTGGGGCTGTGTTCCTGGCTTGCTGGTTGTTTGGTGTGAGGTGTTTAGCACTGGAGCCTGCAGGCAGTTGTGTGGGGTAGTGTCTTGGTGTTGGTATGGTTACCTTCAGGAACACCCATACCGATTAATATTCCCTGGGCCTGAGAATTCTCTGGTTTTCCAGCATCCTGGACTCTGTGTTCCCACCCTGAAGGCCCAGGCCCACCCCTGGTTGGGGAACCAAGAGCCCACAAGCTGCACAGTGCAGCCTGATAAAAAACAGAGAAAAGAAAGAGAAAAGAAAAACAAAACAAAACAAAAGATAAAACACAAAAAACAAAACAACAACAAAACAAAAGATAAAACACAAAAAACAAAACAACAACAAAAACCAGACAAACAAAGCTCAGGGCAAATAGCAAGAACAGCAACAAACAAACAGCACCAGCAGCAACACAACATACACTCACACACACACATACTCACACACACACATACTCACACACACATATACTCACACACACAGAGAAAGGAAAAGAGAAACAAACAAAAAAAACAAAACAAAAACAAAAAACAAAACCCAGGGGAACAGACAACCAAACAAGAGAATTCTAATATAAGAACACTTGATGAAGATTATACTAACGAAACAAAGAATGAAAAATAAAACAGAAATGGGGGCAAGCTAAGAACATCAACAGCACCACCAGCAACAAAGTGAATTAAACATAAAATATACACCTAAAAACAATTAAAAAAGGAAAGGAAAAGATATGTATATAAAATGAAGAACAAAAACAAGACAAAAGCCATAGAGCAACAAAAAAGTAAAGGAAAAATATAAAAATAAATACTTTATATATATTAAGAAAATAATATAAGATAAAAAATAAAAAAAGAAAAGTAGAAAATAAAAAATAAAAGATAAAAAATAATAAAAGCACCAGCAGCTGAACAAAATGAAACAAACCAACAAGGAATGTCAGTAATAAGGATATTTTCTTGGTGCTGCCTCCCCAGGAGGTCTTCCCATACCTCTAGTTACGTCTTTGGACCTGTTGTGCACACTGTGGAGCCAACTCAGACTGATCTGGTCAGATTGCCACGTGCATGCCCACAAAGTCCAGTGTTGCAAAGGCTAGACTGGTCTCAGATGTTGAAACACTCATTGTCCCTTGAGGTATTCCACAAATGCAGGATTTACCCAGCTGATCTTGGGGATTTAATTCACAGCTTGTGCTACTGCGTAGAAAGGTTTGTGTTTCTCTTCCTTGGTTGCATTGCCCCTTGGGCTCAATTTTGGTTTGAACCCCACCTCAGCATGTGTGCCACCCTTAGACATCTGATCCTTGCCCAGGTGAGTGGGAGCCCAGGTGGAAAGCAGCAGATGCTTGGAGCACACTTGGGTAGTCCCAGTAGCTGCAGCAGCAGGAGCTGGCATATGGGAGCTCTGTTGTCCCTGCCCTCCACGTGCCTCTCAGCAATGGCGCCTCACTTTCCAGGCAGACCACGCTTCTTCTAGGGCCATTCCTGGCGCACGTCCCCTCACTCCCATTCCTTCTGTTGTCTCCACGCAGCCAACTGCGTTTCTCTTCCTGGGTCTGTTCTTCCAACCCTATGCTTTAGCCCTCTGACCCTTCCAGCTTCAGCAGACTCTCGTCCCAGGGCTGTTTCCCAAGGAGGTTTTGGGGTGGGTGGTGCTCAGGCCCCTGGGAGCCAATGCAGGTGGAGGCGACACCGGCCGGAGGGGTGGGCAGGCCTGCTCAGGTGGGAGCCCCTCCCAATGCCTGCAGAGGCCGAAGAAGCTGGCGGGTAGGGAAGGGGTTATGATGGCGGCTCTGCCCCTTGCACACTGCTTGACAATGACTTTGCTATGGTATCTTAGGCTTTTTCCACAGACCTTCCCGGTTGTGGCATCTCTTGCTCCTGTCCCTTCAGGCTGTCTTTTCACAGCCAACAGTTGTCCTCTTCCTGGGTCTGCACTCAAAACCCGTCTTTCCAGCACCCAGCTCCCCTTCACAACAGGCAACTCATAATTCAGGCTGGAATGCACAGAGCTGCGGTATAGACCATGCATGCGGCTCTTACTTTGTCTTGCCTTCCACAGACCGTCTGCTGAATTCTCCTTTGATCCCCTGAAGTTCCTTTTCTGTCCTGGCTGATTTCCCCTCTGTGAGGGAGTCTTTCTTAATGTGGGGATCTCTGCTCAGCTGCAGCTTCAGACCAGCCAGGCTTGCGGGTCTCTTTTTTGATTCTACTTTTCTTTTTTCTCCTTTCTTTTGTTCTTTTAGGTGTCCGAAGTATACCACCACTGTTCAGCAGGAGCTCTGTGGGAGTTATTCCATTTGTAGATGTGTTTTGATGAACTTGTGAGGAGCAACAAATTCTGTGTCCTCCTATTCCACCATCTTGACCCTTCCCTCCTGGATTTCTTATATAAGAAAAAATTGTCTAAAGGGTACTTGAAAGGCTTCTGTCCTATGTTGCTGAAGAGGATTCTCACTGACACCAGGATTAAATAGGATGTTGCCAAGAATGGGGCAATGTGCCTAGTGCAGAGTAAGTTTCAGTCTCAGCCCAAAGAAGCTGCTCCCATTTCTTCAGCTGGTACTTAGCGCTTCCTTCTTGGAACTTCATCAGCACTGAGTACCAGGTGGATTCTTTGATCTTTGGCACTTACTTCTATATTCTTGACTTACCTGTAGACTCTTTGAGGGTAAAATACCGCTTACAATGCTCATTTGCTGTGCCTCTGAAGTGCCTAGCTAAGCGCTGGGCCATATATTCCCACAGGAAATATTCGGGTTTGATTCTACTCGAAGTAAAACTCTGCTATTTTCTTTGGAAGATCCCATTCTCTGAAAGTGACATTAACCAACACTTGAAGAAGGACAAGTGCCTACAGGGCCAAAACAATAAACCTGTGGAAGCAGTTTCAAAATTCTCACCTCCCTTCTGCAGAAGATCAAGCCCAATTGTGACAAAAGGCCATAACAGTTAATAATATATGCCAGATTGTTACTACTGACTCAACCAATCATCCCCTAGTTTTTTGTTTTTTTGTTTGTTTGGTTTTTTAAATTAAAAACTGCAAGACTGTTCTGATTTTAGCACCACAGGTCCCACTTCTTTGGTTACTCCACATTCCCAGTCAAACCAAACCAATCACTATATATTATATATATATATAAATATATATGTATATATTTACTGATAGTTGTGTTTTTTTAAAAAAAGTGTGAAAACCACTAATTGAGAAATTATCACAGTCTTTTTGTTTAGGCATTAAAACACGTAAATACATTAAATGCCAAAGCTGCTTCTGCAAGGATGCATGTTCCTCCAGCCTGTGGTTATCAGTTTGTGCTCTTAGCACTTATATCTTCATCCCCTCCACCTGACAGCCTGAGAGTGGAGACCGTGTCATAATCATTCTTGAATTTTTTTGACTTAGCACATAGTAAGTACTGAAACATGACTGCTCTGTATGTAGAGATTTGTCAGTATAACTAGGGTTTAAATGCCTCTTAGGCATTTGCTTGTGTTTGTTGACTGTTGAATTATGAAGTCACAAACCATCAATTGCATAGCATGGAATAAGACTGGGAAGAGAGTAAAACCTCAGACCATACATTGACTTAGAGGCAAAGTAAAGGTTTCAGATTTCACCATAAATATACTAGGGGAAAAAAAAAAAAAAAAAACCCTCAAAGATTTCAAGGAAGAAAGTGACCAGATACACATTTTCCATTTTCTTCATTTCACTGCTTTAGCTACTTCCTCACTACCAGAAAGGGATGGTATCCTCCCTCCCTAAGAGAATGTTGGATAATGGTCTAATGAATTAGAGTTTCTTGTTGGCCCCAACACTTTGTTGTTGAGAGTAAGAGCTCCCTGTACCGCACCTTCATCATCTATGAGATGGGTATAATAATAGTATCAACCTCCCTGATTGTTAAGAGTATTAAATGAGGTCATATTTCTAAAGCACTTCAGTAGTGCCTGGAACACAATAAGGAGTCTATTGTGAAGAATGGGAGGATGGAGGAACAAATACCTTTCCAAGTTGTATTCAGGTGCAGCAGTCTGAAGAAGAAATTGCTGAATCAGATACATGAAGCAAGAGTTATTCCAATGGATTACCCGCATCACAAAGCTGAAATCAAGGGGTCACCTAGAGCAATGATCTCATCCGAGGTACAAGATCCTTGTCCAAGCCTGTTGGTTGTTAGCAGAATTTAGTTTTTTATAGTTGTAGGAACTGAGGCCCTCACCAGAGACCACCCACTGTCCCATACCATGTGACCCTCCTTACAACACGGCAACTTACTTCTTCAAAATGAGTAGGAGAATGTCTCATTCTTCAAATCTCCCCCTTCAGGAAGAGCCCAGGTCTTTTTAAGGGTTCACCTGATTAGGCCAGGCCCACTTGGGATAATCACCTCTTTGATTAACTCAAAATCAATTGATTTGAGACCCTAATGTCATTTGCAAAATCCCTTTACCATTGCCATAGAATGTAACTTAATCACATTAGTGAATTTCATCTTCCCTGCTCTGCCCACCCTGGAAGGCACACAGAGATTGTACATGGCATATATACCAGGGAACAAGAATCATTAGGGCCATCTTAGAATTCTACCTACTGCAGTGTGCTTTTCAGCCCTTGTAGAGCATAACTGCAGGTTGAATAGAGATCCCTCTGACTCTGGCTGTAATGTAAAGGATTTACTGGGCAGTGGGTGGGTCAAGCAGGAACAATAGTTGGAAGGATAATGCCATAGTGAAAGATGATGGTGGCTGACAAATGTTGTGGCAGTGATGGTGAATAAAAATGGATGGTTTTTGGATATATTTGGAGAAAAAAATATTCAGGGCTTGATGGTAGAGAGGTTGTCAAAGAAAGGTGAAAGAAAGGAAGAGTAATGGATGCTGCATTATTATTTTTTACTGTGTAATAAAGTTCCACCAAATTTATCAGTTTTAAAAAGGCAAACATTTGTTGTTCCAGTATTTGTATGGGTTACAATACAAACATGCATGTTGTATGCATGTTGATACAACTCAGCTTGGTTGCTATCAAGATGTCCACTGAGGCTTCAGACATCTGAAGGTTTGACTGTGGCTGAAGGATCTGTGTTCAGAGTGGCTCACTCACATCCATGTTGTCAGGAAACTTCTTATTTCTCAATATATGGACGTTGCCATGGGATTGCTTGAGTGTCCTTACAACATGGCAGCTGATTTTCCCCAGACAAGTTATCTAAGAGAGAAGGCAAGTGAGAAGCCATACTGTCTTTTCTAAACTAGTCTCAGATTTCACATACCGTCACTTTTGTCATATTCTACTCATTAGCAATGAGTCACTGAGTCCAGCACACACTCAAGGGGATGGGAATTTGGCTCATTATTTGAAGAGAGGAATTTCAAAGCATGTGAATATATTTTAAGTGACTGTCAACACATTTCCATAAGAGTTTAGAGAAGAGATAGGTGGATATGAGCTGATGTGGCCAAGAGAGATTTAAATTTGAGGTAGGCCTTAATAATGAGTAGGATTTTAATAGGGAGATACAGAATGGTTATCCAAGCAGGGAAACCAGAACAAACAAGAGCACGGATATAGAGATCCCATTGAAGCCAAACGTTTGACTTGAGGATAATAGGAGAATGGTCAGTAAAAGCTGGGAGCCATTTCATAAAGGACCTTAGGTAATTTCATGCTAAAGAGTTTGCATTGACAATCTGTGATAGTTTTCAGAGAAAAAGAAAATCGACAACACTTTGCCACAGCACACACTTGGCACAGACAAGTGTTGTTGGCTTGTGTTCCAGATGCAAGGCTTGCTCCTCAAACTTAGTGATCCTCAGGAACTTTGTGCATTGAAGAGACTGATTGTCAATCAAATTATTCATCAGGTTTGGAAGGATTTATTGAGGAATCCTGAAGGAAAAATCTCCTGTCACCAAAGCAAGATTTAAACTGCTTAAGCGCACATAAGTCAAGCAGAAATTATAGTAATTGGACTTAAACCTGCTTCCCTTTCTGCATGCTGTAAATAAGACAGTTTAAACAAAGGGGCAAAATGTAAATACAAGAGTGAGATCAAAGCAAATCTGGAATTTAATTCTGCACAGAGAAAACAAAAATCCAAGATACGCCATCAACACTTTGTAATGCATTTTACAGCACTAAAAACTGGCAGCCTAGAATATGATTTTTTCAGCATGTCTACACAGAGTTTGCAAAACAATTTACAATTCACCCTTTTTTGTTGTTTCCCAATTATCTTATGTTTAATGAAGTCATTTACTATTTCTTCACTGAAATATGCACAGTGACTGTCATATTTGCATACAAATAGACTCCCCCCATTCCTGAACTTTTCTTTATCACTTAAACCACCCGTAGTCATGATGTTTATGTGTTATTTTCTTTAGTAATAATGTAATTCTTTTTGAAAGCCAAGGAACAAAATAGAATGAATGGACATTTTTAGGTGTGGAGAGACTGGTGATATAAGATTGCTTATAGAATCACTAAACCTTATCAATTTATTCTAATAAAGATTAACTTGAAATTAGGTCTTCAAGTAAATAGAGCTAAGAATAAAGATTTTTTGAATAAGGAAGTAAGGATGATGGCAAATTTTAAGGCAATACTGGGGCTAAGAGAGAAATGCAAAATAGAGAAATGGGTTCAGAAAACAAATTGGGTAAGGACAGGGCACTAACACAAACATTACTGATTTAGCATTTTTAATCAAGACAGTGACGAATGTGCAGAATTCGTATTTGCCAAATCACCTCCTAGATAATACCTGGCCAACTATTCCTAAATAGAAATTTCTCTTTCAATCACAAGTCCATACATGAATAGTGTGCATTCTCAATGCAAGTAGTCTTGCCTCCGGTGGGGTGAAAATTGGGGCAAACCGTCTTACTTGTTTTATGGATAAAACACAGATGTACATGCAGCACCTGAACAGCTATACAGCTTATCTATGGTATTTAAATTTCACGGAGAGAATAATGAAGTAAAAAATGTCTAAAGGGTTCTGTGCGTGTCTGTTGTAGAGGGTCGTGAAAAAGGAAGTTGACGAATATTGTTTTATACCATACTTTTCTAAGTCTTGTGTAGCGATCCTCTAGAGTTCAAGCTCCTTGAGCATACAGGTTTTTAAAAATTTCACTGCTGTGTCCTCAGTGCCTAGAACCATACTTGACACATAGTTGGTATTTATCAAATATTTATCAAATAAATTACTCTTCTTACTTTACAGCAGAGACACCCAGGGTGCTGGTAGCTGTACCCAGATTGCTTTTAAGCAGTGTCCATTGATTTTATGATCGAAAAGGAACAATCTAACACTTGGTCCTGTCCCAGGCTACATGTCCAGTTCCATCTATGGCCAACACCTCCTTTAAGTGGCTTTAGTCCCCCTCCCCACACCGGCCCCTCACCTGGCATCTTTTCTATTCTCTGTCCTCCCTCCTGCAACAAGGCCTTTGTATATAATGCTCTTTCTACTCTAAACCTCCCCACTGTAGCCTAATCAACTCCAACTCATCCTTCATTCACACCACTGACAGACTCAAAGGTTTTCATAGCTCCCATTATTTCTTTTTCACAGCATTTGACACTGGGCCAAGGTAGCATGTCCTTATGTAACATATCAATCATGCCCGTTTTCCCACTAAACTGTAAGCTCCATTATGTCTGTTTGAGCTCATTATTTTATCCTCTGCACATAGCACTTTCTCTAGTACGATGCTCAATAAATATTTTCAAATAACAAAACATTATTAATTCTTCTGCAAATCCCAGAATTAAACAGATGCGAGTGTCTCAGGTATGTGATCAGGATAAAATAAGAATCACACTACCTTCAGTTAATATAGGAAGCAGGTATTTTCTACCAGTTAGTCCCTGATGAGCCACTTGGAAATGAGAATGAATTAATCAATGGGTAATAATTGAGAAGTTACCTTTTGCCCAGCACGGTACTAGAACCTATATTTAATCAACTTCTTAGTGTCTGTAGACGTTAGGCATACGTACTGGAATCTGACTGGCACTTGCTAGAGCTTGGAGTTCAGTTTGAGAGAAGGCTGTCTGAGGGTTGAACTCTCTGATAAGGGGTTTCCATTATCCAGAAAAATCAGATGGGAGGGGTTAAAGCAAAACACACTCTTGTGATTGAAACATTGACAAGCACTTCACATGCATTCTTATTTAATCCTCATTAAGTCTATGAGATCGGTATTATTTATTTCTATCACCATTTTAAAGATGAAGAACCTTTGGTTCTTAGTGGTGCTGTGACCTAGTTATCGTCTCATGGAGCAAGGATAGTTTCTTTTAGGTAATGCCCATAGCAAAAAATAAATAAATAAAACAAAATAAAAACAACAATATGGCATTATTATGCTTCTTTAGAGAACAAATGAGAGGCAGTAAACAAAACTTCTAGAGCAAGGATTGGCAAACTGTTTCTGTAAAGGGCCAGATAGTAAATATTTAAGGCTTGGTGGGCCACATGGTATCTGTTGCAACTACTCAACTCTGCCACTGCAGCTCAAAAGCAACCACAGACAATTCTAAACCAATGAATGGGGCTATACTGAAATAAAATTACTTGTGGACACTGAGTTTGAATTTCATATAATTTTTACATGTCACCAAATAGTCTTCTTTTTATTTTTTTCAACCATTCAAAAATGTAGAAATGATTTTTAACTCATAGATTATACCAAAACGAGCAGTGGGACAGTTTTGACCCATGGGTCATAGCTCATGGACCCCTGCTTTGTGTAGAAGGAACAGTATTAGTAGTTATAGCTAATACTTATTGGCTCTGTACTATGTCGCAAGGACTATGCTAAGCACTTTATGTAAAAGAGTTTATTTAATATTCACACATATTATCAGGTAGATAGTAATAATATTAGTCCTACTTGCTCAAGATCACACAGCTATGGATGATAGAAAAATCAGGATACGAACTGAGGTCTTTTATATTCCAAACTCTAAGGTTATAATAGATTTATGAATAAAAACTTATTTATGCAAATCAGAAATATGACTGGGTCTGCATTTATGTAGCACCTAGTATACATAATAGGAGTTTGGGGATGAATAAATCCATGGCAGTGGGAACAGAACATGGAAGAACTGAGTCTTAAATTGGGCCTTGACAGGATTAAGGAGGTTCTTTATCTAAATTTTAAGTGGGAGGTAGTGGGTGGTGTAGGGATAGCATAAACAGAGTGAAAAATAAATTCAATTTAGCTTTTATACAAAGCTTGGTTATTTTACATATAATCTCATGTGCATTCATATAATGTCTGGAGCTTCACAGTGTATTTTTAAAAGCCTTTTTGAAAAAGAATACTATTTTAAAAGCCTTTGAATATATCAGTGTTGTTTCTTAGTTCTAACAAATGTAGCATGGTGACATAAGATGTTAACTTAGAGTGTGAACAAAGAACAAAGAGCATTACTCACCACTGAGTCCTACAAGAGTTAAGTCTTTTTTTAAATAATTTAATTTAATTTTTTTAATTAACTTTTTATTGGAGTATAGCTGATTACAATGTTGTATTAGTTTCTGCTGTACAGCTAAGTGAATCAGCCATACATATACATATATCCACTCTCTTCTAGACTCCATTCCCATATAGGTCATTACAGAGCACCAAATAGAGTTCCTGGTGCTATACAGTACGTTATTAGTGAAGGGTTAAGTCTTAATGCACTACAGTCTCTGATTGACTGTGCACCCGGAGAAGAAATTAAGAAGATAACAGAATGAGGCACTCTGTGCTTTGGACAAGCAGGACCCTTAGATACTTAGATGCATATCTCAAGAAGAATTTTAATGCCCCCAGAGTTTTGTACCTTCACATTCATAGAAAAGTACTAAAATTATTAACTTGAGATATCTGTTCTTAGTGATTAGCAGTAGTCTTTACCAAGATGTATGCTTGACTTCATGTATCCCCTAGCCAAGTCATATATAAACTGGCTTTTCCCCCACCTCTTCGGGGCAGTTTCCTCAGAGCTACCTGAGGGAGTGTCTCCCCAGCTGTAGTCCTCAGCAAGACCCAGCATAAAACTGAAACTCACAACACTTATGTTGTGTGCCTTTCTTTAAGTCAACAAGGGGAAACTTAGTGAGGGGTTGCTAGGAGCTTTGTATTATCTTTGAAAATTTCTCTGAACCTAAAATTATTAGAAATAAAAAGTTCATGACAAAATCTCTGATATTTTTCAAATGCAAGTTTGAGAAGCCTACCAGTTCAGACTATCTCCCAACTCAAACAATTCATTCGGTTTTTTCTGTATATGTCCTGGAGTTAATCTGAGGATCTGAGTTGCCCACAGCTAGCCTTGATTTATTTCCAGAGGAGGAAGCCTCAGAATGATTTAGATGAACATTCAGGATGTAATACTCCATCTGCCCCTGCTGTCACTCCAAATCTTTTTGATATCAGATCCATGACATGGCAGCTTTTTGATGTTGGATCGATGATATAAACAACAATTCTGAGTGACAGCTTAATCAAGTTAAAACTCCAACAACTGTACTTCAGAGGTACAGAAACATGTGCTGGAGATCTACTAAGAATCAAAGGATGAACCTGAAAGAACTTAATGTTATAAAAGAGGCTTCCCAGAGTCCTGCGCTCCAAAGGGTTTCTTTTCCATTAGAGAAGATTGATGACAAGTCAACAAAAGGAAAGCCTTTCTCTTTCAGCCAGGTGAGGTCAATGCCTGTGAGATATTGGAATAAAGCTTTGAAATTATCTCCTTCTACAGTTCCTTTGGCAGCATAAATATAGTCAATCATTATTTAACCATACCCAGAATCTACTCAGATGCTCTATAGTATTGCAATGCCCATTGTAAAGGAAATGCACTGAGTAGAGATTGTTTAATTCAAGTAAATGAAGTAATAAATTAACCATATTTTCATTGGCTATAATATGCACATATTTTCCCATGTTAATTCATTTATCTGAAATTAGGATGTGCCTTAAAATCAACAGTGTCTTACATTGCTGTCTGCCTTCTGTCTGAATTGAAATTGTTTTTCAGAGAGAATTTACATTGACTTCTGTCAGTTCACTTAGGTTGGCCACTACCCATCTAAGAGATCACTTTAAATTAAATTCAGGTTTTGGAACTGCACTGGTAGTCTTCAGACTTTGAACTTGAATGAATATGTACTTGGTTAAAAAAAATTATATTCAGAGGAGATTTTCTTTTCCTCTCCTTCTAATTGGTGCCAAGTTTGAGACATGCAGGTTTCCTTGTGGTCTCTTTCTGCATGGTGGGTGTACTGCTAGTTTACCCTTTCAAGGAGCATAAAGTTTTTTTAATATCATGGCTTTAAGCACCATTTTCTTACTAATCTCCTCAGTTGGGGCAGTTTTGGTTTTCCTTCTGAGATATATAAAATAGTGGTGCATCTTACAATTAATGTCTACTTTTCAGTGAAATATGAAAACCTCTCAAGTTTGAGTGTTGTTTTAACTAGCTGCTGTGGTAAATGTTTACATACATTATATCATCAAATTCTCCCTCTAGGACTGTGAGTAGTACTCTTTGCTTTGTAGTTCATCTTTCCTTGAATGTGACAGTGCAGTATTATGTGTGCATGGCTGTTTCTTAAGCAGCAACTTTGGTTTAGTTGATTTCAACAGGAATTCACACTCTGGGAGTACTGAGCTAACCATCTAATCAGGAAGCACCTACTTCAGAGGCAACTACTCCAAGCATTTTTGTTATTCGTATCGTAAGAGGAAACAAATGCTTCACTAATGAACAATTTAAGAAACAAATTTTATTGAGGAAATTGCAGACTTGTTAAAGAACATGACAAATGCTAGAAGTGGGCTTTCATTGGTGCCATTAAAGATTTCTATATAAGCAATTGCTAAAATATAGAGATTCTCCCTTCTCTTGCACAACTGGGTATAGCAACCTGGTGGGTCCTGCTCTATCCCTGGGGCTGGCACCTGAACTTTATCCTTAAGTAGAACTGTGCCATTGGTTTGGAGAATTTCTATCTGCCTGATGCCAATTAATAGGAAAAGAGTATCTTGCCTCTAAATACTGTTTTACTTGTCTTGCATGAACATTTCATGCAAGGTATGGTTGGAACATCTAAAAGAAGAGAGAGGTAGACTATCGGTTCTGTTTCTCTGGCGAACCCTGATTAATACATTAGGTTTAGAGGAAGTCGTGAGGGTGGGGCCCTCATAATAGTATTAGTGGCTTTATAAGGAGTGATACCAGAGAGCATTCTTTCCCTCCCTCTCTCACTCTCGCTCTCTCTCCAAATGTGAGCACACAGTGCAAGCCAGGAAGAGAGTCTCTATCAGGAACCAAATTGGCCAGCACTTTGATCTTGGACTTCCTGACCTACATAACTGTTGTTTAAGCAGTCTGAGGAATTTTGTTGTGGCAACCTGAGTTGACTAAGAGAGTTGCCTATGCAAAACCAGGTGATGTAGCTTAACCTGCCTCTCAAAGCCTTCTATAAAATGTATACTAGATGCTGGACACAAAAGCACTTGATAAGTGCTAATTGAAATGAATTCATTCAGCACTCTCAGAGAGTTTGATAATTTCATTGTCAATTTCCACCAAAGGCAGAAGTACAGGGTTGTTAAACAACTGGATTCTGGAACCAAACTGCCTGGAATCCAATCCAGGCTCCACCTCATAACACCTGTATAATCGTGAGCTTAAATCTGTTTCCTCATCTGTAAAACTGGCATAAAAATAGCATTAACCTCATAGGCTAGTGAAGATTAAAGGCAAAAAATATATCAGTATAAAGCACTTAAATGAGTGCCATGAAGATAGTATGTACTTAATAATGGTTATTGTCTTTATCATCATCATCATCATCAAAGCAAGCAGATGACACACATTTTGAGGACTAATCTCACTCCTGGCTCCATTTTACTATACCGCTATATAGCTGTATGCAAAAAAGGGCCACATTTTTACAGCATATTAGCGTCACTACCCAAGAAGGAAAGAGCTGAGAACATTTCACAGGCTTACATAGGAAACCTTTATCACTGCTTTGGATCATCATGAGAATAAAGGTCACTTCTACCTTCTACATTTACTAAGAGACCCTCGTGAGTTGAAGTTCAACTGTCTTTTTCCTAATATTTATTGCAACTTTTATTGACCTTTAATAGGAAATAGGTTATACTCACTCGAGGTATTATAATTATATAAAGAAGACATAATATGTGTAGATTTTAGAAGCAGCGGCTGTCTCAGTCAATGTCAATCACAATAGGGTCCTGGAAATATCTAGGACAAACTCAGAGCAGGGAAGGCAGCTAAGCTCCAGAACTTGTACTTACTAAATACATACATTAAAAAAAATAAGTAGAAGTAGTCACTTAGGAAGCAAATAAATTGTTCATTCTCCCTCCTCTCACTGTACCATACAGAGAAATATTAATTTACACTCCTCTGAGTGGTAGAGTTATCATCATTTGACTTAGCTTGGCCTCCAGCTTACCTTAGACTGTCTCTAGGAAGAAAAGTTTTGCTGAGTACCTTAGTATGAATGCCATTGTATAAAGATATGTTTAACCTGCTAAAAGGAACCAAATGTTTTTAAGGATTCAAGTTCATTAATTAGTTGTGTACAAAGTTCCACTATTTATAACTAGTTATCAAGTAATTAGAATCCACCAGGATTTTACACAGAAATACTTGTTTATAGTTAGTTACTATAGGTTTTTGAAAGTGATAACTTTGTTTAAAATTTATCTTATAAATATTATTTAGGCCCAATCACATGAATCCAGAGCAGTGAAGCTGATGTTTAAAGTGACACTTTTTATAAACTAGTAAGTTTCAGCAAATACTTATAACAGGGAGCACTTGAAGGCACCTTGAGTTTTGCATTTAAAAAGTGTGCGAGTTCTCTAAAAATCACCTTATCATTTACATTATGATCTGCATTATTCCTCAAATTTTTCTGTCCATTGCTGATTCTTCAGTTTGCTTGTGAAAGCCACATTTTACTTAGAAAAACTGATTGATTTTGATTCAACAGTTATATACTTAGTTTTTACTTTGTCTTAAAAAATAACTTGACCATTACATCTTTATTTGTAACACTGAAAATACATAAAAACATATGTAGCAATAGTCCAATTGGAGAATGGTAAATGGACTAGAATTATGATAAGTTAACCTTTTGGTTGGAATATTATAACCATAATGGAATATTATATAACCATTAAAATAACTATTATAGATTTATAACAGACTAATGTCAGCTAGATGGCAGACTGCGAGGTCCCAGCCATTCCTACTCCCCCCACCCAAAAAAACCCACATAACTACTCACAGATGAAAATAGCTCTGAGAATGCTCCAGACTACAATTAAGGATGGAAGACAAACCCTTAGGATGACCATGCAGAAGAGCATGGGAAGCGTTTTACCTGTGTCTTTAAGAGGAGGTGGGAGATATTGTGCATCATACTCATTTTGCTTAAGCCTTGATGGAAATTTTGCCAGTGGAAAGTTCTCTCTGTTCTTCTGTGGTGGGAAAGAGTTCAACACACACACACACACACACACACACACACACACACACACACATATCCAATTATATGTACTATCTCCAAGTGTCTATCTAATCTGACAATCAGACGGACAGAAGATTTTGCCTGCTGTCAGCACACATTTCAAACTCTCCCCAGGGATGTCCTTTACTGAGCAAAGCATGAGGAATGAAGAATGACCAACTGCCTTCCCACCAGTGGGCTGGGGGCAGCAAACGTCTGCTCGAGTACTAAAGTACTAAAAAGCGGGACTGCACTTATGAGTCTCGATTTTAACTAAATATTTCTTCTCTAGATGCCCCCCAAAACTTAATGAACCAAAAGTTTCTAGGAATGGTGTCACAGAATGAATGCTACAGAACGTCCTGACACTATTTCACTGTATTCATCAATGCGTGTGAAAGAACTCTTTTATTAGCTCTTCATTATAATACCCAGGAGATAACATGATAATCCCAGGGAAATGGGAGAAAGCCAGTTTTGACTTTGAGGAAGGCAAAAAATGTGAGATGCTGTTAAGAAAGACACGTGCAGCTCTTTTGGTAGGTGGGATGATGTGGGTGCAGGTGTGTGTGTGTGCATGCACACGCTTGCATGCCCATTGGGTATGTTGGGTAGCATACATCGCCAGTGAGCATATCTTGCCATGGGAGATAGGGTGGGATGGGTGTATTCATGAAAAACAGGAGGCAACCAAAGATGCTTTCATGAGTTGCCTTCGTCACCTAGTGCTGCCCTACAGACCACTAGCCTCAGATCCTAATTACTATACTCTCCTCCACCACTGCCATTCCACTGTCTTACAGAATACTCTATACCTTTCTTCCTGTGATTGTAGAAGGAAGGAAAACCAACTTGTAAGAGTCGTAGCTGTATTTTATGTGCATCTTAAGAGCAGAAGCCATGACTTTTCACATAGAATGAATTCACCCTGACACAATGAAATACTGAAAAAGATGTCATCGAAGCTGTGTGTCTTTGTTTCTAGTTAGTACCTTTGCCACCAAATAATACATCTGTATCCTTTCTGTAGAGTAAAACTTCCAATAATCCTAACTTAAATACTTAGGGACAAACCAAGGCACTGCTGGCCTCAGGAAAGAAAAATTTGAGAAAATTTTAAAAATTAGTAATTAAACGGAGAAAGAAAGGAAGTCTAGATACAGGGATTGTGGTACTTTTAGAGCATCCTTCTTGGCTTTTCAGAGGGCTTATTTTCCCCTTGGGATTTTGTCCATTATCCTTCTACGTGACTATAGCTTAGCAAAGGTGTCAATGACTCCATCCAAGAAATGGAAATGTAAGTCTGGAGTTTGAGGAAGTGACTGAAGTTGGGAAAATACCAGTTAGCATTATTATTGGTGTTGTCTCACAATCTGCATCCCAGGATTGAAGGGGTTCCTTCCTGGAAGAGAAACAGCCATCTGGAGCTTCCTGCACTGATTTTATACGGGAGTCAGAGAGAATAGAAATGTGGGCAGAGTCACAGTAGGCTAAGCCGCGTATGCTACTATTTTGTACGAGTCCATTCTAGTCGAACTACCGGGAAGTCCACAGACAGGGAACGGTGGCTAAACGTATGTAACACTTCCCTTCAGTGAATATTGGAATGTGGTGATTTAGGTTCAGTATTGATGCAAAGATCTCTTGCAACAATGCATTTGATGATGATCCTGCCCATAGTAGGATATAGGTCCAGGGTGCTTCATCATCTCAAACTTCTGGGGACGTCATGGATACAACGCACTAGTGGAATATCCAGTTATTTGAAGCTTCAAAACCTTGTTATCATGATTTTTAAAGTGGTTACCTATACTCCATTTTTAGTAAATAGAACGTACCGAATATAGATTTTTCTCTCTCACTCTGGCTCTGGCTTTGGTCCTTTCTGTCTCCATCTGCCTCTCTCTATTTCTATCTGTCTGCTCAATTCTCTTTCTTCTTTGGACCCTGAAAGGGAGGGATGGTGTAAACGATTGCCCAAGTCCCATTCAGCTCCAACATTTTGTGATTCTCTCATTCCTGCAGTTTCAGGTAAGTCAAATCCCTCCCCCGATTCCTCAATACATGTACTCCATCGCTGCTTCTTCCATTAGAAATGCAATGAGCAGTTTATTAGATATAATCCCTCAAAAGCTCAAAGGCAGTACTGCCATATTGGAAGGTTTTCTCCCCGGAAAGCTGTTTAATCTGATGGTTATTATTTGCTTGTCAAAGCCCACTGTTTATTCAGATTAATTAAAGCCAGTTGTTCCAGCTGCCACATGGTAGCCCTCCTTGTAACGAAAATATCTACAATCTTAAATTCATCAACCTACATCTGATCCCCTCTGAAAGCCTTTACCCTTACTCTGTAAGGCAGTATCACTCAACCTGCCTCAGACCTATGTCAGTACATGGGAGAATGGAGCTCTTTAAGGCGGGTCTTTTCCTGTTGAAGTCTCATGGCATAAAACTGTTAGGGATGGCCTCCGAATTGAGATCAGTAAATTGAAGGCCCCAGATGAGGTCTCAATTAGACAACAGGAAGGGAAACTGAGCTGCTAAATCTGAAACTTGTTTCAAATACCATCTTGTAGAAAATGATATTTAAAAAGTGTTTTGCTGTTTTGATTATCAAGAGCCCTTTGTGTTTGGATTAGCAGATGCTATCATTTCCTAATAAATAAAGATACTTAATAAGAAATAGCTATTTGATGAAATAAGCCTAATTTATTTTCGCTTGTAAAATTAACGGAGACCAAATACTTTTACCTGCAGTCAAGTTTTGCTTCTCCAAGATAATCTCCATATAATTGAATATCCCCAGATTTAAAAGCTTAACTGATTCACATCTATAATATTAAAAATTGGCTTCCAGCATACACAGACCTGCTGAAGAGAGAGGAGGAAAATCAGGAAGTATTTTCCACCTATGTATTAAATTGTAAATGTGTCTTAAATTCTCTAAAGCAGTTCACTGTTGCACAGATGAACTCAAAATACTCCAGAGAAAACCATTTTCCTGTAACACTTCCAGATATTCACAGCATCCCACCTTTGAATGTGAGGGAAGTGTGAAATATTTTGCTGATGAAAAGACAAATGACCATAAGCCTTCTCCACAGTGATTGCTGTTGGCAACAGTCAGTCCTGTCCTTGGCTGAAATCACAAAGCTATCTGGAAGACATTTCTTTTTTCTTTCTTTTTTTTTTTTTTTTGCGGTACGCGGGCCTCCCACTGTTGTGGCCTCTCCCGTTACAGAGCACAGGGTCCAGACGCGCAGGCTCAGTGGCCATGGCTCACGGGCCCAGCCGCTCTGCAGCATGTGGGATCTTCCCGGACCGGGGCACGAACCCGTGTCCCCTGCATCAGCAGGCGGACTCTCAACCACTGCGCCACCAGGGAAGCCCCTGGAAGACATTTCTTAATCAAAGCCAGGCATGTGTTCTAAGGTTGGTTGGTTTAGTGCTTTTTTTTTTTTTCTTCTTTTTTTAGCTAGCCTGAGTAGCTACTTTAACTTGGTATTTGCTTCCATTCTCCTGCTTTGGTGTCCAGAATAAATGTACCGGTGACTCTTCTACCTGAAATGGTTCAGAGGTTAAAATAACTAAACTGTGTCTATGCTTGGACTCTACTAAGGCAAAAATATTTAAAGCAAGATCCCAAGTGTGCCCAGAAGACTGGGAAATAAAAATGAATCCACATAATCCATCCGTTATTTAATTCCTTGCCTTCTTCCAGTCTGTTCTTTCTTCTAAATGCCACTTCTAATATTGCCACAGTTCTCCTGTCCCTACTTCACCTCTACAGTCTTCACCTCTGATCTTCCCTGTTTAGGCCTTGGTGTCCTCGTCGTATTTACAGGATCCATTAAGAAACTAATATGCAAAATACTGACTTTGGTAGGACATATGTGTCAACCGAAAAAAAGTGCACAACCTAAGAGTTGAGAATTATGTTTTATTTAGTGGACTTAAGCCCCGGAGGCAGCTTCTCAGGTGCTCTGAGGGACTGCTGTGAAGAGGTCAGGGAGGAGCCAGGATGGATAGGAGTTTCTGCAACAAAAACCAGGTAGTTGGAATATCAAAAGATTGCCATTAATTAAAGAAAACCAGACATCTCAAGTTAATGAATTTAGCACTTTTCTATGCATGGGAAGATGCAAGAGGCTAAGGTCATTGAGATCATTCCTCTGACAGGCACCTTAGCTCTTTAGGGCAGGATCCTGTTCTACTCCCACCCTGGAAAGCTGTTTAGGGCCCCCCATCGGGGTGGCTGTAACTACTGACTGAGGCAACATCTTTCATTTACTGATATGGCTGGCAACATTTTTCATTCACATATGTATATTAAAGAACTTAAAATGAGTCCCGGCATGCTCTGATTATTGTCTTTTCTTCTAAGGAACACTGTGATTAACCATCTTTATCCTTTCATAAAGTGGATTCATTCTGGGGCTTCACCCTTCTCCCCAATCGTTTTTCCGGGGCTTTGTGACAGGGGCATCTCTTAAGCCTTTCAGTAATACAAAATAAACAAACAGCACTTGTCACTCTGCTCTCCCAAAACAGAGGCAGGCCTTCCTGCCCTACATATGTACATTCTCATTTCTTGTGGGGAGTTCATTATGGGGAATGTTGCTACCCGGCAAAGGATGAGAAGCCCGAGGCTCTTTGCAACACAGCACTTTAAAATAGAAAGGCAAAAGGAATGATTTTTATTTTTAAGGGGCTGCCTTTTAACCCAGGCTCTTACTTATCTGTCAGGGGTCATGCCATCTCACACAGCAGGGAAGACCAGTAACAAGTATTCGGCCAGTTCCAGAGGCAACTGTTTCACACAGGCAGCTTCTCTCAAGAAAACCATTAAAGCACATCAACCCTGACGGCTGCACGGATGCCCTGAGAGCTGTGCTGCAGATACCAGGCTTTAATACATCTGCAGGCTTTCCAGGGGACTCTGTGGCTGCTTGTTTCAATGAGGTGAGATTGGAGTTCCAGATAGTGATGGAGAGATCATGGGGCTGGGGGGACAAGAGGGATGGCGTGGGGGGAGGGGAGAGTGGAACAGCAACCTGAAACTTTAAGATGACTTGATGATGGTCTGGAAGTCCTAATCTGAGAAAATGCATACATCTCAATCCAAAATGGCCTCAGCCTTTGTTTCTAGCACCAGGTCAATACTTCCAGGAATTAACCACCATGTTTGCAGAAAATTAGAATGGATTCTGGTTACCAGCACATCACTCCACCTGCAACTGTCTTACAGCATTTGGCTTTTTGAGAAATAATGTAGTGTATCATCCATCAGTCTGAGGATCCAGTGGGAAAAAACAAGGCTCACATGATAAAGGAGGGAAGCTGTTGCAGAAAGGGGAACCCCTTCTAGGGCCCGAGAGTGGGCTCTCGTTTCACACTCAGAAATGAATTGTCCAAGGAGACACACGTGCTGACAAGGCAAGAGACTACTGGAAAGGGGCACCCGGGCAGAGAGCAGCAGGGTAAGGGAACCCAGGAGAACTGCTCTGCCACATGGCTTGCAGTCTCGGGTTTTATGATGGTGGGGTTAGTTTCTGGGTTGTCTCTGGCCAGTCATTCTGACTCAGGGTCCTTCCTGGTGGCGTGCATTGTTCAGCGTCTCCTCTCTCGTTTTGACCTTTCCCGAATTCTTCTGGTTGGTGGTAGCTTGTTAGTTCCAGTTCCTTACCAGGACCTCCTGTTGTAAGATAATTCATGCAAGTGGTTACTATAGTGCCTGGCCAGCGTGGGTGGTTTCGGTCAGTGGTTCCCCTAACAAAGCTCCTAATGTTAATGACAGATTTTAGGCTGTCCCAAATCTTATTCTTCCTCTCTAAAGCCTAACTAGGTATAATCTGTTCAGTCTTTGTGAGATGTCCTGAAACCCAGGAGAAGAGCCAGCTGCAATGGTCTAAATGCTTTCCGGTGTTAGAGTAGGAGCTTTGGCTAACAGGGAAGGCTTTTCATTGCTGATACAAACTAAGAAAGTGCACACTGCTTACCCTTTATCTGGCAATGGTTTGAAAAAACTCCCAGGAGACAATGGGGCATGGTGGGCCTTCCAGTCCTTTGAGGAACATGGTAATCCCTGTTGCAGAGTCCTGCCTACTCCTATTTAGAAACTTTCCAGCCAGCTAATGGGTGACAATGGGACCTAAGTGACAAGCACTGGAGATGCATAAAATATTTAATAATAGCATATTAAATTAATTTTAATAAAAATAATTTAATTTCACAGGTGCACAGGTCTAACTGCCATGCATGTGTTGTCTTATCATAACCCTATCATAGCCCTATGAAATAGTCCTACTTTTTTTTTTTTTTGAACATCTTTTTGGAGTATAATTGCTTGACCATGTTGTGTTAGTTTCTGCTGTGTAACAAAGTGATTCAGCTATATGTATACATATATCCCCATATCCCCTCCCTCTTGCGTCTCCTTCCCACCCACCCTATCCTACCCCTCTAGGTGATCATAAAGTACTGAGCTGACCAGCCCATGTGATGCAGCTGCTTCCCACTAGCGATCTGTTTTACATTTGGTAGTGTATATATGTCAATGCTACACTCTCACTTCATCCCAGCTTACCCTTTCCCCTCCCTGTGTCCTCAAGTCCATTCTCTACATCTGCATCTTTATTCCTGTCCTGCACCTAGGTTCATCAGAACCATTTTTTTTTTTTTTTAGATTCCATATGTATGTGTTAGCATACAGTATTTGTTTTTATCTTTCTGACTTACTTCACTCTGTATGACAGATTCTAGGTCCATCCACCTCACTACAAATAACTCAATTTCATTTCTTTTTATGGCTGAGTAATAGTCCATTGTATATATGTGCCACATCTTCTCTATCCATTCATCTGTCGATGGACACTTAGGTTGCTTCCATGTCCTGGCTAACGTAAATAGAGTTGCAATGAAGATTGTGGTACATGACTCATTTTGAATTATGGTTTTCTCAGGGTATATGCCAAGTAGTGGGATTGCTGGGTCATATGGTAGTTCTATTTGTAGTTTTTTAAGGAACCTCCATACTGTTCTCCATAGTGGCTGTATCAATTTACAATTTACAATTTAGCTGCCTGTATATTTTGGAGATTAATCCTTTGTCAGTTGCTTCATTTGCAAATATTTTCTCCCATTCTGAGGGTTGTCCTTTTGTCTTGTTTATGGTTTCCTTTGCTGTGCAAAAGCTTTGAAGTTTCATTAGGTCCCACTTGTTTATTTTTGTTTTTATTTCCATTTCTCTAGGAGGTGGGTCAAAAAGGATCTTGCTGGGATTTATGTTATAGAGTGTTCTGCCTATGTTTTCCTCTAAGAGTTTCATAGTGTCTGGCCTTACATTTAGGTCTTTAATCCATTTGGAGTTTATTTTTGTGTATGGTGTTAGGAAGTATTCTAATTTCATCCTTTTACATGTAGCTGTCCAGTTTTCCCAGCACCACTTATTAAAGAGGCTGTCTTTCTCCATTGTATATTCTTGCCTGCTTTATCAAAGATGAAGTGACCATATGTGTGTGGGTTTATCTCTGGGCTTTCTATCCTGTTCCATTGATCTATATTTCTGTTTTTGTGCCAGTACCATACTGTCTTGATTACTGTAGCTTTGTAGTATAGTCTGAAGTCAGGGAGTCTGATTCCTCCAGCTCCATTTTTCATTCTCAAGATTGCTTTGGCTATTCAGGGTCTTCTGTGTTTCCATACAAATTGTGAAATGTTTTGTTCTAGTTCTGTGAAAAATGCCAGTGGTAGTTTGATAGGGATTGCATTGAATCTGTAGATTGCTTTGGGTAGTAGAGTCATTTTCACAATGTTGATCCTTCCAATCCAAGATCATGGTATATCTCTCCATCTGTTTGTATCATCTTTAATTTCTTTCATCAGTGTCTTATAATTTTCTGCATACAGGTCTTTTGTCTCCTTAGGTAGGTTTATTCCTAGATATTTTATTCTTTTTATTGCAGTGGTAAATAGGAGTGTTTTCTTAATTTCATTTTCAGATTTTTCATCATTAGTGTATAGGAATGCAAGAGATTTCTATACAATTTTGTATCCTGCTACTTTACCAAATTCACTGATTAGCTCTAGTAGTTTTCTGGTAGCATCTTTAGGATTTTCTATGTAGAGTATCATGTCATCTGCAAACAGTGACAGCTTTACTTCTTCTTTTCTGATTTGGATTCCTTTTATTTCTTTTTCTTCTCTGATTGCTGTGGCTAAAACTTCCAAAACTATGTTGAATAATAGTGGTGAGAATGGGCAACCTTGTCTTGTTCCTGATCTTAGTGGAAATGGTTTCAGTTTTTCACCATTGAGAATGATGTTGGCTGTGGGTTTGTTATATATGGCCTTTATTATGTTGAGGTAAGTTCCCTTTATGCCTACTTTCTGGAGAGTTATTATTATTTTTTTAACATCTTTATTGGAGTATAATTGCTTTACAATGGTGTGTTAGTTTCTGCTTTATAACAAAGTGAATCAGCTATACATATACATATATCCCCATATCTCCTCCCCCTTGTGTCTCCCTCCCACCCTCCCTATCCCACCCCTCTAGGTGGTCAGTGGCTGCTTCCCACTAGCTGTCTGTTTTACATGGTAGTATATATAAGTCTGTTCATTGCAGCTCTGGAGAGTTTTTATCATAAATGGGTGTTGAATTTTGTGAAAGCTTTTTCTGCCTCTGTTGAGATTATCATATGGTTTATATCCTTCATTTTGTTACTATGGTGTATCACATTGATTGATTTGCATATATTGAAGAATCCTTGCATTCCTGGGATAAACCCCACTTGATTATGGTATATAATCCTTTTAATGTGCTGTTGGATTCTGTTTGTTAGTATTTTGTTGAGGATTTTTGCATCTATGTTCATCAGTGATACTGGTCTGTAGTTTTCTTTTCTTGTGCCATCTTCATCTGGTTTGGCTATCAGGATGATTGTGGCCTCTTAGAATGAATTTGGGATGTTCCTCCCTCTGAATAGCCCTACTTTTTGTGCCACTACGTAGATTAGGATGACTTGGTGTCAAAAGGAGGTAAAATAGTTTGTCTGCAGTCAAATAGAGTAGTATGACATAGGGTCATAAATGGTGTCGCCATGTTGACTTAACTGTGAATTCTGATTCTCTTGTTTATGAACTGTGTGATATCCTTCAGTAACTTCTCTGATCCATATATTAATGGCTCTTCTCTTAGTAGGATTATTATGGGGACAAAATAAGGTAACAGATTTAATTTCAGGTAGATCAGGTTATGTGGGTAGCAGAAGGGTAACAGATTTAATTTCAGGTAGATCAGGTTATGCGGGTAGCAGAAGGCTTGATATGGAGGAAACACGATGAATTCAGCTAGAAATAATGAGCAAATGATATTGTTCTCAATTTAAATAGTAGTTAAATGATATCCAAAGGATCTGAGTTATTTATCCAAGTCCCCAAGCTGGAGGTCACAGAACTGAACTAGAGACTAGAATTTCCAGCTAGTTTGGTATTGTTTCTACATTTTCACAAATTCACTCTACTTTAGAGGACATCAAGATACATGTTGTCAGTGGAACCCTACTCAGTAGAGATGTCAGATAAAGAAAATTCACTTTACAGCTTAAATCTGTTGAGTCAAGAGTGATTAGAATTATTTTCCATTGTGGGGTAAATAAAAAATGATATACGTTAGCTTTGTAAGATTAAAAGGCAGCAGCCTTAAATTTGATGGAGAATAACCTTTGGGAAGTCCATTGTTAGGCAGATGCAAAGAATGACCTCTTAAAAGTCTTCAGTTCTCTATGATCAGGGCTAAGGAGATCTTTAGCCTCAGACTCTCGCTTCTGTTTACATTTCTGTCTCAAGAAAGTCCAGGGTAGGGCAGGTCAAACTACAAGTAGAACATCTTAATTGCCTCCCTCAAAAATAGTTGTCTGACAAAATGAATTAACATTTACTCATAGATACTCATTTATTTTCCCAACTCTAAGAAGTGTAGTGAAGACATTCCCACAGTCCGGTGGGAATGAAAATGAAGACATTTTCCACAGGGAAATAAAACAGGAAGAGAAGCGCTTAATTTTTTTTTTTTAATGTTCAAAAGGAAGAAAACATAAAGCTTTTTCTCCAGTCTCCATTCCACAATTTGGTTGAGTTGCATCTGGGTCGAATAGGCTGTAGTAGTGAATATTTTATCAGATTTTTGACAAGACATCCATCTCACTGTAGAATGAAGCTAGATCTTAAATCACCTTGGACAGTTTTGCTCCTTAATTAGACAGTCAGTACACTACCAGTTGGGAGATTGGGGTTATATTTGGCTTCTATGATTGTGAGATGGCTGAGATCATTGAGAATTTGGATCTGGTCCAATTAATTCTCTTGATAGCTCACTGTCTCTTCAGCTCTGCTAGACACTTGGGTACTGATGCAGCACACCGGTATTAATTTTAAGTGAAGCTCTAGCAAGGCACAGTGAAATAGCATTGTTTGAAGCCTGAACCAAGAATTCTGTTTAAAATGGTATTACATTTGTATATATACACAGTATAAGCTCAACACAATCCATTCCTTCATTAAAAATGAAGATTTTCTACTGTCATCCAACTTCTTCAAGTTTTAGTTCTGTCAGAATGATTATCGGTCACTAAGTTCTTGGCTGTGCCTCAGATATCTAATTAAATTTGAGGCTTTTGTCTTGAAACCAATGGAGAATAGTTACCTACTGATTATATGTTAGTTGATACAAAACAGTTTTATAATGGCTTGCAATTAAAAATTCAATATCTTTTCTTCTTCAGCCAGCAATTTGGCTAGAACAAGACATACCCTGTCCTGAAATATTTGGGTCAATAAGAATATAGCAGAGTCTACTCTCTTTTCCAGAAAATGTGCCTTTTTTTTAAGAAGTGGGAAGAGGAGGTAGAAATGGGCATTTGAAAGCAAAATGTGTTAGAACTCAAAATATTAAATGACTCAGCATAGTAAAATTTATGTTTTTATTAGCGAAAGGTGGAAACATATGAAGTAATTGGAGGGTAAAAAGAGGTATCTTATATGAATAAAATGGCTAAATGCTCTACCATGATTCTGGCTAAAAATGGTGACTTGAAAAACAAAATGCTTTTATATATATTTCATTTTATATGCCCCCAAAATGACAGTTAAAAAATAAAGATATTACCACAGAAGCACAAACAGAACGGGAGAGGAGACAAGATAACAGATGTCATCAAGGTTTTGCAAGATGAAAAGAAGCAAAGTAACTTATTTTGAGGAGTAGACCAGATGTGAAATTGTGAAAAGTGGTTTTCCCATAGAACCCTGAAAAGCCTAGGTTCTTAGAGTTTCCAAGAATCACAGCAAATGGAAATTAGGTATAATATGAAAAACATGTGGATTTGTTCAAAATTCATTCCCCAAATCTTCCTTCTCATGCCTTTTAGCCAAACAGGTACCCTATTCCTAACTCTCAGAAGACAGGATATTCATTCTTTTCTGGAGAAACTGAACCAGGCAGAGTGGGGAACAGTGTAAGTGTGTTTGTCTGCATCACCTTCATGGTTGTATAACCTGTGTGGTCATACAGAGTCCCATACTCAGAAGAGTCCCTTACTTGTTTAATACTTTGCTGTTGTCATCTTAAAATTCTTAATCATACTTTTTTTTATCAATAAGCCACAAATTTTTTGCACTGGGCCCCACAAATTATATAGTTTGTCCTGGTGTTTATGGTAGTGAGTTGTACTGAGATACCAGACAGAAAATATGGGCATTTAGGAAAGCATGAAAAGTGAATCATAAGTCACCCTAGCCTGTTCCTAGTGTAAGATCAGCAAGATATATTACCCACCCATTATACCCTCACACACTCAGGCAAAAGACTAGAGACATTTTCTTAGGAGATATAGAACAACTCTAAAGAATGCAGATATTAGTATTTGAAGGAATTATAGTAAGAATCAGAGTTGCTATCCAATCACTCTCCTATGAAGGCCTCTAGTTAGAAAGAACTTCCCCAGCATGTGGAAATTCTATTAGCTATTTAATGCCTTAATCTACATTACAAGTTGATAGCCAAGGAGTACCAGATACTTGAGGAGAGCCTTCAACAGAAACTGAAAAAAAGAAACTGAAGAAAAATGGATTCAACACGGGGGATGGAATAATATGTCAAAAATTTTATCTATTTTTAATTATTTTAGAGAATTAAGAGAAGATGCTATAGCATATTCTTGAAATTAAATACAGAGTGCTATAAATGGGAGTAGGGATAAGAAACCAAAAATGAAAATAAGCTTAAAAATTAAAAAAAAAAATAGCCCCCTCCCCACAAAATCAATAAAGGGATTAGAAGATAGAATTTTTAAAAAACCCAGAAAGAGAGAGAATGGATGAAATGAAGCCTAAGGGATTATCAAATAAATCATAAAGGGAAATTTCCCAGGACAGAAGGGTATGTGTCCTCATGATTGAGAGAGGTCACTGAGTGAAAAAGAAACCACACCAAGGCTTCTCATCGTGCCTCATTGCAACACCAGCAGCTGAATGAAGTTTTCAAAGGTTCAGGAGTAAGAATGGCATCAGACTTCCAGCATTGCATGCCAGGAGACCGCAGAGTTACGCCTTTCAAATGTTGACAGGAAATTATTTCCAAACTTGAATTCTTTACCCCACCAACCACCACTATTGGTTCAGGGTATAACTGATACATTTCTGTATTATAAAAAGACTCAGAAAATGTACTTCCAAGCACTCTTTCTTAGAAAGCTGCTAGCTAGTGTACTTAGCAAAACCAAGGAAAACGAATGGGACTTAGGATCCAGACAGAGTAAATCTCAACCAAATGAGAGGTGAAAGATTAATCCCACATCTACTGAGAAAGCAGCCAGTTTAAATTGAAGCAGGAGGTTGAAGAAAAGCAAGAGGGTTGACTTCAAGGAAAACAATAAATGGGAACTGAGGGTGTGTTTGAAAATGTTGAGCATTTGGACAAAAACATTTACAGGCATTTGACAGCTCTCTCAGAACATTTAAAGAGAAAACAAAGACAGCTCGGAAAGAGAACATAGGAAGTTAAGGGAGGAAATGGCCATTATTGAACAAAGGAAAAACAAAAAGAATTATAGGAAGAAAAATGTAATCATATAGACTCTGACTTTGCAGTACAACTTGCAAATAATTCTAATAAAGCTAAACCGAACATTTGGTTAAGTCTCTCCCAAAAGTGACATAATTATATTGGGAGGATTTCAGCAGTGGTGGTACAAGAAAGATTGTAAAAAGTTTTGGGATGTTTGAGGAACAGAACTGAAAATTCTTAGCTATTTAAGTGGAAGAAAACAAATATGTGTAAAATTAAAAAAAAAACCTAAAAAAATCACAGTAAACTATTATTTATAAAGATGGGAGATTATAGTAATGAACAAGATAATTTCTACTATAGATAGATAAATCATCTTGATAAAAAATAAAAATTAACTTAAAACAGTTAAATGATAGAAAAAGTTTTGTTTCATTCATTGAGGGAGTTCCGTTAAAGTTAACAAAGAAATAGTTGATTGGAGGATGAGATTTTGTTAGTACTTTTAAAAATGTAGGCTCTGTATTATTGGTATCATTTCTGTCTGTTGGAGGGTGTTCAAATGACCCTAAAAGAAAATGTGGCATCTATATTCATAATAATCAAATTTATGGCTACAATTGTCTATCCTCCCATGGTTGACACCCATCATTATGAAGAGAATGAAACAGAAAAAAAGCTCTTCTCTGCATTTTTTACCCTTTCATTGTCCTCTTGGCTAATGGGTGTTTTGTTCGTTTAGGAGTAAAGTGAAGACTTCCAAAATGCTAAGAATATTCAAAGACTTTCTCAGGGAGGGTCAACTCATGAAACAAGAGTTGCCGCAATGTGAAAGTTGAACACATTAAGTCTGATAAGTAAACTTCAAAAAGAAAGATACTCATGTTTCCAAAAGTCCTTAAGGTGGATGTTTGCAGCATTTTGTGTTACAGTAAAAGACTGGGGAAAAGGGCTTCCCTGATGACGCACTGGTTGAGAGTCCGCCAGCCGATGCAGGGGACAGGGGTTCGTGCCCCGGTCCAGGAAGATCCCACATGCTGTGGAGCGGCTAGGCCCGTGAGCCATGGCTGCCGGGCCTGTGCGTCCGGAGCCTGTGCTCCGCAACGGGAGAGGCCACGACAGTGAGAGGCCCGCGTACCACAAAAAAAAGACTCGGGAAAAGACTGATTAAAATACTGACCATACAATTTTACACTCTACAACACTGAAAATAGAGAGTGATAGGTAGGCTGGTATGAAATGATGTTCAAGACTTATTGCTAAGATAAAAACAAAACAAAACAAAACAACAACAACAAAAACAAATGACCAAACAAAACAAACAGTTGCAGAACAGTATGTATGGTACACTCATCCCTACATGAATTTATTAGGAAGGTATAACTTTGCTTGTTTTGGACAGAGTCTCTGAGGCTGGAATCCAAGGATGGATTATCAGATATATATATATATATATATATATATATATATATATATATATATATATATATATATTTTATGTTTGTCCTCATGTTACTTTCAATTTTTGTAATGGGAAATAATTTTTAGAAAGTCCATAATGCATAACTAATGCATGGTATTAGTCCATGTGATCAGCACCCCATACCTTAATCTTAGAACTTTCACTCCAAGTTCAGTTCAGGAATTAGGGTGAAATTGGAACATTACCTTAGATAGTTAACATGGTAAGAGCAAAGAACATGGGATTTAAGTCAGGAGCTCTAATCCCATTTTCCCATGTAAAATCTGGGCATGTTTCCTTTTCTAGTCTCAATTATGTGATATATAAAATAGGGGTAATAATGACCTTTCCTCCTTTGTTGGTGTGAAAACAAAGTCAAGTAGAGGAATAGGTTTTGTGCGCTGGAAAGAACCATATAAGTATTCCTTGTTTTGCAGAAAACTGGTTCTTGCAACTTCATACACATGATATTTTGCATTGATAATAACAACTAAAAAATCACTAACATCTTTGGACACTTATTGTTCCACATGCTATTTTAAGGGTTTTACATGTATGAATTCACTACTCACAACAACAAATGTGTCAGTGTGTATTGTTGTTATCCCTTTCATAGATGAAGATGCTCAGGTAAAGAGACGTTAAGTAACTTGATTGAAGTCACACAGTTACTAAGTGATGGTGCTGGGCTCCGTAACCACACAGTCAGCCATGCTTTCTGTCATTTGATAAGAGAGTGTCTCTAAGTGAATGCAGCTGAAAAACTGATAGGGACTTTCTGTGCTTTGTAGTAGAAGAAAGTTTTGTTTCTTGAACTAACCCAGTTTTTGCCTTTTTTCTTTGTGAGGTTTCTTCTAAAGTTTCTCCTCTAATTTGTCTTCAAAATTATTTCTCCTTATAACCACCAATGCACTGTACAACACCTAGGACATAAATCACAAAATTACAAATGTATAAGAAGAGAGTGACTGCCTCTGAAAGTGCCAAGGTGTTTTTGTCCTGGTTCACTGGTTCATATCCTGCAGATGGAAATGACTCACCTAAATTACCCTGAATCATAGAATCGCAACATTGCAGGGCTAGAAAGCACCAGTGTTCTTTCACAAGTATTCAATCAAAGTTAAAAATGATGACTTGCATCAGAAAGAATATAGAATTAAAAATGGAGTTTAAAAATTAAACAGTAGGTGGGATTCCCTTATATGAGTCCTGAGCCTGAAGTCAGTGCCTTAAGATGTTGAGGTGCTAAAGTAGACAGCAGTAGGGATCGGGCAGCCTTCCTTCTTTCCTTGACTCTGTTTTTCAGTCTGGTTTGTGGTCTTGGAAAAGTCGTTTACATTCTCTGGGATACACTTGTCAGATCTGTAAGGTGAAATGCATGGAGTAGATGATCTATAAAACCCTTTCTGAGTTTACTTTTCATTGATTTCCTTGGGTAGTGTTATTTTGTGTCCAAAACATAGGATTTCCTTCAGTGTTTTGGGGGAGAGAGTGGTTAGAAATGGAAATAAGGAAACATTAGCTGCATTGCTGGGAAGAAATGCTTTAATAATGCCTTCAGCCTGAAGAAGACTTACAAAAAAATACACTTCCTCATGTGCTTCACAGGTCAAGGACACCAAGAAAAGAAGAGCAAGCTCACAGCTCATTCTTGAAATGAACTCCACCTCTGAACTCCCCTGCCTGCATTTGTGTGACGTTTCATGTTTTTGCCACTTATAGGCATTTGCACTTAAAAATGATGTTCTGGGATGCTTCAGTTACTTTTAGTAGAAAAATGCAAATACATGTAGATTTCTGTTATTATCAGCTTCATCAAAACAAACAGACAGAAGCAGGAACGTTATTAGAGTTTGATAAGAGTATGTATTTGAATGATTTCCCCAAGGACTGGGGAAACCTCATCTCATTGCATTTCCTATTACAGACAATTGCTTCATGCGGAGTTACCTGCATTTACCACTTCTCAGCCCCACCCTCAAGCCCCCACCCTCACTTGTTTTTTTAGTGTGAGAGCCGCTCTTTTGATTTGTGAAATGTAACTGCAATAAATGGTAGACTTGAATCAAGACTTTTAGGCAGAAGCAGGTGAGAAAAGGCATGAATAACATAATAGAGCATTGGAAGAAGAATCATTTCAGAAGGCAACGTTTATATCACAGAAAAAATAAAGAAAAACTTAGACTGCTAGTTCTCTGATTAGAACTAAGTGAAAATAAGGAATCTTGGGACTTCCTGTTGGATTTCCAGTCCGGACCATGCCACTTACCTTTGAATATAGTTTGGAATATCTTCTGACATATTTCCCTTAAATGAATCCAAATTTCTTTGAAGGCGGGGGCCTTGTGTTAAGTATACTACTAAGCCTGGCACATTCCTGGGCAGATGGAAGGCTCTTAATAAACTAATGCTGATTGAGTGACTCTTAATCCACAACAGGGTCAAAACTGGAAATGGTCATTTGATGGCAGGCCAGTAAATGTGACCAGGTTTGTTCTAAACATCTAATTATTCATTCTAGAAAAATATATCATTTTCTTTGATGAGATGCAAAATAAAAATCAATTAGATGATTGTCTCCAAAAATGTATAAAAGACTGCATCATTCCTAAGTGCCTGTTATTACAGAACAAAATGCCTAAAATGAAACGAAATCTCTAATTGTATTTCTAAATGCAATGGGATTTCAGGAGCAATTCCATAACAGATGGGGTATTTTAGAACGATTCCTCTAATTTTTCCTATGGACAACCTTGGGAAGTTTGGAAATAATATCGTTTTCATACTGATTTGCTTAGTTCTGGATTAGACTCATCAAAAGATCACTGGACAGGAAGTAGGGGCCTTGAATTCTGAATTTACCTCTAGTTCACTGGCTGGGTTAAGTCATAGATTCTTAGCAGAGAGAGGAAAAGTTCTCTGGGGGCTGAGTTTATTCCCTAAAGCAGTTTTCAAGCTTTCATTTGCATCAGAGTCACCTGGAGGTTTTGTTAAAACTGATTGCTAGGCTCCACCTCCAGAGTGTCTGATTTAGTTGATCTGGGATCTGCAAGTCGGGTGAAAATGTACATTTCTAATGAGTTGCCAGGTGAAGCCGCTGCTATAGCTGACCCTGAGAACCACTGCCTTAGGGAAAAAGACCAAATAGAACCCTGGTAGCCTCCAAGCTCTTTCTCTGGCTACCTCTTCTATTCCTTAGCCTTCTTGTTTCTTTGGGGCTGGCTCTATCTGCACAGCCTGGCTGTCTCTCTGAGGGCCTCTTTCCTGCAGGAGGCCCCAGTGATAACAACAATAACAACAAAGCCACGCTTCTCTCTTGCCTTCTTCCTAACGAGGCCTCACGTCTCTGGAGCCACCTTAAACTTCTCTCCATTGCTTCACCAGATCAGCGCTCAAAGTAAGCTGTCAGACCTCGCAAACAAAGATTGAGAGTATAGAGCGATCCCACAGCTGATTCATTGCCTCTGGTGCTTCACACCATGTTGCAGGCCCCCTCTTTGGCCTCCAGTGGGAGGCTCTTTGCTCAGACCTTCTTGCCTGGGAGGTGGCGTGTAACAGGGCGTGTTAGTTGGGTAACACATACACTCTCGGGGCACTTTCACTGATTTGCTTTTACGGGCTTTTGAAAAGCATTATTTTCTCCAGCTCTCTGGAAGAGAACAAGTTTAATGGTATCAGGCAAAGGAAAGGGTACATCTTCGTACAGGGAAAAACAGAAAAGAAAGAATGTTCCTCGTTAGTGATGCAAGGAGACCTAGCTTGCCTCTTCAATAGCTTAAGCTAATCTTTGAACCCATAAAGTATGGTGGAGAATGGCTTGCCAATGAATGCCTTGTGGATGTGCCCCTTTGGAAGTGAAACAGAATAATTAAAGGATAGATCCGCAGGCCTGGCTCCGTCAACCCCTCCCTCTCACCTTCCCGCCTCCTCCTTACTCTTCCCAGGCATCTTCCCTTCTCTAACCACCATCTTAGGTGGTTTTCTTTCTTTCTTTCTTTTTTTCGGTACGCGGGCCTCTCACTGTTGTGGCCTCTCCCGGTGCGGAGCACAGGCTCCGGACGCGCAGGCTCAGCGGCCATGGCTCACGGGCCTAGCCGCTCCGCGGCATGTGGGATCTTCCCGGACCGGGGCAGGCGGACTCTCAACCACTGCGCCACCAGGGAAGCCCCTTTAGGTGTTTTTTTAACCAGAATCTTCACCACATCGAAACAACTAATAAATGTGATTTATTTGTGACACCAGACTCTACTTTCTCACCTCTTCCCCCTCCATTTCAGAGACGTTCTGTGGCTCAGGAATTTATGTGGCTTCAAGTCTAACCCCAGCTGCCTGACTTCCTGCTAATGCCTACATAAAGCCTGTCCTTTGGCCTTGCTGACTTCTTCCCCGAGCCCCAAATGTGCTGCTGTATACCTCTTGACTCAAGACCTTCATCCATGCTCTGCATCCCTTTCTGAACCTCCTTGGTTTCTTTCTAACCTTCCCTCCCCAAGGTGTCATCTTTTTCGTGAAGTCTTGCTTGACTGCTAGCTATCCAGTGATCCAACTTTGTTCTTTGCTAGATACCATATATATGATGCCAGCAATATTCATTGGTCTCTGATTTTGTTGCATGGATTAGACTTACCTTCTTTTTCTAAGAAACCTAAGGGCCAGGATTTAATCTCACGCATTTGTAGTTTAACAGAGTTTTGTCACATGTTTGTCTTTTGGTAGTGCCCGATATGCAATTACAATTAGTTAACTTCTTTGAATCCATCTTCCTATATCCTTCTGCCACTGTTTTTGTGTACATGATGCATAATAAATGCTATAATAATAATAGCTACTCAATCTGTTGCTATACACATTGCCTCATTAATAGTCATTAGACACCTATTATCACCCTACTCATCAACCTATTTATCTAAAACTTAAAAACAAAAAGTCCCAGAGAAGTTAGGTAAACTTCATAAAGGTACCGAGCTATTAATTGATGTGGGGGCGGTTACAAACTCAGGTCTATCTGACTTTAAAGAGTGTACCTTCCTACAGACTCCACCTCAGTTCTAAACTGTTGGGGTAGGAGTGAACTTACTAAGGATAAACAGCTTGCCCAAGGTCACATCATAAGCTGTTTTCTGAAGAAATAGGTACAAATGTATAAAACGATCATTATTCTTTTATCATGACTGTGTTATGCAGATCATGAAAACTAGAAAATCAGTCTCTCCAACATTTGAGCTGGTGAACTCTAATCCTAAGTTGAGGGTCCAACTCCTCTGTTGGCTCTAGTTCTCTCTCCCCTCTAAGTCTATCAAAGAAGACGTGTGAGGTGATGATAGCTTAGCTCTTCTCAGTGGCTGAAATGAATGTACTTTAAATGAACAGGGGGTTTTATAATGCCTCCTGCCTCTCAGGTCTCCATGGGAGAAATTGCCTGAAACGTCCTCTCTGATGTCCTCATGGGAGCCAGGGCTTTATGATTATGTATAAGAAGTTCCTACAACTGCTTTAATAACATTTTAATTTAACGTGTTTCATATTTCCATATTTATTGTGCTCCAATCATGTTTTATGAGGAGACAGAACTGGAAACTGATGTAACTGATGTTTAGTATGTATGCATAGTGTACTTTCCTCAAGAGGTTCCCCTGCTGAGCATAAATGTAAAATAAATACAAGTAAACTCTTTGATAGGCCTCCAGAGTGCCCCAGCCTCGCTGATCAAATCGTCCCCTGCCTTCCACTTAAATAATTCTCTGCAGAAATGAATAAACTGATTAGAACCAAATCCCCTTGCAAAATAGGGTTTCCTCTTTCAAGTTTACTAATCTGGCTCCACTCAGAGCCATGTTACTCACCAAACGGAACCTGAAAGATGATTCCGACTCTCCTGCTCTCCAGCTAATGAAAAGTCTTTGCTGGGAAGGATGGAGAGTGTGACGAAAATACCTGTTGTAGCCTCCAATCTGTTCATCTTACAGCTGGCATCAGGAAGCATCCGATTTGCCAAGAAAAGGCTCTGGATCTTATGTCACATCCAGAAAGGGACCTTTAGGAAGATGGGAGAGAGAAGATGCTCAGAAGTTCCAAAGACCTTCAGTGAAACTGGAGGATGCACTCAGGTAGGGTTGCAAATTCTCTGACCAGATTTCATTTTGTAATTATCTAAGACAATGGTGAGGAATGGATAGTTCACTCCAATTAAACTTCAGCACTGTGTTTTGTAGTCACGTCACAGGTAATATATTTATATCCACTCCATTTTCCTCTCCTTAAGAATTAAAATCCATGCTCTTTTTCATTTTCAAAATTTGGATACTTCCTGAAAAGAAAAAAAAATCTCTTTCTTCCCCTTCATTGAGAATCTTTTCTTGCTAAGATCCAAAGAGAAGTGGGTAAGCAGGGTTTTTTAAGTTAAAATATATTCAAAATCATTTTTAGACATTGAAAGTGAAGCATTTTGGGAGCTGAAGTCTTTCCTTCTATATTAAAGGAAATGTAATTTAGAAGCAAGAATGGTTATCAATTGATATTAATACCATTATCTTAAAGATATCTGTCTTAAAGAGTAAACACCTAGAACAAAGTTTTTCCAGTTCATCAAAATCTTCAACATTTGCAACAAACTTAGATTGTTCACATGCAGCAGGTAGATGTTTAGGGAATAAAGGGGCGGGGGTATTCTGCTTCCAAGTGTCTCCACGATGAGACAAGAATAAGTCTCAGCTTCCGATTCCTTCTGGAGAGTCTTAGATCTGAGTTCACAGTGTCATCTTCCTGAAAGCATTGAAGAAAAGGATAGGTGCCCTTCTGTCATGGTCTGGAATGACCTAGGTACTTGCTACTTGGGGGCTCAATGACTTTCAAGTTTTCTGTTCGTCCGGGGAGTCTGCTAATTTACTGTCTTATCATTTTGTCCTTATCAATCTGTATTAACTTGTCAGATCCTGTGGTGGTGTATTCTAAAGTGTCAAACAGGAGAAAAGGAAAGGAAAATGGAAACTAATGTAAATTGTCTGCTGTGTTCTAGCAACTATGCTATTATATCTTGTTTTATTCCCTCCCAAACTGTGTTGTCATGTAAGCCATTTTTCTTTTTTTTTTTTAACATCTTTATTGGAGTATAGTTGCTTTACAATGGTGTGTTAGTTTCTGCTGTATAACAAAGTGAATCAGCTATACATATGCATATATCCCTGTATCTCCTCCCTCTTGCGTCTCCCTCCCTCCCACCCTTCCTATCCCACCCCGCTAGGTGGACACAAAGCACCGAGCTGATCTCCCTGTGCTATGTGGCTGCTTCCCATTAGCTAGCTATTTTACGTTTGGTAGTGTATATATATCCATGCCACTCTCTCACTTTGTTCCAGCTTACACTTTCCCCTCCCCATGTCCTCAAGTCCATTCTCTATGTCTGCGTCTTTATTCCTGTCCTTCCCTTAGGTTCTTCAGAACCAATTTTTTTTTTTTTTTAGATTCCATATAAATGTGTTAGCATACAGTATTTGTTTTTCTCTATCTGACTTCACTCTGTATGACAGATTCTAGGTCCATCCACCACACTACAAATAACTCAATTTCATTTCTTTTTATGGCTTAGTAATATTCCATTGTATACATGTGCCACATCTTCTTTATCCATTCATCTGTTGATGGACACTTAGGTTGCTTCCATGTCCTGGCTATTGTAAATAGAGCTGCAGTGAACATTGTGGTACATGACTCTTTGAATTATGGTTTTCTCAGGGTATATGCCCAGTAGTGGGATTGCTGGGTCATATGGTAGTTCTCTTTTTAGTTTTTTAAGGAACCTCCATACTGTTCTCCATAGTGGCTGTATCAATTTACATTCCTACCAGCAGTGTAAGAGGGTTCCCTTTTCTCCACACCCTCTCCAGCATTTATTGTTTGTAGATTTTTTTGGAGATGGCCATTCTGACCGGTGTGAGATGATATCTCATTGTAGTTTTGATTTGCATTTCTCTAATGATTAGTGATGTTTATTTATTGCAATTTAGAACTCACCCAGGTGATCTTTCCTGAACTAGTCTCTCACACCGCCAACAAATATTTATTAGAATTATTTCCTAGTTAAACTTCTAACTTCAAGAGAACAAAAATAGTCATCATATCTATAGCCCCATCAAGAACCATAACCTTATACCTAGTGGATCTTCATTGCATTGTACACCAATTAGCAAATGAACAAATGAAATGTACTATAACATTTATGCTGTGCCCTGTTCGGGGTTACAGCTGTTCAGGGATTATATCTACATAACTAATTGGTTTATCTTTAATTTGGCATGAAATGAATTGGGGGTGGAAGAAGAAAAATAAAAGAAAGAAAGAAAAAATTCAGAGAAGCAAAGAGGTTTCTATTCCTGACCGCAATTGCACAGAAGAGACTCTTCCCATAATGTTCTCTGACATCTCCATCCCTCTCTCCCGTCACACTGTTCTTATGGCACTGGGCTCATTGGCTGTGTGCTGTGGAGATACAGAAAAACATATTTTGTTTCTTGCTGCCTTGCCTTATAAAGGACTTCATTTTCTTCCTCTGGGTCAAAGGCAGCTATTTTCAATCTGAATAGGCTGACTGCTCATCTAGCCCCACTCAATCATGAGGCTAGTGCAGAGAAAGCAGTGTGTTTACTGCGCTGTGTGCTGTGTTTGTCTAATTTATTTCCATACTGGGATTCTATTCAAGGATCTGGTGGAGTGACCCTCACTATCATACTCTTTGGTCTGTGGAAAAATAATAGTAAATCTTGTAAGAGCCCAAAGCCTTGTTTCTTTTCTTTCCTTTTCTTTTCCTTTCCCTTTTCCTTTCCCTCCCTCCCGCCCTCCCTCCTTGCCTTCCTTCGTTCCTTCTTTTCCGATCTATACTTCTATTAATAATATTAGGAAGTATACAACTATTCTTCCTTTCAAACAAAGCCTTCTGACGTAAACAATGAACCTTTGTTTGAATAAATCCAGATTATTGAGTTACTTTCCTTCCTTTTGCTCATCTTCATAAATTCAAGCAATCCTCACCCAAACCCTTAAGTACCTTAAGGCCCAGTGATATTCTGAATATGTTTTAACCTTGGTCAATTTCCTTTAAAGGCTTTAATGTCTGAAAGCACTTAAAAATGTAGTAACCAAAAAATGGGAAACATTACTAACAGTAGTATTCTTGTTATTTTTTAATTAAGATAAAACTTACATTAACCTTAAAAAATAGAAAACTTGGAGTTCAGAAATTAAAATGTGCTCCTGGCTCTGCCAGAGCGCTTTAGGAAAGTTAACTAACATCTCTGACCCTATTTTCAACCTATAAAATGGTTCCGTTAACTGTATATTTTCTAAAGTCTGTATTTGCTCTAAAATTGTTTCATCCATTGCATGAACTTATTATGCTCCACATATGTAAGAGATTGAAGGTTTAAGTTAAAATAGATTTATATTGCCAAATATTGGCCCTTTATGAGTGGAATTAAGTCTGTTATTACACTGGGGGCAGGAGCAAGAAGGTGCCTGTCGTACTCAGTGAAGGCAGTACATTGCGCAATACAGCAAGTTTCTGCTATTTCGCTAGTTGGTCAATTCAGGAATCTCTTAACAGCAAATGAAAAGGTCATTGCAAATCTCACACTTTTGCCCTTCTATTAAGACCGATCCACCGAAAATATCTTGAAATGGCCACTTCCCCTGTGGCAGGTTTACGAAGTAAACTGATAATATGTCTTCACTGGCAAAGGTAACCCAGGAATCTGCAATAGACCAATTTATCATTTTGGGGTGTTTTATTTTAGTTAGATGTAGCCCAGGGAGAATTTTTGTAAAAAAGCATGAATAATATTATTGAGAGTGATTGGAATCTGAGCTACCACCGCCGGAATTATCAGAACTTAAAATTTTCTCCTGCAGTACAAGATTGTGGGGCCCTTATACAGGCTCTTTGGGAGCCATTAAAATGGTCCAGTTAGAGCTGCTGGGTTGGTCTCCCGTTGTGACACCTCCTGGCCTTACCCAGTAATGCAACTTAAGGACCTCTAACATTAGCTGTGTCATATCTCCAGTCTCCAAATCCTAGCCATGCGTGGAGTTCTCCATGCAACTAGGAGAAGAAAGGAGCATTTCCTCATCATTGGTGTAACTATTAATGTCTTTCCTATGAGTTAGTCTTAATGTTGCATTTTTCTATATCCTTAGTGAACTGGGATTAACCGCTCTATTATTTGGGGGTCAGAGGACAGAGAACTGTTATAACCAAAACAATCTGTCCCACTAAAAATCAGCTTTCTGAGCTAACTTCAAGTATCTTGCCAATCACTCTTCTGGATAAGTTCCTTTTGTCCCCTTATTTATTTGGAGTCTTCATCCTTGCACTTTGGAGTCTACATCCTAGGTATTTTGTCACCAGCTCTAACATTTTCCCCAGAGGTCCCTTGGGTCATCTGCAAAACAACCTTTTCAAAGCAGCACTTTCCAGTGCCAGGTTTTTGAAAATGGATATGCGGATTAAGCTCCACGCCACTCCATCCCACCCTTGGGACCACACTGCACCATAAGGCAGCACTTTTTAAGTATAGTATGAACTTGCTAACAGTCTCACAAGGACCAAGGAAATTGACTCACTCTAATGATTCGTGAGCTTGCTGTGAAACTTCAAACTTTTTCAAGCTTCTGGAAAAGTACTTCAAATAGTTCTTTCCAGTCCCTTCACTTTTCCCTTGTATCAGTTGCTAGAATTAAACGCAACCTTGCCTTTACTTACTCTCCACGCCCAAGCCCTGACTCAGAATCTAATTTCTATATTATGATGATGACTATAAAAGTATGGATAGGTAGATGAGTAGATAAATAGATGTAGATATATTGGATATATAGATACATTTGAATTATCTCTTGCCATAGCAAGTATCTCCTAAGGATAAATGGAATCTTGAAATTTGCCTTATTTGCATATCATGGCAGGTAGAACTCTTAGGCCTACAGCTCCCTCTACTGGGTGGAATTTTCCAGATTTATTATGCATGCCTTAAACAGAAAGTCTTTGTCATCCTTTTTGGAGTCTCTTGCTCATGGTCTAATTAACTCAAAATCCCGTCCCTGTTCTGACATGGAACATCCTACATGGATTCTGTTTCAAACTAAAATCCACCTTTATTCCATTTGGTCATAAGTCCAAAGTCCATGCTATTAAATTAATTAAACAAGGAGGCCATCAGACTGTAGCGGCTCTGAAGCTGTGGCACCTACGTAAGCAAACCAAATTCTAACTCTGAAAATGCCTCAAGTTTACAAAGAAACCTAAGGACAGCGGATCACAAACAACCACCTAAGCTTTAAGCTATAGCCAATGAATAACTTCTTTATTTTCCTTCTGCTTTTTCTCTACAAAAATCTCTCCTGGAGCTCCGGTGGATGGAGGGCTCCTAATCATTTCCAGTTTGGCACCGCCTAGTTCCCTTCGATTTTTGCTGAAATGAACTCTTAGAATTTTTAATATGCCTCAGTTCATCTTTTAACACTACTCATAATAAAGATACTTTTGTTTACCTTTTTTTCTCTTGAACATCTGATATCATTAGTAAATGAGATTCTTTAGGGTCAGAAGCTCATTGATTGATTACTGAACATCAGGTATTGGATGCCTATCGTGTACACTGTACTAGGATCTGCAGATACAGATAAAGCTGAGAGTTATTTTGTTTGATATATTTCTTTAATTGATTTTTACATATGCTTTTTTTAAAAAAGCAATAAACAAACAACAACACAACAGAACACATAGGGCAGATGGCTTTTTTAATTTGTTTTTTGAAACAACTTCATGGGCCAAAATATTCCCCTTTTCTTTAAATAGAGGACACCAAGTTCCCCAAAACTACTCCCAGACGCTTAAGTGAACACAGTCTGACTTAAGCAAAGTCTTGGTAATGAGACTGTTCTCTGAATCTTTGATCTGCCATAGCAATATGGTTTCTGCCAATTCTCCTAGGAAGGAGAAAAAAAATTCAATCTAAGTCCTTATAGATAGGCGCAGTGGTTAAGAATCCACCTGCCAATGCAGGGGACACAGGTCGAGCCCTGGTCCGGGAAGATCCCACATGCCACGGAGCAACTAAGCCCATGGGCCACAACTACTGAGCCCGTGTGCCACAACTACTGAAGCCCGCGCGCCTAGAGCCCGTGCTCTGCAACAAGAGAAGACACCGCAATGAGAAGTCCACGCACAGTAAGGAAGGGTATCCCCTGCTCGCCACAACTAGAGAAAGCCCGTGCACAGCAATGAAGACCCAACGCAGCCAAAAATAAATAAATAAATTTATGAAACAAAAAGTCCTTATGGATAAACATGAGCTTCCTGAGCATGAGCGCACTGCCATATTGGGAGACCTTTGGTTTTCAGTGGAAGGAGGCTTGGCTGAGTTATGAGATTTGGGGAATACTGACTCTTTAGAGGCAGTATTTACTTCTCTATTGGTGGTAGAAGGGTAGAAATGACAAAAAAGGAAATTAAAAGAAATTATCAACTTTAAGTCTCTTGGGTAATATTAAACTGAAAATATCAAAAGCATAGACTGTGTGCTGCACAAACAAAATTGTGCATTGACCTTAATCAGGCAAAAGATACACATGCATATGGAAATTATGTCACGTGATATCAATTATGTCTTTCAAATACTTGTTAGCAAAAATGATTTTGATCGTCATTATCAATCATTGTCATCATCATCGGTGATATTTATTGGTCCTTTGTTATGCTTAACTCTTCTCTGATTATTGTTCTTTTTTACTCAGTAGCCAAAACTCAGTAGTTTTGGGTGATGGAGGTCTTAAGGAGACAGAACCCAATTGCTTGAGGGAGTAAATTTATGTTATGTCGTTAAGTTGATGGCAGTACACAGGAATATAGAAGCTCCCAATAAGAATATGGAACTTGAAGTAGCTTTCAGCCCAGCTCCATGGGCTACGTAGGTAAAATAGTTTGAAGTCTCTGGAAATAGGCAGGAAAAAGTCAAACTTGTCCTTTTTATTTCCTTCCCTCTCGGCCTCCCTCCCTCCTGCACCCCCATTCCCCCTTCTTCCCCTCTTTTCTGTCTTTCGGTTTCTAAGACCCAGCTATTTAAAACGTGGACCTTCTCTGTGATTTTTGGCTGGTACCTTGTTTGTTCTAGGATGGGTGTTCTTTAAACTCCATAGCATGAATCTGTTTGCTCTTGAATTGTTTGTTATAAACCAGGAGCCATATAGGAAGGCAAAAGACACCCCTGATAATAACCCTTAAGAAATAATTGTATACAAAGGGACCAAGAATAAACCATTGTGAAGCAGGCCACGTAAGCAGCATTAAACAGATGGCATAAACATCTCTGTAGGGGTTAGAGATTAGTGTTAAAATACACACTGAGTCACGGTAGAGGTGTTTCAATCTTTATCCTTTTCTAATTCTTTTTAGAATTAGATTTTCTTAAATTATCGACGCTTCCCTGGGGACTAGTATGAAAGCAAACATTATACAGTGTCAGGACAGAAGCAGCAAAGGAGCTCCCCACCTCCCTCTCAGCCTGAGACACTTTATGCTGGGTACTAGCTTCCTCTGACACAATGCTGCTTTTGCTTATCAAAGTCAACTTTCAGGAGGAGAGCCAAAGGTAATTATTATGAATGTGATAATGACTGAGAGCTGATAATTAATCCTTCTACTCCTACTTATATTTGTATTTTGATGGAAACAACATTTTACAGAAAAAGATTGGAACTTTTATCCTGGAATTTTAAGTCATCTTAGAGAGTTTGTGAGGAGTGTATGTAGATGGGGCATTCATTGTTTCTGACCCCCTCTTCTTACCTTTCCCTTTTTCCCACTGAATTCGTATTATATAGATATCTGTCAATAATGCAGACAACTAAATCTGAATCCTGGATCAGTCATTTGCTTGAAATTTCAGAGATCGGTTAAATAATTTGTCCAAAAGAATATTTCATCTGTAAAATTAGTAAGGACTTAATTAAATAAAGTATATATATGCATTATATATATATAATATGTGTATATATAATATGTATGTGTATGTGTGTGTGTGTGTGTATATATACACACACACACACATATATACATAAAATGTTATATCTGGTCCCTGATATGTTAGTTCTTTATCATATACGATAAGCGTTTTTTTCCAGAAATGAATTGAGTGAATCTAATCTCTACCCTGCAGCCAAAATAAAGTTGTGCCTGTATACAGCCATTAATTCATTCTCCCGCCTGCAGGTACCAACCATTTGCAAAGCGTCTCGTATTAACTATTGCAAGAAAATCGAAGTGATTAACATCTGGGATGTTAGACAAGACTTTAAATACTAACACCAGAAAGAGAAGACCCTTCGAAGATTATTATTAAACTATAACCTAAAATATCATTTAGAGGGTTACTGACAAATTTATGTGCTAGGAGCAAAAAAATAGTTGAGCAGTGAATGATAGATGGAGGAATAGGGAATAAAATAAGAAAAGTACAAAGACAACAGTAGAAAGCTAAGGATCCTAAAAGACGGTAAGCAGTGAGGACAGAGTAGAGCTCTGTCCTGAGCTCTCCTGATGTATAACATCATGCCAAAAGCATGTCTGAGTTTCCAGGTGGGAGGAAGCAAGGCCTGGGGGGCTCTGCTTGGTATTGAAGATAAGGACTTTTCCAACTGAGGGACTGTGGGGAAAGTGAAAGGATGGACATTGCTTTTCTACTTGTTCAGACTGTTCCGAAGAATGGTCTTAGCACTTCTGGCTCAGTTAGTACAAAAGCAAAACAAAGTGACAGCAATGGTTACACGTTTAAGTCTGGGACTATATTTCTGTCATAGAGCACCCAATCTTTTTTTTTTTTTTTTTCATCGGTACGCGGGCCTCTCACTGTTGTGGCCTCCCCCCGTTGCGGAGCACAGGTTCCGGACGCTCAGACTCAGCAGCCATGGCTCACGGGCCCAGCCGCTCCGCGGCATGTGGGATCTTCCCAGACCGGGGCACGAACCCGTGTCCCCTGCATCGGCAGGTGGACTCCCAACCACTGCGCCACCAGGGAAGCCCCACACCCAATCATTTTTGATGAAGCATGTTCTTGAGCCGGTGTGGTTCTCCTTCTCCTTCTCTCCCTCCCCCTCCTCCTCCTTCTTCTTCCCCCCCCCCCACTCCTCTTCCTTCTTCTTCAAGAATCCCAGCCTAGTCATCCAAGTCTAGGCATCTGATCAGTCCCTTTTTAAAATCATGTTATCTTATTTTTCTCACATTAAACATGTAGATGGTGAGACTTTGTGAGAAGGCGCTATCTTTAGCTTCCTTACTGTTCTTCTTGTATGGGGGGAGGGAGGCACATCAGGAAATCATCTGCGATTTGTATTGTAGATACTTCAGTCCCTTGATCTTGTATTTTCTATTCTTGACATACAGAGGAAAAGATAATGTGAAACCAGTTCTTTTATCACGGCAGGATTTTCTCACCTTGCAGTATGCAGCTTAGCTAATTGCTCATTCAGTACGGAGATGCTGGGGTATGTTACTACTTGAAAGTTGGGGCAGAGTATAGACGGTAAAGTTGCTGCGTACTTTGCTCTAAGTGGAAATCAGAAAGGGAGATGATTAATTTTCTTAGAGTTGCATTATCTGTTACTGGATTCTGTTTTCCTTTGTAGTTAACAGCCATAGTTTTTGTGCCAAGGGACTATGTGGTATACGTAAGGAACAGTATCTAGGAACAAAGTACATCTGGCATCGTAAGTAAGGCTCTTCATGGAGATTAGGGCAGAGATCTTCATGGCAAGAGATTTTCATTTGCAGACAGAGGAACTTTGTTCAAGGAGACTGAACCCATCCAATGTATGCTGAGTGAAAGCAATGTTGTTTATCCTGGAAGAAGTGTCCCCAGATTTACACAAAGGCATGCGTCTCAGAGATCTAGGTCCAGCTACAGTTAGGACCAGATCTCTGGCTGGAGCCTTAGCCTCAGTATGGGCTGAATGACTGAGATTTTACTGGGCTAGGCTGACTCTATACAAAAAATGATCGTGGTGCCAGGTTTTGGTATTGGGAATTAAGAAAGGTCAATAGAGGCACATTTCTGAGTCTTGTGTCTGCAAGATTTCTTAGCCAACCATTACCTGGAGTCAGTGGTTAGTCCTAGGATGGTAGAAGCAAAACTCTACTGTCTTGACTTTGCATTTTCTCTGAATTTTCTCGTGACCATCTGGGCAATATTCTTTTATGGTACTTAGCCCTGGCTTCTCCCAGTTTCCCCCCTAAGATTCTGTGAACTTTGAGAGTTGGTGCTTGCATCTTCACCATGTCCTGCTCATTATTAATGACACGTTAAATTCTCATGAAATGAATGAATGAATACATGAATGACTTCTGTGTCGAAAAGCACTACTTACTGAATTCCCTCATTGAAAATGCAGAAAAAAGTAAGGTGATTTTCCTAGAGTCAACCAAGGTCTCCTGCCTTGCTGATTCATTTGTTTATTACCAGACATGTATTAGATACCAGGAAGAATGAAAAGATTGATTAACAGATGGTAAGATGTTTGCCACATTGAGGGCACATTTGAAAGGCGGTGTGAAGTAAATGCAATGAAAAATAAAGTATGCTCTCTGCTTTTAAACAATCCTAGTCCAGTGAACTATGCAGGAGGTAAACACAGCATTCATTTAAAAGGTATTAATTATTATAACAGAGGTGCACCTGTGATGCTGTATGAACGCAGAGAGATAGAGATACCTCAGTCTCAGAGGTTTGGTGAGATTCTAAGAGGAATTAAAATAAGAGCTTTAGCCTTGGTCTTTGAAGGGAAGCTAACTTGGTAGAGGTGGGGGGTTTGGACAAGGAGACAAAATGGGCAAGAAGAGAGAGGCACAGAGAGTACGATGTTCAGTCCTACACAGTACACCATAGCAACTGAATGAATGAATGAATGAAGAAAGATCTGCTTTTCGTGGCCCATTAACTTTCCAAGGATCGCCTGTTGCATATGCGTAGCCATTAGAGAATTCTTTTCAGGGTGTTTCCCTATTATAGCCATTTGGAGATGTGAGAAATTACATTCAACAGCCTGGAAAGCTATCCTCAGAGCTTTCATTAGCATCTGTGTATAATCTCCTTGTACTGGTAAATATCTAGATTCCTATCTCCAGTCACTGTCCCCTGGTTTTAATGCTGACAAATAAAAACCAAGCACTCATCACAAAATAAAATATTTACCCTGCACCCTACCATAAACAGAGCTATCGGAACGGTGCACATTTTAATGTGATGAGATAAATATCACAGGAATGGGACGAGATAAACAATGTATTTTTTCCAGAACATAAAGATGTACTGGTGGTAATCAGAGGAAATGTGGGAGCAGCTTCTCCAGCTGGAAGGCTTCACAGTAAGATGGGTGTGATCTGTTGATGATTTTGGTAATTCGTTTTCCTTTCTTGCTATGTATCAGCAGTGCCTGTTTTCAGGAAATCTGGCAACAGCTTTATCCCTGTGTGCAGGACCCCAAGGTAGTCGTGGGGGTGGGTGTAATCCTGAGGAAAGAGAAGTTCTGGTCCTTCCCACTCTCATAATGTTTGTCCTTTACTATCTGCTGCTCTGAAGCCAGAGTGGACACAGACGACTAGATATTTTTTTAGTTCACTTTGGGCTTTAATCTAGAGCTGAAGAAAAAGCTACAGTAAATTCATACCAAACTATGATTCTGTAGTGCTCTGGCTCTGTAGGAATTTGAGGCCCTTCATGAAAGGAATCTTGGCCACTTCAGCTCTGCTCTTGTCTTTGAACCTCAATTTGCATTTCTCTAAGTAAGTCACATGGTTTCACAACGTCATGCTTTTGTACATCCTGTTTTCTCCTGGCAAACCCCTATGCATCCTGCAAAACCTGAATCCCAGAGGCACAGATAAAACTGAACTCCTCCCTCCCCCATTCACATGGAGTGTTCTCACTACAGGTATACATGGTAAACGAGGGCAGGGGCAGTGCTTGCCTTGTGAACTGCTCTAACTCCTGCATTTAGAAGAGCGCTAGCATAGAATAGATGTTCAAGAAGTGTTTGTTGAAATAATGAATTATCGGTGCTAGATCTTATCCAAAACATGGAGGCTTTAAGCCTGCTTTTGTGAATAAGCTGCCTTGCCCTTTTGGATAGGCTTAGGCCATATTCAGAAGCAGAAGTGTTTGGTGGAGTTCCCCAAACACTCCCTGATTTATTAAGTTTGCACTGGCTCAGGCAGCTGAGCGCTCCCCCGATATACTGCTGAGGTCCAGGATGACCGCATTACACATGCCCCTACCTTCTACTCCCCTCCCTCTTCCTGGTTTTGAGGAATATTGGTCAGATGAAATGTTGCCACTTTCAAAATGGTGAGAGTGAAGGATCAAAGCCTCTGAATGTTGTGCAGAGCTCTTTCCCCAACAACAGAAAAAAGCAAGAACAGAAGCAAAAGCAAAAGTTACACTCCCTCAAGAGCAGGCACTCACTGCATGTGTGCTCTGCAAAGGGCGGCAAGGTGACTGGTGTGTGGGACCTGCCATGTGCCCAGGTGTTCAACATCACGAGTGATGAGACAAGGAGGGAAGAAGGGAGTGAGGCCTGGGCTGCAGGAAAGATTCCTGGAGAAGGAGATGGGACAGAGCCAGGCTTGAAAAGAAAGGAAAGCCTCATCCATGGAGTGATGGGATTGTTCTCCAGGAAGGGGTTAAGTCTGGGAGCAAACGCTGAAGGCAGGCAGGCAGGCCCGGTTTGTCCCTAGGAGACAGATGGAGCACGCGTCCCTGCCACCAGGCAGGAGACAAAGAGGTGGCGACCTAGGCTTCAGATGCCAAGGTCAACCTTTTCAACTTTACCCAACACAGATCAGACCCAATTCTGTGCTGTCCTAAGCCCCTGTGCCCTCTCTGAGATGGACTCTTCAGTTGTTCTGGGAGATATTTCAGGAATATATTTACAGTTGCTTTTTCTTTTTTCTGAGTCCTTTGTGGATCCCTCCCCAGTGGTCCCAAGAGGTTAGTATCCTCGCTGATTCAGGAACAAACACCAGTAGCTGCTGTAGGCCGAACCTTGTCTGTAACAGCTGAAGCCAATATATAACTAAGTATCTAGAGAAAATCCATGGGTTTTGTTTGTTTGTTTGTTTTTCTGTTAAGCTCAGAGATGACCATGGCAGTTCTGGCCTGGGTCCTGAGAAGGCTGACTGTATCTTAAGCCCTGTTTTGATGAGAGGGGATGAGCATACAGGTTTATTCATTCTGAAGGTATTGATAGGAAAGTTTCCCTGGCCCCATGCTGAAATTCTGAGCTGATAGCAGTGTCCACAGAAGCCCTGCGTGCTAATTCGTGGTGCAGCCAGAAAGCACACATTTTGAAATGCATTTTCAAGTCTGTGGTGTTGTGTGAAACATGATTAAACACATATGATCACCTCCGTAGATCTCAGTGACGGTTTAACTATTAGAGAATTTCACAGCATGTATAATATTATCAAAATGAATCAATACCTTCACCTCAAGGCTGATTCCTCAATTACTATAACTACCAGTTGCTAATTGGAATGCTTTTTACACTCTGCTCTCCCTTCAGACTGTACACACTGTCCGTGTGAAAGCAGCCAAGGAGCACAAATAAACTGAGCATGAACAATTAGAGTATTCAGCTTCGGGTGATCTAAAGAGAGATGTGAGATGCCATTATATGGCATCGTGATTCTGAATCTCTGAGCTGAGGCGTGACTCTGGCTGACTGAATCTCTTCCTCCTGGCAGGAGTGGAAGATGGGCTTCTTAAAGACCTGAAGCAGTTCTAAAGGCTCCGATGTTTTCAAATGGTAATGAAGAGTTTCACCAATTTGCTTTACATAGCATCTAACAGAGCTATTATCAGCCTAGGAGTCACTCTGTGGGGCTCTCATTTAACGCTGTTCTCTTTAGGCAGAGAAGGATCTGGCTTTGAATGGTGATTGAAGGATGCTAAGCTTCGGTGACTACAGGAAGAGGTCTCACTTTACACTCTTATGTGGGCAAGTGACTCCAGCTGGAGGATCTCCTGTGCTCAGACAGGGCTGCGGAAGCCTGGAGACCTCGCTCCTTTGCTCTGACTTTGCGTTTATGTTGAGACCAGTTTGCTGCCCTTTGAGGAGGCGATGCAATTGCAGGCGCAAAGTTAACTGAGCTCCAGTGAACAAAGAAATAAATGTGACTGTTTTCGGTGATCCTCTGAAGCAAAACAAATCAGGGATCCTTCACTGACTAATAACCAAGTGCGTCAATGGCTTTTACTCACCCACTGTTATGAAGTCAACCTTTTCTGGCAGCTCACAAAGCAACTGGGTGCTCACAATATAACCCAGCCTGGTGAATCATAAAATTTTGTCTATTATGATTAACATACTGGGAGTAAAGATTTATGTTGTTATTTTTGCTTTTCTCACCAGATTCCTACGCTGATTGAAACCCAGGGAAATACCAGTATCGGTTGGGCTGGGTTAGTGGTACAAACCTAAATGCCAGCCAAGGTTGGGTAGGCAAATGGATGAATATAGTGCAGGATTTTTAAAAACTCTAATATGTGTTGGAATCACCTGGGAATCTTGTTAAAACTCAGATTGCTGGGCCTCCCTTCCAGAGATTCTGATTGGACGGTTTGGGTGAGGCCAGTGAATTTGCATTTCTAACAAGTGTTGGGGAATCTGCTGGTCTGTGGACCACCCTCTGGGTAGAACACACATGCGTATAATGGACAGGGCTAAGAATATATGGCACTGAAGGGTCTGCTTCTCTGGAAGTGAAACGAATTAACTCTAGCCGGTATCTGTACTGGGATAGAGGGCTCCGGTTGCGAAATCATCTGAATTTTGGTGAAATCTTACATTGCAGGCAACTAATTTGCTGTTCTTAAAATTCTTCTCATGAAGTATAAGACCCATCTGTTAGATAGGTGTGGTCAGTAAGAGACACTTGGCCTTGTAACATGTACTGGAGGAACGAGGGCATTATCTAGTGCTGTTAAATATTGGTTATAAAAGAATAAAACGGCCAGATTCTAAAAGCATGAAGAAAAATGTTAACTTTTACCATCTGATTCTCATAATTTAGATCTCCAGCTGGCTCTTTCAAAACCCAAATTGGAGAAAATGCACACTGTTCTTTACAGGGAAAGAACATTCATACAACATGTGAACAAGGAAACTGTGCTTGGGCATTTCCTGGGTGCATCTCAATTAATTACTCTCAACTGAGACCTGGGCTCATTATGGGCATGAGCAGGATGTTGGCAAATAGTATTTCTGTTGTTGTTTCTTTTCTCTCTTTTTTTTTTCTGTCGTCAACAGCAAGGCCAATTAGTGTATCTGGGCTGCATCAGGAAAGTGTGAGCTGCAAGAGGAGTGACATTCCAAAAAAGATTTCTTTTCAAGCTCTGTGTCTTTAGGAAGCTTCCGTGCAGTGACCTTATACTTGGAATTCAGCTTTCAGATGGTATATCTAGCATTAAAGGTGACAGGGAAAATAAAAGTCTTCCTTCCAAAGATGGTGTGTGCCTTTGGCAAGGGTTACAGATGCGACGTCTTTGAACATCCTTCTTCTTGATGGCTCTGTGGCTGAAAATGGGCAGAGAAGAGAGGAAATCTGCAGTGAGCTAAAGATGTTTTCAGGGTAATGACTGTCAAATCCTGTACCTCTTGAATGCAGAACAACTGTGGGTTTCATATTTACACCTAAATATCTGGTTTACTTACCATCTTGTTCCTTCCCTCTCCTACCCTGTTATATCTGTGTGGACATAGGATAAAAAGGAGAAAACGTGTTAAAAGAAAAAAAATGTAATATACCCCGGCCTCATCTAAACTAGTGATTTTTGAGACTAGAAGTAACTCATTAACTCTTTTTCTTTTTTTAATAAATAGATCTTTATTGGAGTACAATTGCTTCACAATACTGTGTTAGTTTCTGTAGTATACCATAGTGAATCAGCCATATGCATACATATGTCCCCATAGCCCCTCCATCTTGAGCCTCCCTCCCACCCTGCCTATCCCACCCCTCTAGCTCATCACAAAGCACCGAGCTGATCTCCCTGTGCCATGTGGCTGCTTCCCACTAGCTATTTTACATTCAGTAGTGTATATATGTCGATGCTACTCTCACTTCACCCCAGTTTCCCCCTCCCACCCCGTGTCCTCAAACCCATTCTCTATGTCTACATCTTTATTTCTGCCCTGCAACTAGGTTCATCAATACCAATTTTTTTTTTCTTTTTAGATTCCGTATATATGCATTAGCATACAGTATTTGTTTTTCTCTTTCTGACTTATTTCACTCTGTGTGACAGACTCTAGGTCCATCCACCTCACTACAAATAACTGTTTCGTTTATTTTATGACTGAGTTCTATTCAGTTGTATATATGTATCATATCTTCTTTATCCATTCATCTGTTGATGGACACTTAGCTTGCTTCCATGTCCTGGCTATTGTAAATAGAGCTGCAATGAACACTGTGGTACATGACTCTTTTTGAATTATGGTTTTATCAGGGTATATGCCCAGTAGTAGGATTGCTGGGTCGTATAGTAGTTCTATTTTTAGTTTCTTAAGGAACCTCCATACTGTTCTCCATAGTGGCTGTATCAATTTACATTCCCACCAACAGTGCAATTTACATTCCCACCACACCCTCTGCAGCATTTATTGTTTCTAGATTTTTTGATGATGGCCATTCTGACTGGTGTGAGATGATATCTCATTGTAGTTTTGATTTGCATTTCTCTAATGATTAATGATGTTGAGCATTCTTTCATGTGTTTGTTGGCAATCTGTATATCTTCTTTGGAGAAATGTCTATTTAAGTCTTCTACCCATTTTTGGATTGTGTTGTTTGTTCTTTTGATATTGAGCTGCATGAGCTGCTTGTAAATTTTGGAGATTAATCCTTTGTCAGTTGCTTCATTTGCAAATATATTCTCCCATTCTGATGGTTGTCTTTTGGTCTTGTTTATGGTTTCCTTTGCTGTGCAAAAGCTTTGAAGTTTCATTAGGTCCCATTTGTTTATTTTTGTTTTTATTTCCATTACTCTGGAAGGTGGGTCAAAAAAGATCTTGCTGTGATTCATGTCAAAGAGTGTTCTTCCTATGTTTTCCTCTAAGAGTTTTATAGTGTCTGGTCTTACATTTAGGTCTTTAATCCATTTTGAGTTTATTTTTGTGTATGGTGTTAGGGATTGTTCTAATTTCATTCTTTTACATGTAGCTGTCCAGTTTTCCCAGCACCACTTATTGAAGAGGCTTTTTCCATTGTATGTTCTTGCCTCATTTTTCATAAATCAGGTGACCATATGTGTGTGGGTTTATCTCTGGGTATTCTATCCTGTACTATTGGTCTATATTTCTGTTTCTGTGCCAGTGCCATACTGTCTTGATTACTGTAGCTTTGTGGTATAGTTTGGAGTTGGGGAGCCTGATTCCTCCAACTCTATTTTTCTTTCTCAAGATTGCTTTGGCTATTCGGGGTCTTTTGTGTTTCCATATGAATTGTAAATTTTTTTGTTCTAATTCTGTGGAAAATGCCATTGGTGGTTTGACAGAGATTGCATTGAACCTATAGATTACTTTGGGTAGTATAGTCATTTTCACAATATTGATTCTTCCAATCCAAGAACATGGTATATTTCTTCATCTGTTTATGTCATCTTTGATTTCTTTCATCAGTGTTTTATAGTTTTCTGGGTACAAGTCTTTCACCTCTTTAAGCAGGTTTATTCCTAGGTATTTTATTCTTTGCGTTGCAATGGTAAATGGAATTGTTTCCTTAATTTCTCTTTCTTATTTTTCGTTGTTGGTGTATAGGAATGCAAGAGATTGCTGTGCATTAATTTTGTATCCTGCTACTTTACCAAATTCATTGATTAGCTCTAGTTTTCTGATGGCATCTTTAGGATTCTCTATGTATAGTATCATGTCATCTGCAAACAGTGACAGTTTTACTTCTTTTCCAGTTTGTATTCCTCTTATTTTTTTTTCGTCTCTGAGTGCCATGCTAGGACTTCCAAAATTATGTTGAATAAGAGTGGTGAGAGTGGACATTGTTTGCTTTCTCCTGATCTTAGAGGAAACGCTTTCAGTTTTTCACCATTGAGATTGATGTTTGCTGTGGGTTTGTCATATATGGCCTTTATTATGTTGAGGTAGCTTCCCTCAATACCCACTCTCTGGAGAGTTTTTATCATAAATGGGTGTTGAATTTTGTCAAAAGCTTTTTCTGCATCTATTGAGATGATCATATGGTTTTTGTTCCTTAATTTGTTAATGTGCTGAATCACATTGATTGATTTGCATATATTGAAGAATCCTTGCATTCCTGGGATAAACCCCACTTGATCATGGTGTATGATCCTTTTAATGTGCTGTTGGATTCTATTTGCTAGTATTTTCTTGAGGATTTTTGCATCTATGTTCATCAGTGATATTGGCCTGTAGTTTTCTTTTTTTGTGACATCTTTGTCTGGTTTCGGTATCAGGGTGATAGTGGCTTCATAGAATGAATTTGGGAGTGTTTCTCCCTCTGCAGTTTTTGGGAAGAGTTTGAGAAGTATCAGTGTTAGCTCTTTAAATGTTTGATAGAGTTTGCCTGTGAATCCATCTGGTCCTGGACTTTTGTTTGTTGGAAGATTTTTAATTACGGTTTCAATTTCATTACTTGTGATAGGTCTGTTTATATTTTCTAATTCTTCCTGGTTCAGTCTTAGAAAGTTGTACCTTTCCAAGAATTGGTCCATTTCTTCATGCTTTTCCATTTTATTGGCATATAGTTGTTTGTAGTAGTCTCTTATAATCCTTTGTATTTCTGTGGTGTCTGCTGTGATTTCTCCTTTTTAATTTCTAATCTTACTCATTTGAGTCCTCTCCCTTTTTTTCTTGATGAGTCTGGCTAAGGGTTTATCAATTTTATTTATCTTTTCAAAGAACCAGCTTTTAGTTTTATTGATCTTTGCTATTGTTTTCTTCATTTCTATTTCATTTATTTCTGCTCTGCTCTTTATGATTTCTTTCCTTCTACTGACTTTGGGATTTCTTTGTTCTTCTTTCTCTAGTTGTTTTAAGTGTAGGGTTAGATTGTTTATTTGAGATTTTTCTTGTTTCTTAAGGTGAGATTGAAGTGCTATAAACTTCCCTCTTAGAACTGCTTTTGCTGTGTCCCATAGATTTTTGGTCATTGTGTTTTCATTGCCATTTGTCTGTAGGTATTTTTTAATTTCTTCTTTGATTTCTTCAGTGATCTCTTGGTTATTTAGTAGCACACTGTGTAACCTCCATGTATTTGTGTTTTTTACAGTTTTTTTCCTGTAATTGGTTTCCAGTCTCATAACATTGTGGTCAGAAGAGATGCTTGATACTATTTCAGTTTTCTTAAATTTTCTAAGGCTTGATTTGTGACCCAAGATGTGATCTATCCTGGAGAATGTTCTGTGTTCACTTGAGAAGAAAGTGTATTCTGCCACTTTGGGGTGGAATGTTCTATAAATATCAATTAAATCTATCTGGTCTACTGTGTCATTTAAAGCTTGTGTTTCCTTATTTATTTTCTGTTTGGATGATATGTCCATTGGTGTAAGTGGGGTATTAAAGTCCCCTACTATTATTATGTTACTGTCGATCTCTCTTTTCATGGTTGTTAGCATTTACCTTATGTATTGAGGTGCTCCTATGTTGGGTGCATAAATGTTTACAAATGTTATATCTTCTTCTTGTATTGATCCTTTGATCATTATGTAGTGTCCCTCCTTATGTCTTGTAACAGTCTTTATTTTAAAATCTATTTTATCTGATATGAGTATTGCTACCCCGGCTTTCTTTTGATTTCCATATACATGGAATATCTTTTTCCATCCCCTCACTTTCAGTCTGTATGTGTCCCTAGGTCTGAAGTGGGTCTCTTGTAGACAGCATATATATGGGTCTTGTTTTTGTGTCCATTGAGCCAGTCTGTGTCTTTTGGTTGGGGCATTTAATCCATTTACATTCAAGGTTATTATTGATATGTATGTTCCTATTACCATTTTCTTAATTTTGGGGGGGTTTGTTTTTGTGGGTCTTTTTCTTCTCTTGTGTTTCCCGCCTAGAGAAGTTTCTTTAGCACTTTTTCTAAAACTGGTTTGGTGGTTCTGAACTCTCTTAGCTTTTGCTTGTCTGAAAAGGTTTTGAGTTTTCTGTCGAATCTGAATGAGATCCTTGCTGGGTAGAGTAATTTTGGTTCTAGGTTTTTCTCTTTTATCACTTTAAGTATATCCTTCCACTCCGTTCTGGCCTGCAGAGTTTCTGTTAAAAAATCAGCTGATAACCTTATGGGGATTCCTTTGTATGTTATTTTTTGTTTTTCTCTTGCTGCTTTTAATATTTTTTCTTTGAATTTAATTTTTGTTAGTTTGATTAATATGTGTCTTGGTGTGTTTTTCCTAAGGTTTATCCTGTATGGCATTCTCTGTGCTTCCAGGACTTGGGTGACTATGTCCTTTTCCATGTTAGGAAACTTTTTGACTGTAATCTCTTCAAATATTTTCTCAGATCCTTTCTTTCTCTCTTCTTATGGGACCCCTGTAATTTGAATGCTGGTGCATTTAGTGTTGTGCCAGACATCTCTGAGATTGTCTTCATTTCTTTTCATTCTTTTTTCTTTATTCTGCACCTCAGCAGTTATTTCCACCATTTTGTCTTCCAGCTCACTTATTTGTTTTTCTGCCTCAGTTATTCTGTTATTGATGCCTTCTAGTGTATTTTCCATTTCAGTTATTATATTGTTCATCTTTGTTTGTTTGTTTTTTAGTTCTTCTAGATTTTTGTTAAACATTTCTTTTATTTTCTCAATCTGTGCCTCCATTCTGTTTCCAAGATTCTGGATCATCTTTATTATCATTTCTCTGAATTCTTTTACAGGTAGATTGCATATTTCATCTTCATTTTTTTGGTCTTGTAGATTTTTACCTTGCTCCTTCATCTGGGACATATTTTTTTGCCATCTCATTTTTTTTTTTTTTAATAAGTGGGATCGTGTTGCTGTCTTACTAGTTGTTTGGCCTGAGGCTTCTAACACTGGAGTTTGTAGACTGTTGGGTAAAGCTGGGTTTTGGTGTTGAGACGAGGACCTCCATGAGACCTCACTCTGATGAATATTCCATGGAGTCTGAGGTTCTCTGTTAGTCCAGTGGTTCGGACTTGGAGCTCCCACTGCAGGAGCTTTGTCCTGACCCCCATCTCATGAACCAGGATCCCACAGACTGCTTGGGGTGGCAAAAAAACCCCAAAAAGAGAACAGTAACAAAGTAAGAAATAAAATTAGACTAGAAAACTAACAAGTATGTTAGAAAGAATATAAAAATAAAATTATAGATGAATCAACAACCAGAAGGTAGAACAGTACCATAATAGTAAAAAAGAGGAGGAGGGAAAATAAAAAAAGTAAAGGGTGGGGGAGGCTGTGGCTGTGGAGGGCGGGGCCTAAGCAAGGGTGAGGTTCGGGCAGCAGACGGGACCTATGCTTAGGACCCACAGGGCTGGAAAATGGCTGGTGGGTGGGGCTTAGGCTCAACAGAACAGAAGTGGCCCAGGTGTGCCCCCCCCACCCCTGGTCTCAGAGTGCAGGAAACCTCACCTGGGATCCCAGCAGGCTTCCTGGGCTCAAGTTGGTGAGGCAAACACCCTCCTCTCCTCTCCTGCTCCTCTGGTCCCAGAGGGCCCCTCCCACCTGCCTCTCCTGATTTCCCTGGCTTCAGGGGTGCTGATCCTGTCTGGCCTCCACTTCTCCTCCCTCCACATCCTGCCAGTTCACTTGGGGGTTCCTCCCATCTCCTTGGGCATCAGGGTCCCCCACCAGCAGCTGGCAGGCACCCTAGTTGTGGGGAGACTCTAACTCAGCATCTTCCCCCACCCAACTCATTAACTCTTGCTGGTCCCAGACATTTCCCCCAGCTCACCTTGTTTTATTAGCCAAGAATAACAGAAGGCAGAAGGATGACATGTCCTCCTTCCAGTACACTGTCCCTACCTGAAGGGTTTCAGATGTCTCGAAACATGGCTGGTTACAGGTCATTATCATTATTTCAGCAACGATTCATTCACTGTCTGGGGTGGACTGGGAACTGGAGACAGGGACAAGAAATGCCCCAAAACATGTTTAGATTTATAGTCCTTCAGATAATTTGCTACTCACCAACACTCATCTCTTATTACTCAGGCCATTTCTGGAATATTCACAGTGCTCCCATCTACCCATCAGAAAACCTCACTGACTAATTGTATCGCCTCCTTGAACCTTTCCATGGCTACCTAGGCTAATATTCCTCTGTAGTTAGGTAATTCAGTAGAGCACACATTAGAATGAGACCATCACGGGTTCAATTCCTGACACGTCAGCTAATAATGAGTTATATGCCCTTAAGCAAGTTTTTCACACTTAAAAGCCTATTTCTGAATTTCTGTGGTCAGCTTGACATCATTACCAGCTCCTTCTACATTGTCCTCTGCACAGCAGGTGAAAGTCTGGAGCAACATGAGCTAGAAGCCTTTCCCCTGTATGATTCCAAGTTCAATTTTACTACGTTTGTAAGATTGGGACATTCAGTATTCTCATTCAGTGCTCTTATTCTCTGGTGGCAGTTACAGGCAGAAACATGGGCAGACGTGAAGGCTGTAGCAGCCTTGTAGGGTGCTGGGAGGAGCCCCTGGGAAGGTCTGAGACAGTGGATCGTTTCAGCAGGCTTTTCCCTGTGATGGCTGATGTTTTTAGCACCTTTAGAGTGAATATCTTGCTTTGGCACCACAGATGGTGAGATTCTATGCACAGGTTTTCTGATTTGGGGACTTTGCTAGTGGCTTCCTTGCTTTTCATTCCTTTTTCCAGAAAGATGTGCCAGTGGTAGTACAAGCCTCTAATTCCTATATACAGATATTTTTACTTGGACTAGCTGGAGGGTCTTCAGTTTCCTTCACCAAACCTTGAAGGGTACAAATCCTCGATCCTTCATTAGTAAAATAGAGATTAAAAACATACCAACCAATCTGGCTATTGTGAGAAAGGAATAAAACCCTGCGCGTGAAGCGCCTAGCGTGGCTCCTCGAACTCCACAAACAGCACATTCCTTCTTGATTTCATAGCGCAGAGCACCTGGGGCAAAGCTGTAGTGCTAGTGCACAGAGGCTATGTTTAGTAATACAGTGCTCAGCTCAGTTATAGTCAGACCACAGGCGCTGAATAAGTAGTAACTGATAGGGTGATTCCTGAATTTCGCTAAGGTAATTTCTAGCACATCTGCTACTGTCTTCGTGTCACAGGGAAGGAGTCCTGGGGGAGTCTTCCAATGACTCATTGTAAATCACATCAATAATTCTTGGATTTGGCAACAAATCACCCCAAATTAAGGCTAATAATACCATGTTTCCTAAAGCCAACAGCATAATTACATATTGCTATCTTCTAACATAATACATGGGTTATGACTGTGGATTTAAGCTGTGTGCAGGATGACAGCAGCTGGTCCCAGGACCGTTTTGGAGGTGGAAATGGGCTTTTGGGCACCCACAGGCATCATTCTATCATTCTAGTCATTAGTTGATAAAGAGAACAGTAGAGATAAATATTGTTACTTCTTATTTCTCTATAGAATTGAAAACAGTGACTCCTTTGTGCTTTCCAAAATGTAACAGCTGTGATTTGAGCTAACTTCTTTAAGGGATCTGCATTTAGGGATTATTAATGGGGCACACTGTCTCCTCTGTGGTGTGAACTAGAGAAGCCAAGGAGATAAGTGTTGGGGTACCAAGAATGACACCATCGTTGTTGGGAGCAGACTCTTTGGCTTGTTTGCCCTCTAAGTTGAGGTCAAGTTCCCCTGGAGTAAGCTCTCTGAAAGAGAACTATTTTTCATTTCCTTATGTGTGTATGTTGCCTGGCCGTGATGCACTGTCCCCAAAGACACATCATCTCTGATCAGCACCATTCGGTGTCTGCTATCCTGCACAGTAATACGATGTCTAAAACACGGTCTCTGGAGTCAAACTGACTTGGTTTAAATATTGCCTTTGCCAGTGATAGCTGTGTGACTTTGGGCAAGCAACATAACCTTTCTGTGCTAGAGTTTACTAACCTAGAAGAAAGACAATGTGGGGATATTGATAGCAACTGTGTCAGAGGGCTACTGAGAGAATATAGAAGATGTAGAATAAAGAAGATATTTATTGAAAGTCTTTAGCAGCATCTTCTACCTTTGTTATTATGGTAGACACTGCATATATAAAGCAGCTTGCATTCTTTTATAAATACTTGACATATTCTAGTAACTTTGCTAATCATGTAGGAAGATAAAATGTGAGTATATGTGGTTTACAGTCTCTGGTCTCGTGGGCTCACATCTAGTGGGGAGGATGTGGCCTGCATGTAAAAACTCAAAGTACGAGGCAGAAAATGTTAAGTACTTTACATTTTAATAGGGAAACAGAAATGTGGATGCATGTCAAGGAAATATCAGTGGAAGAATGTCTCAAAAGGTGGATACAATTTAGACATGCAGAGGTGACCAGTGGTACAGAAACAGAAAAAGGCTTTTGGGCAAAGGGATTGGAGCCAATAAGTGCAGCAGCACATAGAAACAGAGGGAGCATTCAGCTGGATGGGGCTGGCTCCTGAAGGGCAAGTTGAACAAAAATATGCCACAGAAAGATCAGTTAAGCAGCAATGGATTATAAAGTGTTAACTGTGGAAGTTAAGGAGCAAGGTACTATTAAAATAACCCAGCAGTTTATTGTTATGAACGTCATTTATCAGAAATACAGTGAGCACAGTGCCTGTCACAAAATGAGTGCTCAGTGATGTCTACTTTTCGTCACTGGGTCTAACTACTTCACACTCGATACACACGAGATGGTTAATTTTATGTGTCAACTTGACTGGCCGTGGGGAGCCCAGTTTAGTTATTTCTGGGTGTGTCCTTGAGGGTGTTTCTGGGTTAAATTAGCATTTGAATTGGTGGACTCAGCAAAGTAGACCCCTCTCCCAATGTGGGTGGGCATCATCTAGTCCCTTGAAGGCATGGATGGAACACAAAGAGGATAGGAGGAATTTCTCCTTTTTTTCTTTGCCCACTTCTTTTTTTTTTTGGGGCACGGGGGCCTCTCACTGCTGTGGCCTCACCCGTTGCGGAGCACAGGCTCCGGACGCACAGGCTCAGCGGCCATGGCTCACAGGCCTAGCCGCTCCGCGGCATGTGGGTTCTTCCCAGACCAGGGCATGAACCCGTGTCCCCTGCATCGGCAGGCGGACTCTCAGCCACTGTGCCACCAGGGAAGCCCTGCCCCCTTCTTGAGCTGGGACATCTCATCTCATCTTCTGACCTGAGACCAGCATTTACACCATTGGCTACCCTGGTTCTTGGGCCTTTATACTTGGACTGGTTTTCCTGGGCTTCCAGCTTGCAGACAGCAGACTGTAGGACTTCTCAGCCTCTAAAACTGCGTGAGCCAATTCCTCATGATAAATCTCTAGCTAGAAGATAGACGACAGATAGATAGATAGATAGATAGGTGATTGATAGATCTAGACATAAATATAGATACAGATATAGATATGCATAGAGATCCACAGGCATTCTGTTGGTTCTGTTTCTCTGGAGAGCCCTGACTAATACAACACATTATCTCATTAAGTTCTCACACCTACCCTATGAAGTAGGTATTATCTCTATCTCCATTCTACAGGTGGGAAAATGAAAGTTAACGAAAGTAAAGAGCTTGCTTACACTACACAGGTAGTAAGCGACAGACCTGGCATTTGAACCCAGAAAGTCAGAAACCAAAGTTCAGGATGCTGTATACGGCCTCCTGTGATCTGTCTGCTTTAGGAACCAGCAGTCCTGGAAAAGACGGACATGCAGAATATGTTCTGTGTATGTGATAAGAGCTACAAGAAGGCTCTGCAGAAGGGTCTGCCAGAGAACATGAGAAGAGAACAGGCGCCTTTCTGAATGAGGTGAGAGGGACTTCCCAGAAGGAGTGTCACTACAGCTGAATCTTGAGGACTGTTTAGTTCTTGACAGCTGTGAGTGTCAGGGAGCAAGATGATGCCAGAAAAATACAGGAAATATCAAGAAGACATGTTCATGCATCCTTGGTAGCGGGCTCAGTCACCATCTATCAAAACATAAGTGATCCATGCCTCTTCTATCTGTAACTTCACTGATTGCAAAAGGGTGAAAGAAAAATGCACAAAATGCTTATCTGAAATATTGTCTTAAATTAGGAAAAAATAGAAATTATATAAATGTACAGCAACAATAATATCATGAAAGTGATATAACAAACTAATACCATCAGTCATTAAAAGGGAAGATAGATACACATCTACAGACAATCATTAAGTGACAAAGAAAGGTAAAGGTAATCTTGTGTATGTAAAATTGGACACAGGTATGCTGTTGGTATAGAGAATAACCTGGAAAGATTTCACCAAAATATCAAAAGTGGTCATCTCCAGGTAGTGAAATTTGGGAGGAGTTTTAGTTTCTCCTTTTACTTTTCTAAATAGCTTGCATGTTTTCAATAGACACGTGTCCCAAAAATTCAGGTATTTTAAAAAAAGAAACGAAGAAGCTTGAAAGACCAGACAACTTAAGTAGTAAGCAAAAGAATTATAGAATAGGTCTGTTGGCATGAGGCAAGAAAGTGGAAAGAGCAAAGACTGGAAAAAAAAAGTGCCCTGATGTGCCCCATTTCTTTCTTTTTATACATATAACTGATGGCTTGGGTGACAGTGTGGTTTAAGGAAGTGGTGTGGTTCAAAGCTGTGAAAGATCATCTGTTTGGGAGATTTCAGAGCTGTGCTCCCACAGACTTAATTCTTCAAGGCAGTGCTACGCTCTTGTGGGCCCAGTCACACTGATGAATCACAGTGGGCTGTAGGGGTGCAGGTGTATCCATCCTTCAGGCTTCGGGTTGAACGTGCCAGGCTTGTGAGAGTAGAAACCCCTGGACCAGGAGCCACTGGCCATGGACGGCCTCATCGTTTACCCTAATATGCCATTAAAATACTTTCTTCATTGTAAGCTGGGAGGTGAAAAATAATTGGGAGCCCTGCCTAAAGAGACTATTCTATGTGGTCCATTGTTCTTTGAAAAGAGTAACTGGCACTCGGGGAAGTTTAAAGATTTTCCAAAGTCATATAGCTCATTGGATAAGTAAATCAATCATTTATTAAAGTAGATGTAAAATGGATGGACCAAGAGATTATCATACTAAGTGAAGTAAGTCAGACAGAGAAAGACAACTATCATATGATATCACTTATATGTGGAATCTAAAAAAAATGATACAACTGAACTTATTTACAAAACAGAAACAGACTCACAGACTTAGAAAACAAACTTATGGTTACCAAAGGGGAAACGGGTGGAGAGGATAAATTAGGAGTGTGGGATTAACAGATACACACTACTATATGTGAAATAAACAAGAAAGTACTGTATAGCACAGGAAACTATATTCAGTATCTTGTAACAACCTATAATGGAAAAGAATCTGAAAAAGATTATATATACATATATACATATATATATCTCAATTACTTTGCTGTACACCTGAAACTTAACACAATATTGTAAATCAACTACACTTCAATAAAAAAAAATAAATTAGAAATAAGGATATGGGCAAAAAAAAAAAAGAACCCAAACATTGAAATACAATCAGAATAGAAGAGCACACAGCAAAGAAACTGAATTCTAGAAATGATCTATTCTGACAAAGTAAGTTGCCTCACTGCTTTTCAAGGAAACTGCCTCTCTGTATCTGACACAGATTACTGGCGATAGAATTATCAACACCTATAAAAAGAATAGTTAGAAATTCAAGCTCTTAGCCTAGGGCATCCGACAGTGTAGTTTTTACCTACGTGGTCGTCTAGGTCTGTTTTTTTTGTTTTCATTTTTTAACCATCTCTCTATAAAGAATCTTAATCTTCGTGGTGTTGTCTTCTATTGGAAGGTTCAATTCCAACTATTGATTAGTTATGATATTTATATCCACTTTTGTCTTCAGGACAGCACTGGGATGTTGCACTCATGATGAACTCACTTGGGGCACAGCTGCCAGTCAGTGACATGGATTAGACCACTCAAAGTGGAAGCAGTTTGGGAGATAAAGTGCTCACTTTGAGTGGCTGCTAGTGTGTTTTGTGAGGCTCAAGTTCATTTTCCACTTTATGACTTTTCCATCTTCCACATTGTAGGCCGCTCCAAGTCTCTATTAAAGTTCAGCTACACATTGGCCTTCTATCTCTCTCCTCATCCCACAACTGATGTGTCTTCTCATTCCTACATCCCAGGTTGCTGGGCTTCATGTTTGCCCACTGCGTTCCTTTTTTTTTTTTTTTTTGCGGTACGCGGGCCTCACTGTTGTGGCCTCTCCCGTTGCGGAGCACAGGCTCCGGATGCGCAGGCTCAGTGGCCATGGCTCACGGGCCCAGCCACCCCGCGGCATGTGGGATCTTCCCAGACCGGGGCACAAACCCGTGTCCCCTGCATCGTCAGGCGGACTCTCAAGCACTGCGCCACCAGCGAAGCCCCATTGTGTTCCTTTGACTAGAATGATGAAGCAACAGGGAAATGGCTGCTGTGGGAAGCTGACTAATGCTCCTCCCCAAACGTCCACATCCTAATCCCTGGAACCTGTGAATGTTACTTTATACAACAAAAGGGGCATGAGATTAAATTAAGGCTCTTGAGATGGAGAGATTATTCTGGATTACCTGGATGGGCCCTAAATGTAATTGCAACTGTCCTCATAAGAGGAAGCAGGAGATGGAAGCAAGAGACTGGAGTGATACAAAGAAAGGCTCATGGCCAAGAGATACAGGTGGCCTCCTGAAGGTGGAAAAGGCAAGGAACCAGAGCCTCCCCCAGAGCTTCCAGAAGGAGGAACACGCATGCCAACGCCTTGACTTTATCCTAGTGAACTCGATTTCAGGCTTCTGGCCTCCGTAACTGTAAGAGAAAACATTTGTGTTGTTTTAAGCCTCTCAATTTATGGTATTTGTTTGCAGCAGTGATGATGGGAAACCATTCCAGCTCCTTTGTATATAGAACTGTGCTCCCCATATGACCTGCATGCCCTTCCAGACTGTGAGAAAAATGCACTTGTGGTTAATTTCCACCTACTAATGGTAGCTCATCTTTATTTTTGTCTATTTTACGAATGAGAACATGGAGACTTAGAAAGCAATGCCATTTTCTCAAGGATGCATCATTAGTAAGTGATAGGTATCAGGGGGAATCCTTTTTCGCCGCTTCCAGAACTGATGGTCTTTCTCTTACACTAGGCCCTTTCCTTAAATCTGAGCTTCCCGCTTTGTGATGAAAGAAAAGCAGGGAGTCCCTGGACACTTTCCTAGTATGTATGTGACTGCATAAAATGTCAATAGGACCGTGACTATAATAATGATGAGCTGTTGACTTAGAAATGCTGGGAGATGAGGCTGCTTGGAACATTTTGGAGCTCTGCTCCCTAATGATGGAAGTAGAATCAGAGAGACAGAAATGCCATCTGAAAACATTATTTTACTGTGTGACCTCTAAGGTCCCTGAGAACTGGATGCATAGAAGAATATTTCAAGAGGTTTGGGTCACTGCCACATTTTTGATAATATTTATGGGTGCCCTTTCCTGTTATTTAAATGCACTAGTTTATCTCTTTCTATGCTTTTTATCTCCACTTTAGGTAGAGCTATCCTTTTTAATCTCCCTCCTTCATGACTAGCCCCAAAGTGAAGTTGCTATGAATCTACTATTGGTATTGATGATGCTAAGGTCTAATATTTATTAAATGCTTACTATGTGCTAGATTTGCTGTTAAGTAATCTTGCACAAACACTTTATTTTAAGCTTCACAACAACCCTATGATTTAAGTACTTGTTTTACTGATTAAGATTCTGAAACTCAAGAGAAGTTAGGTAACTTACCCGAGGTAACAATACTAGTAAGTAGTAGAACCAAGAGTTAATCAAAGTCATCTCATTTTTAAGCTCATGGACTTTCTTTGTGCTTTCTTCGAGAACTACACTTCAACTCAACCACTTCTAGGAAATATTTAACTTCTAGCCATTCTGTTTCGGCTTAAAAGTCATATGAATTCTCTGGAGGTCTATAAACTCCCACTGCAGCCCTCTAATCTTGCCCACCCTTTTGGGCAGAGCCAGGTACTTCCAAATTATCCCGACATCTTCCTTCTTTCTTCTTATTGACGTATAGTTGATTTACAATATTTTGTTAGTTTCAGGTATACAGAAAAGTGATTCGGTTATACATATACATGCATATATCTATATTCTTCTTTTCCTATTCTTTTCCATTGTAGTTTATTATAAGATATCAAATATAGTTCCCTATGCTATAGAGTAAATCCTTGTTGTTTATCTATTTTATATGTGGTAGTGTGCATCTGTTAATCCCATACTTCCAATTTATCTCTCCCTCCATTCTTCCCCTTTGGTAACCGTAAGTTTGTTTCCTATGTTTGTGAGTCTGTTTCTCTTTTATAAATAAGTTCATTTGTACTATTTTTTGGATTCCACATATAAGTGATATCATATGGTATTTGTCTTTCTCTGTCTGCCTTATTTCACTTAGTACGATAATCTCTAGGTCCATCCGTGTGGCTTCCTGGCCCCAAGTCCATTGGCACTCCCATTTCTTCTGAACAGCTGGCCTAGTGCAGCCTTTCTGAAGAATAAAGAGTAGATCACTTCAACCCCACTAATGTGTGAAGTTTGCCTGAGGAACTATAAAGTCAGACTTGACAGTCACATGGTGGTGTGGAGGGTTTCATGTGGATAGAATAGTGACTTGTGATAATTACAACTTTGCTTTATTTTTTAATAATCTCTCAAAACCTATCACCAATAATCTAATCTTTGACAGTGTACTTCCTTCTGTCTCCCTCACCCCCACCCCGTCTCAAAGGTTAGAACTCACTGGATTAAACAGAACATGGTAAAAACAGTGACTTGATGATTGATAGTTAGAAACTGCACCCTATTCCTCTTAGAAAATTGGCCCAGTCTCAGGGGTAACCAGAAGTGTGACATGGAAAAATGCAAAAGAGGTTTTTCTGACGAAGGACAAAGTCAAGGCTCAGACTTGCTGTTCACTTGAGGGGGGTCTTAAAGACCCCATTGTCCTCTACAACACACCCTCTACAACGATGTTATTTTAATTGAGCCCCATGTTCACTATCAAGAAGAGTGAGTGAAAGATGAGAAATAAAATGTTTCCTTTCTTTTCCACCAGCTGTTACCTCAGTAATGGCACTAATAAAAGTGACATTAGAAAGAACTGGGAGAAAAATCATCATTTCTCTTAGACCCATAAGGAATGAAGATTCAAAAGGTTATTGCCGGGCTTCCCTGGCGGCGCAGTGGTTCAGAGTCCGCCTGCCGATGCAGGGGACACGGGTTCGTGCCCCGGTCCGGGAGGATCCCACATGACGCGGAGCGGCTGGGCCCGTGAGCCGTGGCCGCTGAGCCTGTGCGTCCGGAGCCTGTGCTCCGCAATGGGAGAGGCCACCACAGTGACAGGCCCGCGTACCGCAAAAAAAAAAAAAAGGTTATTGCAGGTAATAGATTTACATCTTAACACGTGAAATGATTGTGGGCTTAGATTGCATGCATTCGGCTTAGTGATGTGTTTCCCATAGGAGTCCCATGCTAGGTGAATTGAAGTGGAACCTCTGGGTCAGGGAGGGAAACTGGTGCCTTTGTTCCAACCCTGGGCCCTGGAGCAGGGTCTCACTGTAAACAATTCCTCCTCAAATCTGTTCTGAAAAGCCCAGGTAAGATCCGTTTCTGTGCTTGCAGAATCTCAGAGGACAGGGAAGAAAGACAGCGTGAGATGAAGACAAGGTGAACACGCTGTCCAAAAGCTATTTCAGGAACCTGAGCACAGCCACTGCCTGAATGCTTCTGTTCACACCCAGGCTCCAGCTGATGCATTATGCTTCCTCTAAAACCTGAGTTTACCAAGCCCTGAGTTTAAACAAGCAAACTATGGTCATTCTTACCCCAGGAATGAAGGGATTTAAAATGGCTGCCACCACTTAGCCAAAAACATACATTTCAATGCTCAATTTATATATGAAATTGTTATTGCCTCTCTAAAGCTTTTTGGTTATAATTACCTTTACTCTGAATTTTAAGAGAGGAGAAAAAGAAGGAAAATAGGAAATCTCTCTAATGCTTTTTTTCTTGCTTTTTAATTTAAAACGAAGGAGTAATTATTAACCATAAAATTTCACTTTGCTATTTTCCTCTTAGATTAAATGATAAGAATCCCTTTATGGCCTCTACCTACCGTTGTGGAGTAACAGAAAAGGCCCTAGGCAGAGAGTTGTGGTCTCTACAATAGATTTTCTATTCTGTCTCAAATATTCAAAACCTCAGTGTTACTCTTTCCTTCTTTTCCTTTAATACTTTTCATCCATTCTTTCAGCAAATCTAACCATGTCTCACCATTTCTACCATTATTCTACCAATGTCCATTTTACCATCATCTTTACACACGCTCTTTTAAAAATAAAAGTCACACCAGATCTCTCCTGTTTCAAACTGTCTGATGGCTTCCCAGCCCACTTAGAACACTTTTCAAAGCTCTTACCATGTTCTACAAGACGTGGTCCCGGATAACTGTCCCTGCATTGCCTAGCACTCTTTCCCTTGTTCACTGGGCTCCAGCCATACTGGCCCCTTGCTCACCCGTGGCCATGTCTCAGCCAGGAAGTTCCCCATATTGGTGACTCCACCTGGGTTGTCCTTTCCTGGGCTCTTCGGAAGGCTTGCCTTGGGCGATAGCCTCCTCAGAGAGACCTCTCTCACCACCCTGCCTAAAGAGGCCACCCTTGACACCCTTCATCCCCTATCATGCTTTACTTTCAGTGATTCATCTCTACCTGCCACTGTGTTTTGTTTTAGTTGTTACTGTCAGTCTCCCCCATTAGGATGAGAGCTCCAGGAGAGGAGGGATGTGGTTTTCATTGTTTTGATTGTTCTTGTTTACCGTACTTTCTCAGTGCCTGAACAGTCTGGCAGAGAGAAGGCACTGGATGGATAAATTAATGAGGTTAATGGATAAATTAATGAGGTGGGTCATCTCACCTCATTTGGTCTTAGTTGTTTCATCTTTAGTCTTAGATTTTAAGACTTCTAAGATGCCTTTTTTTCTTTTTTTTCTGCGGTGTGCGGGCCTCTCACTGTTGTGGACTCTCCCATTGTGGAGTACAGGCTCCGGACGCGCAGGCCCAGCGGCCACGGCTCACGGATCCAGCCGCTCCGTGGCATGTGGGATCCTCCCGGACTGGGGCACGAACCCGTGTACCCCGCATCACCAGGTGGACCCCCAACCACTGTGCCACCAGGGAAGCCCCTAAGATGCCTTTTTGATTCAATGTTCTGGAGCTCTCTAGCCTTCATGTTGTTCACTACTCTATCTGTGATGCGCAGACAGTTTAAAAAACGTAGCAGATACAGATAACTAAAAAGAAAAAATAACTTGTAAAATTTTATTTCCAAGAGATAGACATGATTAATGTTTTTGTGCACAACTGTTGTGGGGTGTGTGTGTGTGTATGTACTGGGATCTGATGTTGCCCAGAGATGAAGTATGCTCAGAAGAGCTAGAATGCCTGCCTTTGGATCCCAGCTTTGGCACTTATTATATGTAACTGTGGGTGAGCCATTTACCTCATCTCTGCCTCGGTTTCCTTATCTGGAAAATGGGAGCTAAAAACCACTGAGTTATTTTGAGAAGCAAATTAATACATGTAAAGCACTTAGACCACTGAGTGCCATATAGTGAGGACTAAAAATATTAGTGACTGTGTTTGTTCACATTTAATCATACATGCTGTCATATTCTCTGGCCACCTTAAACCTTAACTGCTCTTGTTTATCATTTTGTCTTTTCTTGTGAACACTCCCTGCCCCCCCACCCCCGCAAGCTTTGCTGGTATAATCTGCTTGGAGACTTGCTCCATCTGGCTCTTAGTCATGAGTTCAATGTCATGAAACATTCATTGGATTAACCAATCAATTAGAAATATTGATCAAAGGCCTACTTGGGCTATGTACTCTTGGAAGCATCCAGAGAAGTATAAATATTGATTGTTTCCCTCTAGGTACTTACATACTAGCTGGGGACCTGTAACACACACACATACGCACACACACATAAAGATAACAATACTGGTGAGTGAATCAAGTGACAGTACCTTGGCACCATTAGCAAATATTGAAGGAACTCTGAGGAGGAAAAGGAACTTGTGATCAAGCTCCTTGAAGAGGCTTCCAGGGCTCTGCATGATCTATAACCTCTTACTTCTCCCATCTCATCGCTCTCCGTTCTCCTCTCCTGTAACCTCCTTGCATGCTATAACCCAGTCATACTAAACTTCTTTTCATCTCTCAAGTATTTCATGCCTCTATTTTGTCTCTAAGGCTTTGTACGTTCTCTTTCTTGTGCACAGAACACTGTTTCCCCCATTTTCTCTACATCCAGCTAACTCCAATTCAATTTCAGAAATCGGTACAGACAACACTTTCTCTAGAAAGCCTCCCCTGGTGTCTGGGTGTGAGATCCTTTCTGTCTACACCTGAGTATCATTTCACACTGTAACTACCTGTTCACTTGCTGTACTTTCTCACTAAAATCCCATGTGGGAAGCTCATTATCCTCCAGTTCCCTGCTGCATCCCCAACTCATGGCACAATGTGCGTGTTAAACACAAATCTATTGAATAAATGACTCTACATCAGCTACTGTTTTGGAAGTGCTATTTATCCTAGGTTAGGAACATTTGTTAAGGGATATAATCAAAAATAATTCTTCCAGAGAAGTGGGGGCAGCTCTTTCTAATAGCCAGCAAAGCACTGATTAGAAGACAGTCTCAGTGCTCAGGACTGACATAGGGGTCTTCGTTCTCTTACTTGTTGCCTAAATTAATTTCTTTGCCTGTGCCTCTCACAGCTAGTTACATAATATCCCACCATTCTAGGAGTGTCCACTTTCCTACAGAACAGGGTGTGGACTAGTCAGGTCCATCTAGGATGCCATCTTGTCATGCCTCTGTGGATAGCATCCTGTTCCCATTGTGGCAGAGCTCTTCCTTTCCTTTCTTCATCCCAGACATATTTTCCATGAAGGAGAAGACACGTTGAGAGGTGGTATGGGCCAACTCTACCATGTTTCACCTGCCTTTTCCCCACAGGCTGTAATATCCAGTTCTGGGCTCTGCTGTATTCTTCCTTAGGGTGCCTTCTGACAGAGTCAGGAGTAACCTGTCTCTGACACTTCTATAGTCTTCATCATATACCTTCTCACTCCACCACATTCTCTGGGCCTGGATAACTGTCTGAGGACTATGCTGGATTTGCACATCACTATTTGGCTTTAACCTCTAGTTATGGATCAATCCCAGAGGCTGTCAGTTCTGCACCATTTTGCCCCACATTATAGCTAACTTTCTTAAAAATTCCCCACCCTGGATTTCCAGAGTGCTGTGCCTTGCTATATTGATTTCCAACACTTTCCTTGATATATATGTATATATATAATATATATATATTATATATATAATATATATATAATATATATATTATATATATATTATATATATAATATATATATTTTATATATAGTGGGATCATAACTAGAGAATAGAGAACAGAAAGTATCTTTTATTTCCTCTGTATTACCCAAATCATGGAGGACAATGTCAGACACATAGAGGTCACCCAGCTTCTGTGTGTATGTATACAAGTGTGTGTGTTAAAGTCCCTGGGTAGGGAATGCAGAAAGGTAACAAAGATAAAGTTTCAAGAGCCTGCTCAGTTGAATGTTCTTTGATGTCCAAAGAATTGATGATACCTGGGTAACTCTGTCAACTGATAATACTTCTCCTCTTTCTGAAAATGCTGAAAGGCGCAAAAGATGCTTTCTCCTTTCCAGTTTTTGCAGCCAGGTCTCGATTTTTTCTGGCAGGTGCGTCTTTGACAAGTGGGTACTCACTCTTTAGGGCCACTGCTTCCTCCTCACTTGCCAGTTGCTGACAACTCTCGTGTGGACATATGTGAGAGCCGTGCTTGCCGCTGAGCCACATGGACACCTCGCAGAGGCCTCCAGCCCTGCAGCTGGAAAATGATTGCCAGGCTGAGATTGACTCCAGAGAGAAAGATGGTTCTGTTTCATTTGAAGGCTTTTTAAGTGGTGCTCAGGGAACAGTAGACTGCTAATGGTATAAGTGAATTTGTTAATTTTTAATTTTCTGAAGCTGTGGCTCCTTATTAAGAACTCCCGTATGTAAAGCATGCTGGTTTTGTTTGCAGATAGCAAAACATCCTTGGACCGATGATCTTTGCACATTAAGTCTCCTGCTGCTGGGACTTTATTCCACATCCATGATCTCCAACCTCAACTGCAGGAAGTCTCTCAAATCATCCACGACACTTATTCTTGAGGCCTTAGCTCTGCTGCTTCAACACTGACCTCTGCAAAAGAATGCACCACTGACTTCCTAGTTCCTTAAGGATATATTTAGTAAGTTAGGCATTATAAGTTAGGCATCATGGTAGATAGAAGGGACCCAGAAGAATAGGACACAGTCCCAAGATAGACTTCAAATAATCTGCATATTTTTTGCTTCACTTCTGCTAAAAATATATCCTGCCAGCCTCCCCTTCAATTAAAAGAAAGAATTTATCTTCCTTTTTTTGGGCAGTTTTTAAAATTACATATACAAATCATGACAGAGTCCTCAATACAAATGTGTCAGACTCTGCCCCAGGCCTCTAGGGCACCACAAGGATTAAGAGAGGCAAAGTCCCAGTTTTTTTAGAGATTAAATTTCAATTGAAAAGAGATATATTTTATTTTAAAAATATAGCTGAATAAGGTGATTCTGGATAATAATAAGTATTATAAAGAATATAAGTTCTATCATAAGAGAGAGAGTGAGAGAGTGAGAGAGAGAGAGAGAGAGAGAGAGAGAGAGTGTGTGTGTGTCTGTGTGTGTGTGTGTGTGTATATATTGTGTTCCTTCATATATGGTTATCAGGAAAAATACTATCTGAAGAGTTGACACTTGGACTAAGACGTTAAAGACCCAGCCACCCAACCGTCCTGGAACTGAGTAGAGAGTTAAATCAGTGAGTGCAAAGGTCTTAAGCTTAGCATGTTCTGGTGAACAAAATTAAAGTCCTAAGCATGAGTCAAGACCTAGGAATACAGTAGGAAAAGAGATGGGAGAGGAAGAGGGACGGAAAAGGAGGGAAAGGGTCTGGAGACCTTGGAAGTCTGTAGTAAGGAATTTGGATTTGACTGCAAAGCCATGAGAAGGCAATTGAGGGTTTTGTCAAGATAACAAAATTATTGAATTTTAATTTCAAATATTCTTTTTTATCCACTGGAGATACTTCTTTCTCTTTTATTATTATGAAATACTTCAAACTATAGGGAAGTACAGAGAATAACATTACACCTATGTTTCCACCATACAGATTGCTTCAGAACCTTTTGTCAAAGATTTAATAAAATACGGCAAAACATTAAGGAAACAAAAGTATTTCAGATAGAGTTGAAGCCTCCCGCGCATCTCTCCCAATGCCATTTCCCTCCTTTGCTCCTCACAGAAGCCAACACTATCTTCAATTTTGTATTTATTTTTCCCAAGAGATATTTTTACCACATTTATATGCATCCATTAACAATATGTACTATAGTTTTGCTGTTTAAAATCTCTATAGAAATTATATCAACTGTATGCTATCCACCTGCAACTTGCTTAGATATTATTCTTAATTTATGAAGATGAATGGGTTGTTATCAGGCAAAATGGGGAAAGAGAACCAATTTCCATGAGATCATGGAAATAGTCTATGAAACAAATAATTGTGGTATGATCTGGTATATTAGAAATAAAGGTAGAGAGGTTCAAGATGTAGAACTGATGAGAATTGCTAATGCATTCCATGGGGGAAATGAAAGATAGAAGGAAAGAATAGTTCCCAGGATTCTATCTTGTATCCCTCTATATTGATGTATTTTACTGAGATGTGAAAGACTGAAGGACAAACACATTTGAGAGTGATGAAATATATGTTTTGCTGTGCAGGCTATAATTCTGAGATGCGTACTAAATATCTAACAGGAGGTGTCAAGTAATCTGTAAGCTGGTGTTTGGAGCTCAGTGAAGGGGTCAGAAATAGAAATTATAAATTTGAGCTTCATTGTTATACAAATGGTACTTGGCTGAATGAGATCAGCCAAAGAGGAACAGGGAGTGTATTGACAAAGAAGTGATATAGGGCAAACATATTTAGAGATTGAACAGAGGAGGATGACCCAGCCCAAAAGACAGAGTTGGAATGGCCTGAGGGAAGAGCCTAGTGTGACGTCATTAAATTCAATAGAAGAAAATATAGACAGTCCCCTACCTTTGATCTTGTTGTTTTCTCAAACCCCCAACAAGTCTCTCCTTTCATTCTGTACCAAGGGTTCTTACACTCAGCACCATGGACCTGTGGGCCACATAATTCTTTGTTGTGTAGGGTTCTCCTATGCTCTGTAAGATGACTGGCAGCATCCTTGGCCGCCTCCCATTGTGACAACCAAATATGCCACCAGATATTGCCAAATGTCCCCTGGGAGCAAAAATGCCTCTTGTTGGAAACTACTGTTCCGTACTAATTACTTTTATTACCTCCACCCACTTATTCTTAAATTCTGTAATTTGGTTTCCATATCATTAGTCAATAAAATTCTCTTTCTGTGAAGTTGCTTCCAAGCAAATGCAATGACTGTTTAGCTCATCTTTATCATTTTTGTTTCCTATCCAGTTTTGAAAATCTCTCTTGAAACTACATTACACTGGCTTCCATGATATTCTATCTTCTGTTTTTCATCCTACTTCTAAAATTACTCTCATTTTCAAATCTCTTCTTCTGCACTTTATATCTAAAGCTCTATAAACCTGACCTTAAACACATCTATTTCTATTATCTCCTCACTTAATCCCCACAGCTTCCATTATGACGTCTCTGTAAATGGGAGTCAAATGTTTATAGAACGTCAGCCTCTCTTCCAGGCCAAGGATTGTATTTCTTCCTGTCTTGCTTTTATTTATGTTTATATATTTCTCTGGAACTTGAAAGTTCAAACTCAGAAGCTGATCATTTCTCTCAGCCGTACAGTATATTCCAACACAATTAGTTATATTAATACCACTATGTTCCTAATATTTTAGTGTTGAAATGCTAGTATAGTCTTTGATCCTACCTCTGTAATGATCTCAGCCACTATCTCATACTGGCCTAATTACTTCATCTACACAGTCATTGCCCAAATGTAGTCATTCAGTAGTTTGCCTGGAATATTGCTCTGGCTGATTCTTTGATCTCCTGGCCTACAATTTATTTCTCTTCTTTGAGGACTTCTAATTAGTCCTTGACACTGCTTTTCTACTTGTTTTCCTAAAGAAAATACGTGAACATGATGCTATGACATGCCCCCCTCCATCAATTACATCTCAGGTTATGCACACAAGTGTTTTCTAAACTCCCTTAGACTATTATCAGGTCCTCCCCTATCTGGTCCTAAACTGTCTTCCCAAATTGATTTCCCTTTGTACCGATCAAATGTAACAGAGACATGTCCCACCCAGGTAACTCACATTTTCTTACCTTTTAGTATTGCTTATGATTCTCACTCTGCCTAGATCCGTGGCCCCGCTCTCTTCCCATGGAACAAACGTTATCAGCTTCGACAGATTCTCCTGATCTTTCCAGAATCCTTAACCTGCTATCTCCCCTTATTCAGTTATTAGAAAGAAAACATTGTTTACAGAGTTCTTACAGGATGCCATGCACTATGCTAGTTTTAAATATATATGCTATATAATATAGATATTGTATATTATTCTTATATAGTGTATGAATATATATATGATTTTAATAGATATTTCCAATTTATAGGTAAGGAAATGTAGCACAATGCAATTAAGTAATTTATTTCACTTTGTATAAAATTTAGATTGAGGATCTGGGTGGGCTTCCTAGATCTGTGTGGATCTAAAACCAGTGTTTCATCCACTACAAACATGACTTCAAAGGTAACACTACTTTCCTCTAACTGTTCATTACTTTTTATCTAAACTTCTATTTTTTTAGCATTTTTACTTTCAATATCGTGCAACAGTTATGTAGGTAGACATTTCATTTTTCACTGAGCTCCCAACAGGTCTTTATTTGAATCTTATGTATATTCTCCAAAGCCCCTAACCCAGTACTTCACACATTCAGCTGAGGTTTGCAGAAAATTTCTCTGACAGAAAGATGCAGTTTTGTTGTTGCGCTTATCAGCACTGAACTGAGATCTAGAAAACAGTTCCGACTGCAGATCCAGCTCTAGTGATTGATGCTTCCAGTCATCACAACTTGAGCATTAGACCTCCACCATCAATATGAGGCATCAGTATGCCTAGTGTTCTATTAAAAGGATTTAGACAGGGTCCCTGCCTCTAAAACTACCGTCCCTAAATTTTTACCAAAATAAATTTATTTATTGGAGGGAAAATCATTCATATTTGGTTGGAAAAGCACATTCATTTGTAATCACTAATATCATAGCCGGGATTTGTTTCTTCTATTTTATAGCAGATCCTGGGTAATATTATAGCATGAGTGTTGAGGAGAGTCCAATTTCTAAACCCTTCTCTAGTGTTTACTAGTTATGTTGATGTGGTCTAGACTTCTAAACATCTTGAGCCTCAGTTTCCTCTTCTATAAAGTGAGGGGTTTGCTAACACCTACTAGGGTTGTAAGGGTTTTGATTGGATAACACATATAAAATATTTATCTGAGTACCCAACACACACTGGAAACCCAGTAAATGATAAATAACAATAATATTAATATGTGAGGGAATATGTGTATAACAGGTATTTGTGGGACTGTATATGTGTGTATGTATATATACTTATTTGTGGCAAAACAATGCCTTTGTAACTCACAGTCATACAACAGTTCCTTAACCTCCACCTCACACCAAGATGAGCACTTGTCATCAAATGAAATGCAAAATAATGACATCAGAAAGTGAGCCTCGTACCTGTGGAGTAGCCTAACTCTCACACATCTGGTTTTTCTTTTCTCTCTATTTAGTACCCATTGATGTTGTGAATAACAAGTTCATGGACAGCAGTTTGGTTCTAGCCCTTTGAAGGATCTCGACACTCGCGGCAATTATGTATGGATATTTGATCTGACACCAAGTAGAAGGCCACTATTTGTGGCTGCTTTCAGCTTTTCAGAGGGGCCTTGTGTTTGCTTCTTGTGGCAGATGGTAAAAACTCTCTACCTGTTAGGAGAGTTTTTATCTCTCAAACTGGGCCATTAGGGGGTATAAATTAAATACTGATCACAGGTAACCTAAGGTCTGGGACTGGTAGCTTGCTTGTGAACTGATCATGGCGTGTAGATTATAAATTGAGGAAGAGGGCCAAGGTGAGTTGTAACTATAGATTTTAGGATAAGGTACCAGGAGGCAAAGGCCACAGAGATGTGGGATCATTACCAGAGCAACTAGTTGACCTAGAGTCATGTCTCACTACTTTTCTGAGCCTTGTTTTCTCATCTGTATATGGGGAATGATAATGCAAACCCCATGGTGTTGTTGAACCATGAAGAAATTAGGGTTAAAAATGTGCCATCAGGCCCGTGAGCCACGGCCGCTGGGCCTGCGCGTCCGGAGCCTGTGCTCCGCAACGGGAGAGGCCACAGCAGTGAGAGGGCCGCGTACCACAAAAAAAAAAAAAAAAAAAAAAAAGAAAAAGGTACCATCATTTTTATGAGTCTTGACCATAACTGATCTGTGTTATGATTTTCAGAGCCTTGGCTGTCATTGTGTGAGAGCCAGTTCTCTGATAGGCTCAGTTTCTGTGCTCTGAAGATTTTTCCCTGTACCAAAGGCATTTATTTTTTTTGTTTTTGCGGTACTCGGGCCTCTCACTGCTGTGGCCTCTCCCGTTGCGGAGCACAGGCTCTGGACGCGCAGGCTCAGCGGCCATGGCTCACAGGCCCAGCCGCTCTGCGGCACGTGGGATCTTCCCGGACCGGGGCACGAACCCGTGTCCCCTGCATCGGCGGGCGGACTCTCAACCACTGCGCCACCAGGGAAGCCCCATTTGGTATTTTTATTTGCAGGTGGGACTAATAGCTTCCAAGGATATAATAGGTTGGACAGGAGAGTCCTGGTCCTCACCTTCATTGGGTGATTTGTCCTTTGGGAAACATCTGTTCCTATATTAGGAGAAAGAACATACATCAGAGACCAGAAAGTAGATGCCTATAGTTGTGGTAAGTTTTAGAAAGGCATAGCAATGAACTAAAAAGAAAACATCCTTAAATTCTCATTAAGTTTCTTTCAGAATGGAGCTGTATTTTCTAAAGTAAAGCTTCTTTTTCTCCCCCCTATTATTTTTGAAGCCTTGTCCATTGGATAAAATATTAATCAGTTCAAGGTAACATATGACCATGATAAAAAGACAAAGGTTTTAATCATTCATTTGGCAGGTATTTATTTTGTGCCTACGGTAGGCTGGGCTCTGTGGTCCTCACAGTCTGAAGGAAAGGGTGAAGGTGATGGGAAGACAAAGAGGTGTGCAGGGAAGTGCAGTGATACATAGCGGGCAATTAACTCAGACGTGGGGTTCAAAAACTGCTCAAAGGAAGTAATGTCTCTACTGAGACCTGAAAGGTGAGAACAAATGAAGATTGGAAAGGAAACCAGTTCAACTTGGGAAGAGCAATCTGTGCTAAGACAGTGCATTTGTGCAACTCTCTTCTTGAGTGAAGCATATATTTTACATGAAAATGATTACTGAAGAAGCTAGGAAGGCGAGATGGGGACAGATCGTGCAGAATCATGCAAATCATGTTAAATTTGAGCTTTACCTTAAGAGCAAGGGGTAGGGTAGCGTCAAACTATTGTACCAGGTGTGTGACTAGTTCTGGTAAAGCTGAGGCTTAGAAGAGCTGAGATGTCCAGGCAGGTATCCAGGAGAGACGGTGGTAGCCAGACCTAATGTACTGCTATTTAGTAAGTACACTGTGAATACATATTGCGCCACTAATTTTGTCCTGGATCTTATAGGAGAAATAAATACGTGACAGGACCTGCCCACAAGGGAAATCTGTTTGCTACTTTGAGTGTTATAGTTTCCCCAAACAGCTTAATGACAGAAGGGAGGACATTTATGTCCTAGGATTTTCTTGGAGCTCAAAGCAAAAATCATACTGGACAAAGTTAAACTGGCATGGAAGATTTTTAAATACTATAGGATAGGGAGAGACCAGACTGCAGACTGAACTCAACGTTGCTGAAACAGGCAGCTGGAGAGCTTTTAAGAGCTGGAGTGGGGAAACTTTAAGGCCATCTGTGTTTGCTAATTGGCCTTGCCCAAAGGAAAAGTAAACTTTCTCCTATCTTCGTGACAGCAGGTAGTTTTACAACAAAACCCCTGGCAGTTAGACCCCTACCCTCCCAGAGACTTGGAGATAGGGATGCTGTTTTCCTCGGTGATTATATTTCAGATAGAAAGCTCCCAGGTCCTTGAGAAAGACATTCCTGGGTTATAAAACTGGCAAGAGAACTGGAAGAAGATTTACATCTCAGAGGAGCAGATAAAGAATTTGTAATTACAAGTTTTCTAAAGTAAGTGCTCTAAAAAAAAGGGAGGTCCGGGGCCTAGAGGCAGGAGAAACCTGTCTAAAGTTCATTCAAGCTGAGGGAAATGTTGAGGCTGACTTGGTCAGAAGCACCCTGCCATCACACAATATATTGTCCAGAAATACAGTTTTATTTTGAAATCCTATAATGTGTGTTGTATTTCACAATGTATGTGTTTATCAAATGTAAAGATGTTTGTCTTTGGATTCTGCCAAGAGCAGAGCTTGAGATAAAGACTAGATTTGGGGTGGTGCCTTTCGGAAGTCATTCCAAGAAGCAGCAGCGAGAATGAGGTGAGTGAGACAGGGAGGGTGGAAAATTCAGTAAAGGCATGTTATGAAGGTACACTATTGAGTTGCTGCAGTTGGCTGTAAGAGCTGAGCTTGGCAAGGACCTTTGAGAGTAGTACCAAAAGAAGGAATGCAAGGAATTTAATGAAACGTACTACAAACTTTCCTCCTGCAGTTGGTTCTGAGAGTGAAATTGATATTCATTCTGTACCTCCCTCACCACCCATCCTAAGATTTTCCTCACCTTCAAAGAGAAATTTAGCTCCTAGGTTGTTTACTCGTTGTGGTGATCCGATCCTTCATCCCAAGGGATAATCTTTTGATTTTCCTTCACTTGTCAGACCGTGTTGGCTTTAATTTCCTACTTACTGTACAGACCAGACAGAAAACTCCAAAATGCATCTTAGTAAATTCCCATAGTTCCAGATAGAATCCTTCTCATCTCATGATGTAATAGCAACCCAGCTTCTCAATACCCAGGGCTGATAGCCCCAATCTTTTTTGGCCTGTTTACCTTCCTGTGTGTAGATCCCGAAGTGACCTGGCAGCATTTTTAACTTTGGGTCCAATGGAATTTTCACTGTGTCTCTCGGTGGAAATATTCTTTGCTGGATAAGAACAATTTTAATCCAAAAAAGCTTAAAATTGTGGTGCCAGAAACCACAAATGCTGTAACTGGCTTCTGGGCATGATGGAAGAAGGGCCAAACGTATGTCCATCTCTAGCTTTCCAGTCTGATGTACTCTAGCTATTGACTTTGCTGTTACTATAGTGCATGTACAGGATTTTTGAGAACAACTTCCTCCCATAGCATTGTCATCCACAAGCTGCTGCCTTAACTGAGCCTTTAATAATTTATTAAAATTCTATCAGGACGTCTGCTTTGAGATGATAAAGTACATGGTAGGAAGAATTAATACTCTGGTCATGAGTCCATTGTTATATCTTACTTGCTTCAAAATGAGTCTCTTGGTCCAAAGCAAAATTTTATAGGATTCATGTCACTAAGTCAGGCTAATTTTAATAATTCTGTAAGCCCTTGGATAATGGGGCTGGCAGAATACTGTAGGATGAGATGCCAAACCCGAATCTGAAGTAGTTGGGGTTTTTTTTTTAATAAGGAAGAATAACTGCTTCTTCAGAGTTGAATGAGTCCAGTGGAGTCACCTTGCCACCAAGTGGCTGTCTGGTCTTATGGAGGGCTATTTCCATGCTGAGCATTCAGTCTTTGTCACTGATGTTGGCTGCTTGGACATTTATCAGTAGCAGTGGCTAGATCAGCTTTGATGAGAGAGAGCCCACGTAGAGCCTCCGTCCCTGCCGCCATGGCTGCTCCTTTCACAGCCCCGTTGTACGAGCCTTGGAATGGCTGAGGACAGAAACAGGCTGACGTCCACTGGACGAGCCATTCTATCTCCCAGATTCTTTAGCGCCTCATTCACAGTTGAAGTTCTCTGTTGGTCATTAAAATAAGACACAAAAATCTGCCTACTTTGTGCTACATCTTTGGACCTATCTCTGTGCCTCTTCCCTAGAGTTGCATATTTCCAGGTCCCTGACTCCGTTGGAAAGTCAAGTCTATGGATCCCTTGCTTAAATCCACCTTTTACCCCATATTAAGTTGATGACTAGTATAATGAACCAGGGAAACGTCCACCTGAATCCACATGCCCATTGGAGACACTGTTGGAAGGACTTAGGCCAGGCTTACATTTATCACTTGTCATGATTTTAAAAATAAACTGCCCTGTAGTTGCAGAAAATGGAAATCTTTGTGAATGTTGCCAGAAAGCCTTCTTGCTTTCGCAGTGTGCCCGAGGCTATAGTTGTCTGATGGAATCCTGCCATTCTCTTTCTTTAAGGTGCCGAAAGCAGTTAGCAAAAGCCAACCAACTCCACTGTTCTTAAAATCGCTCTTGCATCCAAACTGTCCAAGTGCTAGAGCTATTACATAAACCAGTGTTTGCCCTTACATCTGCATTATACCCCAATCTACCACAAGTTCAAATCTTAATAGTTGTGATATTTCAACGCATCAGATGTTATCATGGCTGCACTGTCAGCAGTGGAGTTTGTGCTGGCACCAGCGTGGTCCAATATCAGAATCCTATTCTCAGGTTCCATTTCCTGGGTTCATTTCTATAGTCCTAGTTTGGTTTCTCCTTGTGATAGGCATTGGGTACAAGTATTTCATATGGGTAGTTACCTTTCAAAGCAGGAATGAGGGAGTAGAGAAGAGTGAGATAATTGAGTGAGAGAAACCTGTAAGTTTTTCATTATCAAGTTTGCTTCTGTAGGAAATAGAGGCTCAATTCCAGAGGAACCTCTGAAAGGGTCCTCCCAACATTACCTGACAAAGAATGAGAGGCTCAGGAATTTATCTGTTGGCTCTTGTGCCCCATTATTTGAGAGTTGCCCCCAAGGGTTTTAATAGTCCTGCAATTATGGGTTCTACCTTCACTTGGTATCAGCTGGATCCCAGAGCCACGAGGCAGAAACGTCCAGAGATTCACAATGGCTTCTTGAGGGGTAGCGCTACCAACCTGCACAGAGTTGTTCATAACCCTATGACTCAAATCAGAGACAGGCCAAGAGGATGTGATGCTGGACACCAAAAACACATTACAGTATTCTCTTTTAAATCACCCAAAAAGAAAGCAGACAAACAAATAAGAACAAAACCAACCAACCAACCAACCAACCAACAAAAAAAGCTCTAGAATGACGAATCATGAATATCTCATGGATCTTGATGGTGCCTGATAATCAGCTGCTTTTCCTTGAGCTTTTGCATAACCAATCTTGACAAATATGACAAGAGGAAAATAACTTTCCCATGTAGTAATTACTCTAATCAATGAATGCAACAATATTTATTGGTTACCAGATTCCAATATAAGTAGCTCAGGAGATGCTGTCACAGAGAGATTTCCAGGAAAAAAAAAAAAAAGCTTCTATAAATAGGCAAGGTGAATAGGGTTCAGCATAAAAGAGAGAAGAAAGAACATGCTATAAGATTCAGTGAGGAGGGAGAGATTAGCTGAGGAAATCAACATGGCTTTATCGAAAAGCTTATCTGATTTGGACGTTGAAGGATAGGACAATAAAATTATTGAAAAAGGATAAGTCTATTTGAGATGAGTACTCTAATGGAGGGAACAGTAGAAACGAAGAGAGTGTGTCATCAGTGAATACCAAGTAGTTCTATCTGGGCTGATTCCAAGATGAGTTAATTCTTTTTCAAAATGAGAAACTCAGGACATAACTACTATCATAATTTGACAGAAAATTATTTTGTAAGTTGTCTTAAGTCCTAATGAAGTCACCTTGTGATGCATACCGGCAATATCACCCGTTGAGAATGAACTGCCTGACCAAGAGTTTCTAAAGCCACATGGCACAGATGCCAAACACAGAGGCTTATGTGCCACAGCCATTAGGGAGTGTCCACAGTCTGAACTGCATAATCTTGGAAGGAAAGAATAGACCATGGTTTCCAATAATGTCAAGGACTTGCCAAGGAGAACACAGAAATGGAAAAAAGCAGCAAGGCAGAACTGTGATTTTTTCTCTAATTATTCACTCTTGAAACGAGATTTTTCTCAAAGCAGAACAGAACTGCTCTTTTTAATTTATTTTATTTTTCCCAAGGTCTGGGCTGAGGTTTCAACTTTAAAGTGCAGGTGAGCTTTCAAGTTATAGCACGGCAGGTCTCCATGTTACCAACAACAAAATTTCTTTCATCAGCGCTCCAAGTTCAAAGGGAAGAAAAGCTTCAAATGCATATGTTTTCAAAGGGACTGAAAGGACTGATCATCTATAGAGCCAGTCACACCTGTGAGCTCACGCCAGCTACAGTCAAGTTTTTCTAAACATGCTTAGAAAAAAAAAAGTCATCTCTTAAAGGGCAAGTATTCTGTCCTTTTTGGTGCCAGATGCCTTGCAGGAACTCAGCTCCAAGGTGTTGAGAAACAGTCATAAGACCTTTGTTTTATGTATCTTTTTCTTTTAAAAATTATTGTTAATGTTATCATTATTTGAGGTGACTGGACAAGTGAAGGGGATAGAATGGAGGAGAATCAAAAGTTTCCCTTCTAATTAGAGCTGGTCCTGCTATTGTCAGACTCATTTCTGGATGTGAGCCAGTGAACAGTTAAAACAGTTATATTATCTCCCAATATACTGAATATACCACACGGCATCTGACACTGGACTAAATCCCAGAACCCAGCACAGGTTCAGTAGGAAGCCAATTGGGTTCTGTCCCAGTGGGTACAAAAGTCTCCTCATTAAGATTTTTCCATTAGGTATGTTTCTATCTAAATGAGAAAATAGGGGGGTGGTCTGCTACACTGCATCATCTGGGTTGGTATTGGCTATCTTGCTCCACTGTCCATTTCTTCCCTGTCATTCTGTAACAATGCTATCCTTTGAGACAACATGAAGGGCTCCTTTGAGAACTGCCTTTAAGTATGCATTTCCAGAAGTAAATGATAAAAATGTTCTGATAGAATAGAATGACTGGATTAATAGAATGGAATGATTGGATTCATTCAGCAATTAATCCAACAGACAGCCCCCATATCATTTGCTGCTTGGGGCATCTTCACTTATGAGATTAATGGGGGACCATGGCATGATTAGAGGCTCAAGCAGGGGTTTACAAGTATTTCAACACAGGTTAGCCTTATTTTAAGGGAATATGACACACTAAATATGCAAGTCAGTTAATCAGGGCACCATATTTACTATATTTAATTTAAAGCAGGGATTCTTTCCATGTTAGTTTTGTAAGAATTCTATAGTATATTACTTGAGTAACAACACAAACTGTATTTATACTCAACTTTCCCTTGAGATTGGCACATGTGTATGTCAAGTGGAAATTCATCCATATATTTGCAAAAGGAAACTAATTTTTATGCAACTGCTATAAAGTCATAATTGGTTTTATTCTTTTGTTTGTCTACCTTTTCTCTAAATTGTGAGCAACTTGAGGGTAGAAACTAGGATTTTTATATTTTTTATTTAACTATCAATTTTTTAAAATTTTAGCCTACTGTTTGGCCATAACAATGACAGTAATAATAGTAATAGATGTGAACCTAAATTTATTTGGTAGTTGCTGTGTGTCAGATACTATTCTAGGTGTGCTTTGCATGCATTATTCTATGTGGTAACCACAACTTAATTTAAAAAGGGGGAAGATTAAATATATTACCCCAAATCACACAGCTACTCTGATGGAGACAAAAACTTGAACCCAAGTATGTTGACTCTAGAATCCGTATTCTTATCCACCTTAGATATAGTAGTCTTCTGTTTTTGATTTGGGTTCCATAAGAAGGGAGGCCTGAGACAAGTAGTTGATTACAAATAGTTTATTTGGTACGTGATTCAAGGAGCTTAGGTAGGAGAAATGGGGAATGAGTCAGGAAAGGGAAGGAAGCCAATGACAGGATGCATTAATGAGCAAGTTACAGCTCCCCTTGCTGGGGCTCTCAGGAATATGGTATAAAACACACCCAGAGTCTTCACCCAATTAGCAAGGAGCCTGATACCCCAGCTCCTACTTACTGAGAGCTGCTCATAGAGTGTCAACTCTCCAGCATGTCTGGCCTTCCCTATGTGGGGATGAACACAGTTCCATGGCCCAAGGAAGCTCTCAGCAGATAGTCATGGTGGGTTAGGGATGGTGTTGGCTTCTTCAACACAAGCACACATTTTTGGACAAAAAGAATGATTAGAGATATGAGGTATTCACCAGTTCTGGGTCCTTTGATGACCAGCCAAAAAAAATTAGCGCAAATTCCTAATGGGGCTCTCCAGTTGCCATGCCAATTTTGTGGATCCCAGCCCTGTTATGAGGAGATGAAGTTTTTTTTTACTGACATCTTAAAGCTGTTCAGACAATTACTATATGGTCATTTTCCCTTACCAGAGATAGTGCAACCAGCCTTCCCTGGTACCAGTTAACTAAAGGAAAAAAAAAAAAAATGAAGGAAAAAATTTAGTTTCCTGTACTGCTTCATTGCTTTACTTAATTGACCTGTTTGAGTCTGTGCCAGAACTGAATCTTGTTTGAGTGGCAAAGTTTAACAATCAACTTAAATTTCAATTTCATGCAGCTTTCAACATCGAAAATTTCATCGTTGTTGGTGATGGGGCGTAGTGACAATGAGCTGGGATGGAGAATGTATTTAGGAAAAGGAAACAAATTAGTTGCTTCGTGTGCTGAAGTCTTTAATAATATGGTAATCTAAAGCTGAGTTATTATGAATTCTGAATAAGCATTGTCTGCTGTTTAAAACTTCCCATGGCTTACTGTCAAATATATTAAAATGGATTTGGAAAGTCTGTAAGCCTTCTAATCACGGATAAAATATATTATTTGATGGGACTCTAAATTTGTGGTAATTATGTGCCATTTAGTTAATCTCTCTACATTATTTACCAAGCATATTTTGTAGTCAAATACTTGAAGAGTTGACAGGGTAACATTCAACAGCAACTATAAGCAGAAATGAGAGAGAGAGAGAGAGGTTAGGGGAAAAAAAGCATCAGAATGTAAAAATGATTTGTTTTCCTGTTGGTTGTTTATGGAGTATTCCATTCAATGAGTAAGAGAGTTAACAGAGTCACCTGTGTTCCGTTAAACACTAAGGTTTGGGTATGTGCGAACACATGTTAAAAAAAAAAACAGTCTTAGGGACACAGTGACCCCCAACACAAAAAGCAGATTTAATGAGACTAAGTATTAAGATTCCAGCTGAAGCACCCACATCACAGATACTGGTAAACAGCTGAGGCATGTGAGGACAGTGCAGCTGCTTAGATATTCTGGAGCCCCTAAGTAATTGTTCACAATAAATAGCTTTTCTGAAGCTGCTTGGAATTGGAAGGGATTTATTTTGCCAAATCATAATTGACAGATATTGAGAATGATGTTGTAATGGTGCATTTGGCCACCTAAATATTTCCAGATCATCCATGCTCACACATGGTAGCTGAAAATATCTTGATATTTATAAACCCTCGTGCCAGTGAACACTCTGGTGGGAACATTCAGAATGGCCCTGTAGCTTCCTGGGTATCCCAAGGAAAGGGAATTAAGACTTTGCCATTTTTGACTTACAGCTGTAGAACATATAAGAAGATACAACTTGAAAAGGGGGACGTCTGGGCTGTTGGCGTACAAAATTCCATTTTTTGTTTTGTTTGTGACACGAAGGTCCGATGTAAATCTTGGACAGACACAGTTCTAACCACACATCCTCGGCAGGAAATTTTTATACTAAAATTAATATATTACAACAGTATGATGCATAGGTGGTCACTGTAAACTAGAACCTCAGTCACTGGATATGGTTCTCTTGCATTTTACAGAGCAAAGAATCACAAACATAGGAAAGGAAATAATAATTCTTTCCTTTCCCCATATTTTAAGTTACTAAGTTAAAAGATGAATGCATGATAGCAAGTGTGTCATTCCCAGTGCGACTTCCCTCCACACCTAATGCCAGTTTTCGTTGCCTACGTGTTTCCTGTATCCCATTCATTGCCTTGAAAAAGGTTTGTTAGAGGCTGCTACCTTTCCATCTCTTTAAGGCAAGTACTTGGGATTCTCCTATCATGTGGGCTCACCACGTCTCAGAAGGTTTCATTTATTTTAAAGTACGGCTAAGGATGCTGGGTACAATGAATATTACTCTGGAAACTTCCATTTTCTTCTTGATTCCCATGTGAGGACTACTTCATGTTATAGGGCATCTCTCTGAGAAGAAAATCAGCAAGATTAACTGCAACAGACTGGAAACTCTTGGAGGGTGTAGTCTTACTCTACTTTGTATATCCCCAGGACCCAACACAATGATTTTTAAAAAATAGTCCTCATATGAGAAGTAAGTTCTGTTGAAGTGAATTGAAATACATGCACAGACAGGCAGCTTGCCTTGGTTTGGACCCTTAAATGTCTTAAACTTTAAACCACCATGGGAGGTCAGGCGCTGGTATGGCTGAGTCGATGACTTTAGCTATCTTAACATGCATTTGTAGTTCTATGAAGGTACACTTGGAATATAAACTCCCTGATTTTGATCTGGTAACCAAAATGCTAAAAGACATTCTCTAAACAAGTGGAAACAATAAACACAAGATTATTTTGCTAGAAACGCTAACATACAAAGCATTTGAGGGCGGGGTGGGGAGGAGGACACATTTGTCTGTTCTGAGGGAGGAGGTTAGTAGGAAATATCAACACCAGCATTTTGAATTGAGAGGCTTCTTGGCTTCACAGTTGCCAAAATTCATCTTATTCTGTTTGTGAACCAATCCATCAAAGTATGTACGGAAATGACAATCACATCTACTATACAGATGGAAAAACTAAGAGATACAGAGTGTGTAGTTTTTGCAAAGTCACTCAGATATTGATGGTGATGAAATAGATATCTACCCTCTACTAACTCTGAGTTCAAGGTCTTTCTTCCCTAACCATATTAACACTGAATTTTCTGTTCTCCCCACTTCTATTCTAAAGTATGTTGGCACTCGAGGCATACTTGAAACATGCAGTCACATCTGAACTCCTTCACAGGTCAGATGAGCACATCTTGAAGAGGAAATGTACAGTGAATCTAAACATGTGCATCTCATTCAATTTGTATACATGATACCGAAGGAACTTTTCAAAGCTTACCTCTCCTGGCTTCTGATAGTACATAAACCAGTCTTGTAAATAATGACTAGCCTGTACAGAGTGCTTTATACAAATGGGAGTGGATCCAGGGGATGTGATAACTGTATGTATGTGTATAACTGTGTCTGCTACTTATTATTATTTTTAACAACTCTGCTCACTCTCACCAGAGTGAATACTAGAAATGACTGAATCCACTGGTCTTTTATTTTCTTTAGAGATAACATAATTCTCCATAGGTGACAAACAAATGGTATTTTTACTGACAGATCTCAGCTACTCTAAAAAGAAAAACACATTATTTCCTCTTATATGTATTATGCTTTTAAAAAAAAGACCTTTAGCAATAAGCACTACTTAGAGGGCAGAGTCAACGCATTAAAGAAAATGTCAAATTATAGCTATGTCCATGAGAGGCCATATACATTAAAAGAGTAAAAATTAGTATGGACTAAAATAATCTAACTAGTTTAGTCTGATATATTTTATGAAAAGAGAGAATAGACTACATTTTGAGTGCCCTGGGATACTAATAACATTGATCTTATAATAAATGATAATGATTATCTGAATGTATTCCAAAAAGTGGAAATGGTGCAGATGATATTCTTTAGTCAAAATTAATAAACCAGTGTATGAATAAATTAAGAAAACTATAAAACAAAAAGAACAAGGAGAGAATAAAAACTGAAACCACAGAATTTATAGAAAGTAAAATTTAAAAAGGTTTATATTCCAGCCTATGAGATATAGCTAAAGCAGTGGAAAAAATATAAAAATTTTATTTAAATAATAGAAAGTAAAAACAAATATATTAAGCATCAATATCAATAAGTTAGAAAGTGACCAACAATAAAAGCCTATAGAAAGTTGAAGAAATACTTTAATAAGGATGTAACAAAAATAAGTTAGTAAAGAGAAACATAGTAAAAATAATAAATGTATTCACTTATTTGAAAATTAAAATAGATTATACATTGAATTAAAGATAAATAGGGAAAAAGCACACACATAAATAAGAAATGGGAATGGGGATATAACTATTGATACAAGGGATATTAGTAAACTAAAACATCTCAGCTCAAGTCTGTACAAATAGATTTGATACCCATATAAAATAAATGTATTTCTTAGCAAATATAAGTTACTATAGCTACCCAAAGAAGAGAATAAAATGAAAAGTCAAAGAAAGCAATAGTGAAAATTTATTCAAGTGCTCTTCTTAAAAGAGTACAAGCGTCAATGGTTTTATAGGTGTATATTACTGAAACTTTAGGAATAGATAAATAAGTGTTATTTAAACTCATTGAAACATAGATGATAAGGAATATTTCAGTATTCTTTTAAAAGATAAAGTTGGTGTAATACTATTCCTAAAACTTGATAAATATGTTAAAAAAAACACTAATAGACTAATCCCTCTTGTGAGTCACTGCAAAAATTTCAAATAAATAAAGTCTAGAAACATATTAAAATACTTGATCATTAAAATATATTTCAAAACAAAAATACAATGGTCTTTCAAAATCAGATCAATTAATGTATTTTGCAGTTGTAGTCCAAAAAGTAAGAAAGCCATTTCCATAAAAGTTGGAAAGGTGTTAAAAATTCAACAAGGCATTAAATTCCAACATTTATTACTAACTTAATGCATGTACTTATAGATTAAATACATTTCTATTCCAAAAATATATGATTTTTTGGCATATTTAAAATCTTTTATGTAGATGACATTAAAATGTGCATATCATTTTGTAACTTTTTATTTTAGTTGTACGCTAAATATATCAACATATTGAACTATGTTGATACTCATAGCTTTAACTTATTTATTTCAAATGTAACTATGGCAGTGTTGATTTATCCACTTTTTTTTAATTGATAGACATTTAAGTTGATTCAGTATTTTTCTTTATAGCAATAGTGCTGAAAACATGCCTTTACACGTCTTTTTACAAACAAATGTAAAAATTTCTCTAAGGTATATTCCCAAGACTTTAATTGATTGCTTGTAGTGTATGTACATCTTAATATTTACTAGAACTTACTAAATTGCTCTCCAAATCGGTGTTACAAACTTATGCTCCTCTTAGCAGAGTGCAAGGCTCCACATCTTTCCCAAACCTCAGAATTGACAGATTCTAATTATTGTTTCTCTGTGATATGTGTGAAATGATATACCATGGTTTTAGTTACATTTCCCTGATTCCCTGTTCCAGAGCATAGAAAAGGAAGAACTTCCTAATTTCTTTGCTGAAGCCCAGTATTATAAAGACAATGAAACTCCACAAAGATATTACATAAAACATAGAAACAAAGGTCAACTTTCCATATGAATAGAAGAATAGAATTAATAAATACAAAGTTATCAAAATAATTCAGAACGCACTGACAGACAACATTTAAATAACTATGTATAGTTTTTAAAAAATTTTTTTGACATAGGAAAAGCTATATATATTTAATATATGCAACTTGATAAACTTGAAGATAAGTATGCACCTGTGAAACCTTCCCTGCAATCTATGCCATGAACTTATCCATCACCTCCCAAAGTTTCCTCTTGTCCTTATATTTATTGTTGTTATTATTTTATTAAAGACATTTAACATAAAATCTAATGTCTTAGAAAAATTTTAACTCTACCACACAGTACACTGTTGTTAATTGTAGGCAATATGCTCTACAGTAAGTGTAGGACTTATTCATCTTGTATAACCAAAACTTTGTACTCGTTGACTAATACCACCCCTTTACTCCAGCCAGGCCTGGGGAACCACCATTCCATTCTCTGCTTCTATGAGTTTGACTATTTGGATTCCTAGTAAAGTGGTATTATAGAGTATTTGTCCTTCTATTTTATTAGCATAATGTTTTCTAGATTTATCCATGTTGTTGCAAATAGCAGGATTTCCTTCTTTTTTTAAGGGTGAATAATATTCCATTGCACATATATGCAATAGTTTGTTTATCCATTAATAGCCATGGACATGTAAGTTGCTTCCATGTCTTGGCAATTGTGAATAATGTTACAATGAACACGGGGGTGCGTATAATCTTTTTGAGATCCTGATTCCAATTATTTTGGATATATGCTGAGAAGCAAGATTGCTAGATCATATGATAGTTTTATTTTTTTATCTTTTTGAGGGACATCCATACTGTTTTCCATAGTGGGTGCACCGATATGCATTCTTAGCAATGATGTACAAAGTTTCCCTTTTCTCCAAATCCTCACCAACATTTGTTATCTTCTGTTATTTTGATAGGAACCAACCTAAAATGTATGAGGTGATATCTTGTGGTTTTGATTTGTATTTCCCTGATGATTAGAGACGTTGAGCACCTTTTTCTATGTCTGTTGGTCATTTGTATATCTTCTTTAGAGAAATGTCTATTCAGTTACTTTGCCCTTTTTTTAAATTGGGTTATTTGTTTTTTACTATTGGCTTGTAGGAATTCCTTAAATATTTTAGATACTAACCCTTTATCAGATATATGGTTTGCAAATATTTTCTCCCTTTCCATAGGTTGCATTCTTATAAAGAATGGGAGGTAGTAAAACTAGAAAAAAGATTAAAAACTGTCATCTCCTTCAGATGATATAATTATACACATGGGAAACCAAGTGAGGCAATTAAAAATATTAAAAACAGAATGATAATGTAGTTAGTTTCACCCAAAATTAATCTAAACATTCCACTGTTTTCTGATCACAAATGAACCTTATTATATAACAGATATATAATTTATAATAACAAAAAATATACTATCTAGAAATAAATTTGTGAAGAAATATACAATATATGTATATAAATTAGTAAAAGTGGAGTAATGATATCCAGCACCAAATATTAAAACACATTATACAGTGACAGTAATTAAGAGTATAGTCAACCATGTACCAATGACAAAATTTAGAGATTAGAAAGGGAGTCAAGTAAATGTTTTTTATTTATCTGTTAAAACTCTAGATTCAAGAGGATGATTTATTCAAAAGCAATATTGGAGTAACTCCTAAAACTCTTGGCAAAAATTTTATTCTTACAAAATAAATTACATATTCCACTTCTGTCATGAAAAAGTAATTTGGTCTGGATATGTGTTTCTTTCAAAAATAACTTTAAAATTGAAATATATAATACATATATATATATTTCAATATATATTTTTATATATACTGGAAACCAAAGAGCAGAAAATATTAAAAGCAACCATGGAGACAAAAAGATATCTTACATTCAGGAGAACAGCAATATGAATGACAGTTGACTTCTTAGAAACCATGCAGACCAGAAGAGAAGAGAATGACATCTTTAACTTGCTATAGAAACAATCAATCCAGAACTGTATATTCAGCAAAAATATTTTTCAAAATTAAGGATAAAGTAATAACCTCACTAATCTCTCTGAATTCTCTGGTATAAGCTACACATGATTAAAAAAAAAAAAAGCCCATTGCATAATCAACTGATGAGGTCTATGCTGCCAGAGGATTCTGCTTGTAAATGTATCAAGAAAACTATATTAACCTTTAAAATTAAGCTAAAACCGAAGCAGTAACTTTTGCCACTCTCTATCAGTCAATGTGCTGGATATACTATTTTTTCTCCAAACCCATTCTCTACCATTTTTCACCCTTCTGTCTGCCCTGAGATGTTGATCTTTTTTTTTTTTTTGCGGTACGCGGGCCTCTCACTGTTGTGACCTCTCCCGTTGCGGAGCACAGGCTCCAGACGCGCAGGCTCAGCGGCCATGGCTCACGGGCTCAGCCGCTCCGCGGCATGTGGGATCTTCCCGGACTGGGGCACGCACCCGTGTCCCCTGCATCGGCAGGCGGACTCTCAACCACTGTGCCACCAGGGGAGGGAAGCCCTGAGATGATGATCTTTACAAGATGGCATCAACAGGCTCACTTGCCTTCCAGCTTTCTGTTGAGTTCAACCAGTGGAAGGTACCAGTAGGATAGTGGGCTATGAGTTACCATGTCTGTATTCCTCCATCAAAGACCAGGCTCCTTGATGTAGCCATCTCCTATAGCTATAGCTCTCTTTCAGAGTTCTGGTGATTTTTCCTATTCTGTCTTCCTCAGAAGACTAAGAGTATAAACTCCCTGCTAGCAGCAGAGTACTTCACTGTCCTTTGTAGTTTTCTCTTAATACTGCTCATACCTTTGTCAACAGTATTTCTTTAAACTACCCTCAGTTATCCTAGTTATTACATCACCTTTTTTTTTTTTTTTTTTTTATAAAAACCTGGAAGGATACTGTCAAGGTTCTTATTTGCAAATAACAGGATGCAGTGATGGAAGTTTGAAGCAAAACAGCAATTACTAAGCTCACACCATCAGAGTGGTAGAAGGCCAGGGATACTGGCTAGTCTTCCACTAAAATTTATCCCTGAATAAACCAGGATTAATGTCTACAGGGTTCTTCTAAGATCCAGCATGCTCTTTCTCGCTCCCACTGTGTAACAGCAAGCCTAAATTCCTTGATAAAGGGAATCAGCCAGCCTGTGTAGTACTGTACATTCTCCCATCATTTTTGTCGGGTTTCCCTGGTTGAGAGAACCTGGCCAGGGGGCAGTCTCAGCTTCATTTCAGTGGAATCTTTTTTTTTTTTCTTATGGTGGAAGAGTTCTTTCTTGAGTATGGATATTTTTAAGCCAACAAAGTCCAGTAAAAAGAAAACAAATATTTTTTTCTAGCATTGTAAGTACATCTTCATCTAGAATAATGAGAACTGCATTCTCTTCTATGCTTGTATTCTGCCTTTGAGAGAAATAGTACCCAGTGTCTTGTGTCTTTCACTGTGATTTCTTTGGTCAGAGCCTATGGAGTATCAGATATTATTATGGTAAATTATGAGATTTCATGGAAAATGATGTTGACAGAAGAATGGCAGGCACAAAAGGGATAACCAATTTTAAAAATATGTCTGTTCTGGTGAAGACAAAATGTTCAACTCTCCAAGATGGAAAGGGCGTAATACAATACCCTTTCCACTATGGCTCAGGGGTACAATATCGTTTGAGTAATCTGGCGTTGGTTGCTGCAATCGCAAAAGCAGGCATTTGAGTAGGCTGGGCCCATCAAAAACAACTAAAATGTTCTGTCCAACTCTTTCTGCTTGAGAGTCATCCAGTGACTAGGTTCTTTAGGATAACAAGAGGCAGTGTTCTAGAACCTTTAGGTTTCTCTGATTCTTGTGAGATAAAGGCAACCTCAGGTTTTGAGAATGGGGTTTAGAAAAAGCCGTGTCATAAATGCAAAACAAGACAAAATCAACATAGAGAAGAGGTTGAACCTGGCCTTCCTTAGAAGAAATTCACACAGAATAATTTTTTCTTATTCATTTAAGAAAGATTAGAGATTAGTCACAAGGGCACTAGAGTAGCAGTTAAATATGTTGTTGATGGATATTTATTTTAAAATTCTCTACCTGTCGTCAACTATACAATCTTAGTGCTGTAGCCTTTCCCAATCTCCGTTTTATTATTAGTGAATGGGCAAAACTGCAATTCCTGCCTTACAAGATGGTTATGAGATACTTAAGATAGTTTCTATAAAGTTCTTAACACAGGGTATGGTACATTCTAAGGGTTCAATAATGGTGACTATTGTTTTTTAAGAAACTGTAAGTTCTCTGAAAAATAAATTAAAACTGAAGTTTCCATAACTTAAATTTAAAAAAATAACACATTGATAGAATAAGGATGGTTGATGTATAATCCAGAAAAAAAAAAAAAGCTCTGAAGGAGTAAATTTTCCAGTTTCAAAGATGAGAAGCATTCTATTTTTTGCTCTAAGTTTTCTGGTTATTGGAGATGTATATTTCATCACTGGGCACACCAGTTTTTTCCGTAGTTAGGATAAAATTTCTCTAAATATTTAAATGTTTCTCATTATTCCACACAATATTCCACAGGTCACAACTTGTAATTTGAAAGCCCCCCAAATCTGAAAACTGAATTCTCATTCCCTCCCTCCCTTCTCTTTCTTCCCTTGGTAATTTTTCAGGAAATTTGTTTGTTTGTAAAATCTGAACTGTGTTTATGAGAAACTCTTTTTACTCATCATCCCTCTCCCACTCCACCCCTGCCACAGAACTCATTGGGGATGTTGAATAAGCTACACAAAAAGTACTAAATCACCATTCAAAAACCCTAAGAATTCTAAATTCCAAAACACATCTGGTACCAGTGGATTGGGACAAAGCTGTGTAGACTCACCTACTGTTTTAGGTGCCATGACACTGGACTTGGATTATCCATAAAAATGGTTAAAATTATTTTAGATACTGGAAAAGTAAGGATTCTGTTTAAACAGTGGGTCATATTCCCTGATCAACTGATAAATTCTCATTTCTGGTTCTGCCAAGCTGATAGCCCTCGCTTCAGGCTTTGCCCCACTCAGGAACTTTCCACACTGGCTATTCCTATTTGACTGAGTTCCACTCTTCATTGAGTCTGTATATCCAGCCTTTACCCTGAAGACATTCTCCTCATGATTCTCCACCTCGCCCAACAGCAAGGTGGTAGCAGCAGTACCGGGGACTTCTGTAACAGCTGACCGAATGATTCTCCAGATGAGGTGCTGTCACTGATACCCTAGCACTGCATGTGCAGCAAGCTCACTTTGGTTTTCTGTGCCACCTTTCTTCTTTTCCTCTTTACTTAGAAAGCTAGACTACTTACTTAAGTAGGATTTCTAGAATTCTGAAATGTAGCCCTGTAAAATTAAATCTTCAGATTGGTTCTTCAGTGAAATTGAAAACTCCTATGTGCACTTGCATATCCCTTAGCCAAAAATGAAGTTTTATAGTTCCTTTCAGATGGATGGGCAATGAGTGAAGAGGTAAGTCAATTAAAATCGTAACTGTAGTAATGAAGATAATCATGGTGCTCGGAATATCGGCTTCAGTAGTAGTGACAGTAATTACAACTGCTGTGGCCACCTCCACACTGGTTACCATGTCCTCAGCTCAGATGTATGTGCCAGATACCGTGCAAGGTGCTTTACAGATATTATCCCTGACCCTGCTACATAAACAATTAAGCCCATTTTACTTATGGGAAAATGATGTTTTTGGAGTACAAGTAAATTTTCCAAGTTCATGTGGCCATTAGATACTGAAGCCATGTTCTGAAGACGAGTGTATGAGAATAAAGCTGGTACTCACCATGCCATTTTATTTTGTTCTAACTTGTCTTATGTAACTTTGACTTTGGTTATGGGACTTTATAGATTATTTTTTCATGCTTTCTTGTCTCCATTCCCCCACCTGTGGAGTAAGCCTCTCAGCGCTTCTGTTTTCTTTGCACTTCTCCTCAGTCCATTGGGCATCTGAACACAGGGTTCTGAACACAGCAGTTGTGATATAAATATTTGTTAACAAACTGTCCCTTTTTTATTCATGTAAAACATTACCCACAGCGTTCACTACTCTGCCAATTACCTTGTTTAAAGTCTCAAAGTCACTCCATAAATTAAAGCTTGACATGGGGCTGACACAGTCTACCAAAGCTTTGTTCATTTTCCCTACTAAAAATGGTGAAAAGCACCAGTGAAGTTCTTAAGGAGAAAAAAAGAAAACAAAATGAAAAGAAATGATTTGGGGCTAAGTAGGTAAACACAAAACTCAAAGCTTATGGTAGTCCAGCTAAAGAAAGGAAAGAAAAACAAGCAAATAAGTAAAAGGTTTGTAAATGAAAATATGCAATGAGGGATTAAAACAGTTTGACATTTCTCCAAGTGAAAACACTGCTGGTCTATTATACCGAAGGAAGAAGGTAAATGCGTGTTTTCTTCATTTCTAGTTTTTAGTTAATGCCGAGAAATGAAATTATATTTGCTGAAGAACTCAGAGACTGCTGGCAATATTTTCACTTGGGTTATTAAAAAAAAAAAAAAACTCTTAGAAAAGAAGAGATTTTACCCCAGCCATGGCTCTTTTTAGAAAACTGCAGCTTTTAAAATTAAAGTTCAACAGATGATTTTAAAGTTTGAAATTAATTTTTAAAGTTATGTAATTTTTAGTGGCTTGTTGAGTGATATTTCACACTCAAGATGAGAGATTAAGGAAAGGTGTCACAAGACAAATTATAAATGACACCCTGGAACAGCCAACTTGGATCAAAAAGAAATAAGAGAGAGAAAAATCTGCTTCGGCCTGTCTGTACAGCTTGATCAACACTCTGGTCCCAGGTAGCTGGGGCGTGTAAGTCAGACTTGAGGCTGACCGTTGGCCCATCAGTCCCAGTCTCTTCAAAATTACGGCCAGCTCTTTAATAAGTCCCACTGTAATCCTGCCATTATTCAACTCTCTTCCAAACAATATAAGGTAAGATAAAGAGCTAGAAAGTGAAAGAGCTGTGCAAGAAAAAATTTTGTATCTAAGCAAGAAATATCCAATGAAAATAATTCTTTCACACTAAATCCTAGGTCTTTATTTGAACATACAAAAGCACAAATAAAAAAAGCTAACTCCTCAACACGATTACCTGGTCTCTCTCTCTCACTTGGAGAAGTAGCAAATGGTAATAATGAAACCAAAAAGCTACTTTTTTTGAAGTTAGAAGAAAGTTGCGCTCTTATTATAAGCCTCTGTGAATTGACTAAAACACAGAATGGACCATTTGAAAACATTATGAAGTTTGAGAGCCATTATCTGTGTGTGAGTATGTAAGATGTGAACAGTTAATAAAATAAGGCACATACATTTAATAGGATAACCATGAAATAGAGAAGTTTAGAGAAGTTTATATGTAGAAATATAAAGAAGCAACAGAACACGAATACTTACATACCAGATGCCCTGCCACGTACATTTTTGAACCTTGAGTGTGGCCTAGGTGATGTGTCTTAGACCAGTGATTCACAACAGTGGCAATTTCCCACTGTCTACGCCCTCCCATCCCAGGAACATTTTTGGCTGTCAAAACTGGAAGGAGGGCAGGGATCGTGTGTCACTGGCATCTAATGAGTAGAGACCAGGAATATTTCTAAGTGTCCTACAATGCATGGGGCAACTCCGCAAATTAAAGAATTATACAGCTCCCAAATATCAAGAGTTAGGAGGTTGCAAAACCCTGCTTTAGACAAGATTCCAAATAGGCTGGGAAAAACGAGAGAAAACCATTGCAGTGAGGCTTTGCCTTCTACTCTCCAGCTCCTTTGTAAAATAAATAAGAAAACTGTGTCAAGACATCAGAGGCTAACAGATCCAGAGCCAGAAAAATTCAAGTCCTGTAGGTGCCCCAGATGAATTCAGGGCATGTGTAGTTCAACCTAGATAAATGTTTCCTAATCAGTCAGGGAGTTAGGCAGTGTCCAAAATCACCTTTCCTCAGAAGCTCTGCAGTCCTCTCGAACCTCTGACTTCTAAGCTCCTGTAGAAAACAACATCTCTGAAATCCTTTGAACTACATGATTTATTTTGCTTATTTAGTCGACCATCCACATACCCAAGATCAGGGCATTTCTCATCTCATTTGAAAGTATATAAGGAGCATTGGCCAAGCTACCACCAGTGCTGACTGTCTATTTCCATCCCAGACCCGCTGCGTGGGGAGATGAGAAGCAGTGAGTAGCTACAGAGGGGAAAACACCACAGTGAGTGCTGGGGCGTGGTTAATTACTCTGTTGTGGCGTGCTGTCTCCAGCTGAGTCCCAGTGCCACAACAAGCCATTATTTTCAGCAGAAATAATGAAATTAATTCATCTGAAATTAATTAGTTCATCTGAAATCCTGACTCAAGCTGCCTCTTCAGTATAGAGCAATTTGCTGATGCCCTTTGCTGCTGACAGGGTATGAATGTATTCTGTTGGGGGGTGGGTGTCATCCTCTGTATATCACAGAGCAGTGAGCCCGACCTCTGTCAGATCCAGCACTGAGCTCAAATAAAGTTAATCTCTCCAATGGCAAGAGTAGAGAAGAGGAAGAGAAAGAGGTAGGAATAGATCTTTCCTAAGACGGATTTCCATTTTTTACACTGCCATTGCACAGAACACCATAAGAAAACCGTGTCATGACATCAGGTGGAGTTTTATATTCCACTAAATTTCTTGCCTAGATCTAAGGAGTTGAGAAATTGATTAGAGCAGGTCCTGGGCAAGCTAAGATCCAAGGTTAAGGCAAGTGTCCCGGTCTATTCCTGGAAATGTCAGGAGCAAGGTGAGAACAAGTGCAGCAGTGAGTTGAAGTTATATGACTTTATGGTAGTGTTTCTCAAACTTTGGTGCACTTTAGAATCACCCAAGGAACTTTTATAAACACTGAATGCCCAGGACCAGCCATGGGGATTTTGATTTAATTGATCTGGGATGAGACCCAATTATCTGTGTTGTTCAAATGTTTCCCCCCGAGATGATTCTGACGTGCAACTAGACTTGAGGATCACTGGAACAGTGTGGGCCCTGGCGAGGAGCAAGGGCATCACCTTGGAACTTGCTAGAAAAAATTATTGGGTTCCACCCCACACCTGCTGAATCAGAAACTCTATGGGTTGGACTCAGCAATCTGTGTCTTACCAAACTCATCAGGTCATCCTGATGTGCACTAAAGAGCTGCACATTAGAACAATGAGTTACTTTGTTTCCTGGGCTTTCTCTATCCTCCTGTTTAGGTATATTGGTCCTGGGGGTGTCCTAGTCTTGGCACTGTTTTTTTTGTTTTGTTTGTCTTTTAAAAAAATTATTGGAGTATAGTTGATTTACAATGTTTTGTTAGTTTCAGGTGTACAGCAAAGTGATTCAGTTATACATATATTCATTCTTTTTCAGATTCTTTTCCCATATAGTTATTACAGAATATCGAGTAGAGTTTCCTGTGCTGTAGAGTAGGTCCTTACTGATTATCTATTTTATATATAGTAGTGTGTATATGTTAATCCCAAACTCCTAATTTATCCCTCCCCCCCATATTTCCCCTTTGATAACCATATATTTGTTTTCAAAATCTGTGAGTCTGTTTCTGTTTTGTGAATGAGTTCATTTATATCATTTTTAAAATTAGATTCCACATATGAGTGATATCATATGATATTTGTCTTTGTCTGAATTCCTTCACTCAGTATGATCATTTCTAGGTCCATCCATGTTGCTGAAAATGGCATTATTTTGTGTTCTTTTTACAGCTAAATAATATTCCAATGTATATATGTACCCCATCTTCTTTATCCATTTGTCTGTCGATGGACATTTAGGTTGCTTTCATGTCTTGGCTATTGTAAATAGCGCCGCAATGAACACTGGGGTGCAGGTATCTTTTCGAATTATAGTTTTCTCCAGGTATATTCCCAGTAGTGGGATTGCTGGATCATATGGTGTTCTATTTTTAGTTTTTTAAGGAATCTCCATACTGTTCTCCATAGTGGTTGTATTGGCACTGTATTTTAAAGCACCCCAGAGTTGAAACATATTTCTCTAACCTTTACAACTGGGACCATGTCAACTCTATATGTTAATCCTGGTCTCATATTTGAGCCAATACCATCCCTAGATCCAGCTTAAAGTGAATAGTAATGATAATGGATAATTACGAAATATTAAAATCACAAGGGCTCCTTGCTTTCAAGTGATAGCTTCATCCCAACCGTATACAAAGATCTCATCAACTTTATCCTCCAGTTTTCCTTAAGGGGCGTTGCTTGGAAGGAGACACAATTCTTTCAGATAGAAAGATGATTATTTAGCTATTCACTAAGGGTCAGGGACCCTTTCTTATTTGGAGGGGCCTGGAAGTTATAGCTACCCTACTCTTCTTGATCCACAGATTAAAAAAAAAAAAAACAAAGAAGATAGATTACCCACAACACCATGTGTTGTGGCTGACTGAAAGGAAAACAGCATGAGATTTGGGTGTTGAGGGAACTTTCCTGAAAAGTAGAACACCATAAAATGAGAACTGAGTAAAAATGTCTCCTTTTCTACTCAATGAGGCTTATTAAAATAATGCCAGAGTCTTGTCGGCACTGGACAAAAACTTGAGACTCACCAGGAGAGTTTTAACTGCAAGGATTAAAAGACACGTGTTTCCTGTTGTTGGCTGGGGGTCAGTGAGGCGGTGCTAGGAAGGCATATCCTCCTAGGCTCTAGATTTTAGAAAGCAGGAGCAGGCAGAAATGCCGGTGATTGGCCTGCGTTGAGTAATGAGAACTGCACTCTTTAAGAAGAGAATATTTCCCCTCTGGCTTCCTTGTAGAATAGATGTGAAGCTCCAGGAATCAGTGACTGCATCCTAGCAAGGGTCCTAATTATTGCTGTGAGAGTCAGTGCAGTCACGAATGGTTCTGTCAGGAAGTGTGGGTAGAACACATTGTGTGTTTGTTACTACGCACGTGCCACCAGATTACAGAAGTCTCATTTCTGACAACAGATTAAATTAAAACAAAACAATCTATGAGTTTGCTATCTGGCATTAAACTTTTATGAAAACAGATGGGTGAGCATAATCTCTCAGAGGAACTCATCCAGGCTGAGGCACTTTCTTCAAGCTGCAGGTGTAGACATTTCGAGAGCCCCCTGGGTCTCCTTTTGAAGAACAGAAGCAAAAGCAAAACCTAACGGAGAGAATTGTACCGTATATGGTTCCCTGCACTAGGTATTTGCAACTGTTCTAACAATGAGCGAAGAGAAAGATAATCCGTTTATATTTCCATATTACATGGGTGGAACATGAAGATTCATGTCTATTTGATTGATTCTTCATATCAATCAATAAAAGTTTTAACTGTGCTTTAAACTTTCTTGTACATGTACAGGCTTACATGCCACCTATCTGAACAGTCCCCAAATTATAAGGGGCCATCAAAGAAGGAAGGGAATTCTAGTAGATTAGGCACGGTTTTATAGATTATGGACTCTGCAAACAGAAAAACATCTCTTTGAATCCTGCCTTTATAATTTATTAGCTTTGCTACCTCGGGTGATATTCAACTTTCTGTTAGTTTCCTCATCTACCAAGTTGGACTGTTTTAAGAATTAAGTAAGCTAATACCTGTAAAACAATAAGGTCCATGGCTATTATATAAGTGTGTAAATGTTGTTGATGGTGATGAAAATTTGGGGGAAAGAGATTAAATTAGAGCTTTCAAATCCTTAAGCACCTACCAGGAATTATGATGAGAATCTGTTTTATTTACATTAATATAAATGACACATCTACTGAGAATACAGTAATCTAAGTCAGCACAACTATATTTTAATAGTTGTACTTTCAGGAACTTTGATATGCTGCAGGTCTGGTTAAATTATCTGAAACTTGAACCTGTAAATTTGAACGCTGATCTAACAGTTAACCTAGAATATGTGCAGAGAACACTTTGTGGAGGAAAAAGACACAAGCTCACTTTTGGAATAACATTTCACTCTCTTCTCTACATAAGTTAAGTTACTTCTGGGAATCTATTTTTAATGTGTCATTCTGATTTTCTTGTTGCTGCTTGTATTAAGTAATGTGTTACTCCTACACGTTCATGACCTTTGAAAAGGAAGTACACATTAACTACTATTCTAAACTGTACCCTTGCAGACACCCTAAAAGTCGCTGTTGTTTCTAATTAATTCAGTCCAAATTTATTGAAGTCTTACAAATTTGCAAGGTACTGGGATGTAAAAGGATGGTAGGACATGGTCCCTTTCCTAAAGAAACGTATTTACTAAGATACATATAATACAAGGCAGAATAGGATCCGAGCTATAGATGTATAGAGAGTACTGGAAACTAAAGGAAGGACAAATGGTTTCAACCTGGTAAGATTAAAAATTACAGAATGAAAGATAAGGAGTTTTAAGGGGCTTTGAGAGAAGAGCGTGGATTATTCTAGGTGATGCAGAGGAGGAATATATAGGAAATCCTCACATCGGGAAGAGCAAAGGTATGGAAGTGGGAGAGAACAATCATGAATTCTAATAAAACAGGCTAGTTTGCTGGATATAGAGGTTACATTTCAGACCATCCAAGTTGGGATTAGATTATAAAAAAATATAGTAAAACAGTGCTCACCAAAAGCCAGCAAGTGATGAGAAAACGTAAAGATGTAAGTTGGAGAATGATCAGTTTCACTTTAAAAAGATGATGCTGGAATCTACAGATAGGATGTCTTACTGTCAAGTGCATAGTATTTCAGGCAAGAGGTGATGGGGTCAAAGCTAAGGGAATAATATGGAAGTAGAGACATAGAGAAGGACAAAAAGCCCTATGTTTTGGTGACTGAGAGATGATTCAGAGAAAAGAGAGTGAGTGAGAAGACAACTTCCAAGTTTCATTAATGACCTTTTCTTCCCCACTCATCCATTTGGTCAGGAACTGGAGGTTATGTGAAGAATGGAAGATACATGTAAAAGTCCTTCTGGGTACGTTCAGGGATGCTTAGCAGAAACTGGTTGAAAAGATGTGAATTTCAGGGAAGAGTTGGCAGCACTACAGATCTATTTATACATTTAGGGTTTCTCAACAGACAGAGGAGAGTTGAAGCCAGAAGAATTCATCACCAAAGGAAAGTGTATCGGGCTACCTTTCTTATAGTTTTGGGAAACACAAGGCTTTCAAAATAAAGGTCTAGTAAATAGCGCTTCAATGCTGAAGAGTGAGGGAAGACATTAAGGTAACAGAAAATACATGTAAAAATAATGACGCTATAATAGTGCTGCAAATCAAGAAAGGCAACCAGCAGCAGATCATTTATTTTGAGTAAATATTGGAAGATAGGGAGAAGATGAAGTCAGATTGAAAGGTGAAATGAAGCAGGGGGGAGCTCACAGTCACCTGGTGAGATGCTAAACTTCAAGTCGGCGACCGTACAGAGCAGAAGTGGGCCTTGGGCAATGCTCAGGGTAACTGACTGAACTGTTCTCAAAACAGCTGAGCTAGTTATGTGTACCCTCGTCTCACTACCCATGTGTTCATGCACATGGGAATCTGGCCCCTTGACAGAAATCTTTAGTGTTTCTTTCCTTGCCAAAGAAAAATATGTGATCTTTCTGGAAAAGAGTGCAAGTGTGGGTGACAAGGTCTGAGACAGCACATAATCCAGACCTTATATAAGGCCATGATGAGGGAGAGGGTTGGTAACTCCACCATCCGGAGTGAAGTATTACTTAGTCTAGAAATTATGGGTGTCTGCCTGCCTTTCTTTTCCACACCAAGCATCCTGCAGAAAAGACTGGCTGTGGTCCTGTCCAGTTATGAAAAAGCAATTTGACTTCTGATTCATTTAACGAAATCTCAAATCAGCTGAGTCAAAGTAACAGAGAGAGAATGAGGGAGGGATGAAGAAGATGGAGGGAGAATGAAGATAAGGTGATAGCGCTGTGGAAAAAGGCAGGGAAAGGTAGAGACTGAGGGGAAGGTGGATGGGATTCGAGAAGCGGTCACAGTGTGGTTGTGCTCGTGCTTTGGAGTGCCTCAGAATCACCTGCGCGGGTTGTTGAACCAGCTAACGCTGGGCTCCACCCCCAGAGTACTTGATTCAGCGGTCTGAGTTAGGACCTGAGCGTGTGCTTTCCTAGCAAGTTCTTAGGCAATGCTGACCCAAGGGCAAGTTTTGAGAAACAAGGGTCTAGGAAATTGGGAAGTTTTAGCGTGGGGGAGATCACTGTGAGCCGGAAGTAGGGGAGGCCGATTTAATAGGCCTGAATTTAAGGAGCTGGTAAAAAGGTGGTCAGAGGGGCAAAGCGGCTGGCAAAGAGTAAGGACAGGGCAGCCCCTTGAACATTGGATGTATTTTCTATTGCTGCTGTAACAAATTACCAAAACTTAGTGGATTAAAAATGACACAGATTTATACCCTTATGGTTCTGGAGGTCAGAAATCCAAAGTCAGTTTCACTGGGCTAAAATCAAGGTGTCAAGCAGGACTGCTCCTTCTAGAGTTTGAAGGGAGAATCCATTTTCTTGCCTTCTTTGGCATCTAGTGACCAGCTAGAAGTATTCCTTGGCTCGTGGCCCCTACTTCCATCTCAAAATGTATCACTTTAATCTCTGCTTCCGTCATTACATACCCTTCTCCTCTGAATCTGACTCCTTCTGTTCTGCGATGATTACTCTGGACTCACCTGGATAATCAAGGATGATCTCCCCATCGCAAGATCCTCAACTCGATCACATCAGCAAAGTTCCTTTTACCCAGTTGGGTAATGTCCACAGGTTCCAAGGATAGGTTGTGGACATATTTGGTGGGGGGCATTATTCAGCCTGCCAAAAAAAATGTTCAATAAAGTGGTCTTTCCTTTGTGCAGCCCTCTGGGTCTACACTGCCACCCTGAACTGAGATGCGAAACAAAATCACATCAATCTCTATACATCCAGAAGTCATCTAGCTCTCTCCCCACCTTACTGCAAGGCATATTTGTTCTTAAATTATCAAAGTACCTCTTCTATGTTTCAAAGTAGCAGTATCCATACAGTATTCAGGTGATTCCAAATACAATGCAACTTAAATCCAGACCTCATCTAACTTTATTTATGGTTTTTTTTTGGCTACGTTGGGTCTTCGTTGCTGCGCGGGCTTTCTCTAGTTGCAGCAGCGGGAGCTACTCTTGATCGTGGTGCGCAGGCTTCTCATTGCGGTGGCTTCTCTTGTTGCAGAGCATGGGCTCTAGGCATGTGGGCTCAGTCGTTGTGGCATACGGGCTTAGCTGCTCCGCGGCATGTGGGATCTTCCTGGAGCAGGGCTCGATTCCGTGTCCCCTGCATTGGCAGATGGATTCTTAAACACTATGCCACGAGGGAAGTCCTGAAACACTCACCTTCGACAAAAATTTTCCTGCTCTAAGTAAAGAGTAAATGATAAAACAAACAAGTAACCCTTTTTGGTGGACTTTATTAATAACTTTCAGGGCCCAGTTCAAAAACATCTATCTCTGCTATGCCTACATTTAATGATAATGAAAAGGACATGCCCAGAAGAGAATGCTTAAGCATTTGAAAAGTCCTCAGATATCATTATTGAACTTATTAAGGCAAGAATAAGGAACTCACCCAATTGTCAGCAGATCTTCTGCTTTTTGGTTCATTATTTTCTGGAAAGTTTGTCTCATGTACACATCAAACTGACTTCCCTTATTCCAGGTAAGGAACTGGCCATGAGATACTTGTATGCTGTTTATTCTTCCCTTCTCCATATGTCATACCCACTTCCTAACATTCTAGGTAGCAGATCCTTTCTGTCCAATCCTGCTATTTTGAGTTTGCTCTCTCCTAAAGAAGACTTAAGAGTGCCTGGATAAATGTTTTGTATAACATAATCCCATATGTAAAACATCTGACCCCTAAAATATGGCTGCTCATGAGAGGCTGTGGCAGACAATGGTTAGGAATGAGGGCTCTGTAGTGTCATACTGTCTAATTTGAATTCTCACTCAGTCCCTTGCAAGCAATGCCATTTTAGACAAGTAATAACTTTACTTTTTTGGGCCTCATTTCCTCCTAGGTAAAATAGAGATAGTCACCACAGTTACTTCAGAGAGTTGTTGCAGAGATCAAACGGGATGAATCCTAAAAACTGGCATATAGCAGATGCTCAAGAAATATTGACTCTTTGAATTTTAAAGCTGGGATTGATATATTTTGAACATCTTTAGACCTCCATAACTGGTGCAATGTGTTAATTAGTAGCTTACCCTGTGATCATCACCATAGCACTAGAGTAACTGCAGTCATCAATTCATTTCACCAAAGAGCACATTACACATTTTAAAACATTGTTCAGATTCTCCAAAACAAGTTACAGATAGTTGCCATCATTTAAAATGATGTGATGAGTTCACAACATATCTCTGTGTATTTTCAGAATGACAAAATACAGCCTTTGTAAAATAATATAAAATCCTTAATTGCTTCTCCTCACATAAAAAGCAAGCGTATACTTCAATCTCCTACACAAGAAATATATTTCACCACAACAATATAAAGATAGAGAAAATCTAGTGGGGGAAATTAGTATTTAAATAGTAGCTGTTATCTAAAACTATCAGAGCATACCACAATTCCTTGATTTTTTTTATTATCTTTAAGTTATGGCAATATTTTATTGCTTAAAATGAATCTTTTAAAAGACTGGCCTGTCTCAGTAAAATCAAGAGAAGGAAATAATCATATATGATTTTCTCCACTTTCCAAACAAGAAAATTGAAGACATGGTGAAGTTATCCAACCCAAACAGGATTAAAACTTTTCATGGTACAGCAATGCACCCTTAAAACTTGGAAATAGGTATTATCAATGTAAACACAGTGAAAAATGTATTTGAATGATGAATTTTATCAAGTTCCTTGCTCTCAATTTGTTTGTAGATAAATATAACCTCTTTGTTAAGGCTTATGGCAAGTTTCACCTATACCTTTCCAGTTTAAGTTCAAGTGATCAGCAAAGGGATTTAGCTAGACTTTCATTGCCTGCAGTTTAAGAGGTGGGGAAAATAAAAGAAGTATTTGATGTTGTTTGAGTCCATTTCTTGATCTCTACTAAATTCCCCAGTGGCCTGACATCTTAAATTACCATCATTCCTAACTTGGTTTTCTAAAATTGAACTAATGTGGAATCAAAAGAAAACTGAAGTAAAGTGTTTCCCAATTAAGTAACACCAGAAACCCATGCTATATTTTGGGGAGGAAAACCTTACATTATAAAACTACTGTGCCTGTCTGTCAAGTTTATTGGTAAGTAGTTGTATAATGTGAGTTTTTTCTCCCAGACATGTTGCATGGATTCCTGGTGTTAGTTAATTTGGAAACGCTTACTGCAGTTTTCTTGTGATTCCAGATTAGCTCAATTTCAGAAAATACCAAAACTCGGGGCTTTGTAATCTGACATCACTGTATTGTCTCCTCCCTGCTCCCATTTCCCTATTTCCTTGAATTAGTATTTAAGGGCTCCCATATGAATCTGTGCCCCTCATATTATAGAAGAATGACAGACGCACAAACTAAACATCTTAAATGTAGGTAGCTCAGTGTGTTACCCAGCCCAGGGGCATGTGCACTTTATAGAGAACCAACAGAACACAGTGCTTATCCTAAAGTTATGAATGAGAGAGGAGAGAATTTAGGCTTCAGGTTCAGGACAAAGGGGAGTAGTAAAAAATTCAGTGGAATCAGATTCAGACCCCAGGACCACATAGCCCTAGTTTATCTCCTACTAGCTGTGTGCCTTGGCAAAGTCACTTAATTCTCATGATCTTTAGATTTCAATTCTGAAAAAAAGCCTAATCTTTTGTTCTATCCTATGTCCATAATCATTTTATGCAAATATAAGTATTTATAGCATTTAATATACGTTTATAAATAACTCTTATAGATATAAATGTACTCTTAAGTACTTATGACTATCTAGTGTTATCCCTGTGTTAGTCGAGAAATGTACTCAACATCTATGCTAGTCACCTTATACAAGACAAAAAGATGAGATGAGTATTTCATACTTTCACAGAGTTTACAACCTTGGAGACAAGAGATTGGCAAAGGAGGCTTTGCCAATAAGAAAGGAGGAGATGTATATATGCTAGAAGAAGAATTCAAGGTAAGAGTTGAGGATCAAAATTATCATAGATTAATGGCTGGTAGGAGGGAGTGCATTCTAGGTAGGCAAAGAATGTGCACAAAGGTACTGAGACTGTAGTGAGACTGAAACATTCAGGGAATGATAAGGAGTCAGAACAGATTGGGGCACAGAGGATGCACGCTGAATCATGTAGAAATCAAAATTATATGGGTGGGATGTAAGGAAAGATCAGGAAATCTTCAAGGCCAGGAAGTCATGCTTGCACTTGATGCTATAGGAAATTGGGTGGTGACTATTACTGTTGGAGCAATATTGAGATAGCTAGCCCACTTAGGCAACAACCCAGGTATGAAGTGGTGTAGACCCACTTGATACTATAATACCACCTGTGGTTCTCCAGGAAGAACCTGTGGTTCTCCAGGAAGCTTTCACATACCAAGTAGACTTTTTCTGGGAGAGAATTGGCCTATTTGTGATTCTTTTTTTTTTTTGCGGTATGCGGGCCTCTCACTGTTGTGGCCTCTCCCGTTGCGGAGCACAGGCTCCGGACACGCAGGCTTAGTGGCCATGGCTCACGGGCCCAGCTGCTCCGCGGCATGTGGGATCTTCCCAGACCAGGGCATGAACCCGCGTCCCCTGCATCGGCAGGCGGACTCTCAACCACTGCGCCACCAGGGAAGCCCTATTTGTGATTTTAAATAGGATAAGCGCAGATTGTGTTTATTATCATTGCTGATTGTCTTTTTGGACAGTAATAGTTGTTTCCAACATTCCTTTTCAATGTCCCACTGGTACTTTCCCCATAATGGGGTTGATTGGTAGATGTTTTAGTGCAGGTGGCCCAGAAGCAGATTCTGAGACTATGATTGATAGTCAAGATATTCATTAAAGAAGTGCTCCCTGGGAAAACCAGTAAATGAGTGGAGAAACAAAGACAAGGAAAGGGAAGAAGCCAAGCAAGGAAGTGACGTCAGGCAAGGCAGCAGCCTCAGGTGGATCTTATGGAGGAACTCTGGGGTGTGAATTACACCTGAGTTTATCCTGAGTTCATCAAGGCAAGAGAGATGGGTTTTCATTCCCTTGTACTGATTAGTCACTGGCTAGGAAGTGCTTGGGGGAGGGAATAAGAAAACAAACTTCCAGGCACTTCTAGCTCTCTGTGCTGGCAGGTGAAGCAGTCCTCCTCCGAAAAGGAACTAGAAATAGGACTCAGAGCAACACAGAAGCCAGGCGATGGATGCCCAGGAAAGGTATGAGGGGATCTGGAATGAGAACCGGCAGTAAATGATTCCCCCCGGGGCGGGGGGTGCGGGGTGGGGGGTGGGCATTACTGGTTGTATAGTAATATTATTTTTTGCCCTCCTTTCATATTGTCCTGAACTTGCAATTTCATCACCATTATCTCCTCCCACCTGAGAATCTGAAACACAGAATTTGGAGACTCCAGATTTCCAAGATACAAACTATCCCTTTCACCTCTCCAGCAAGAAGTGTTCAGATTTAATCCTGCATCACAGAAAATAATTAGGTGTTTAAAGCGTATAAATTACATTTGTCAGCAGCAGAGGAAACAAATGGAGTTTCTGGTTCTCTGGTGGCAATGATGAATGGCAACAGTGAGCTTTTGCCATAAGAAACTCGCGTGGACCTAGTAGCTTGTTTACTGACTCTTAACGAAAAACTATAAATCCAAACTGATTTAGATGGTGGTGGCCAAGCTCTGTGTACAATGAGGATGTGTGTGTGTGGGTATCCTACTGGATTGGGAAGTTTTATATCGCTGACATCCCTCTGATGACAAGAGAAAATGCTGCCCGGGCAACAATTTAGAGTAGAATATGTGGCAAAAGTATACGGATTAGACAAGTCATTAACTACAATTTATACGATGCTAGCAGGTATTAATAGGGTTGACAGTATCTGGACAGGACATCGATTTCTGGCTAACATTCATGATGTAAACCCCTCAGATTCTGACTCCACAGGGTGGTTTAGTGGCAACATTTCAAAGTTTAAGGTAAAATGTAATTGATTAAAAATGATTCTAGAGGTACAGAGTGTGTAGGCTGAGAAGAAAAGCTGGCTTTGCCCTAACAACTGCTAATAGGTTGCTAAAACCAACCTGCGTTCTGTTTGCAGTTTTTGAGGAACGTGGTGCATGGAATGGCCCTGCATGCTCTGGGAGGTGGGCAGGTTCAAGGCCTAGGGACATGGTAAAGCAGGTCATTATGCTGTGCATTTTGAAGTTGCTGAAAATAGAACTCCCCCTCACCCCAGTTCTGCTCCCACAGCAGTCATTAACTTGCTGTTAAATCGGGAAGATACTAGGGTTGGGATTAACCAAGAATGCATTCCTCCCTTCTCTCCCATCTGAGGAAGGAATTTACAGCAAATGAGCGTATATAGGCAAACGTGTGTCAGCAAGTGTTTTCAATCAAAGCTGATTTGCATCCAGTAATACCGTTAGTAGGAATCACATTGCTAAATAGAATAAACAGAAAGGCAAAACAGAACAAAAGAAACACAGCTAAAAGAAACACTCAGCTAACGTCTCAGCTTGCTTCTTAGCAATACACACAAGCAATCAGCAGAATCAACTAATGGAAGATGTTCCTTTGGCTTAATGCTCACAGAAAAGGGGAAATCTGTTCAAGGTCCCTGTTCAATACAGTTCAGGGAAAAAAGCCTTGTTGAATTCAAGTTTTTTCACAATTCAGCTACTGTGTCACCATCCAGAAACCTACATTTGTATTCGTAAGTTAGAAATGTTACTGTAAAATACAGGAAATGTCTCCAGACTCTGTGGACTCAATGAAGAAAAAATAATTCATATGCCTTTGAATCAATAAAAGGGCATGGTAAGGGTATCTAAAAAGCACTTTAAGCTTCCACATAATTTCTCATCACTCTGTTCACTCCCTGGAGAGAAAACTGTGCATGTGTCACACATTCATTCAGCCCTCCAGTGTGGAAAGAACAGTGCTACATCCTATGGAGGTTGCAGACATGCATGAGGTTTGTCTCCATTTCTCTAGTAGATACTCCTTGAGCTCAGGAATCCAGACAGATACAGAAATAATTGCTGTAACAGGCATCCTGATAATCACCAGACACACAATTGGAAGCAATACCATGTATTTAGGAATAGGGGGACTGGGAGAGGCAGCATCACTTAAAATGGGCAAAATGTTGAATGTTGCAGCAATGCATCCTGTATAAACAAAGTGGGCCCAAAATACACAGCCCCAGACAAGCTGATAATTGAGCCCCTTTTGCCAAATGAATATTTCTTAAATATTTATTCTGTGTTTGTCAGTGAGGTTGGGAAAGTGATTTGTTTTTTAAGTAAATGTTATACCAAAAATTACTGTAAATAGAAACAGATTCCCTCTCAGTACTTCACAGACATTGGGCAAAGAAGGTTCTAAAATCTAGGAGCAAATTAATTTCTGCTTTCATGCAACTTTTAAATTTTTATTTTATATTGGAACATAGTTGATTAACAATGTTGTGTTAGTTTCAGGTGTACAGCAAAGTTACAGTATTCTCTAATAACCTAATTGGGAAAAGAATTTGAAAAAGAATAGATACATGTATATGTATAGCTGAATTACTTTGCATGCAACTTTCATTTATTTTAATTAGATTATCTCTATTTATTTAGATTTTTCATTTCTCTCAGGAATGTGTTGTAATTTTTAGGGTAACATGTTACATTTCTTTTGATAAATTTATTTTTATCTATATTATCCTCTTTTTTGTTCTTTTTTTAAAATTAAGGTATAGTTTATTTACAGTATTTTATTAGTTTCAGGTGTACAGCACAGTGATTCAATATTTTTATAAGTTATACTCCATTTAAGGTTATTGCAAAATAATGGGCTATATTTCCCTGTGCTGTACAATGTATCTTTGTTACTTATTTTATACATAGTAGTTTGTATCTCTTAATCCCATACCCCTATTTTGCCCCACCCCCTTTCTCCCCACTGGTAACCACTAGTGTATTCTCTGTGTCTGTGAGTGTGTTTCTGTTTTGTTATATATAATTTATTTTATTTTTCAGATTAGACATTTAAGTGATAACATAGAGTATTTGTCTTTCTTGCTCTGACTTCTTTCACTAAGCATAATACTTTCTAGGTCCATCCATGTTGTTTCACATAACAGAATTTCATTCTTTTCTACAGCTGAGTAATATTCCATCACATATACCACATCTTCTTTATCCATTCATCTGTTGATGGGAACTTAGGTTTCTTCTATATTTTGGCTATAATAAATAATGCTGCCATGAACATTAGGGTGCAGTGATTTCTACAAATTAATGTTTTTGCTTTCTTTGGATATATACCCAGCGGTGGAATTACTGGATCATATGGTGGTTCCAATTTTATTTTTCTGTGTAACCACCGCACTGTTTTTAACAGGGCTGCGCCAGTTTACAGTTGCACCAACAGTGTACTAGGTTTCCCTGTTCTTGACATCCTCTCCAACATTTGTTATTTGTGGACTTTTTGATGATAACTATTTGACATGTGAGAGGTAATATCACATTGCAGTTTTGATTTTCATTTCTCTAAAAGTTAGCCAGTTGACCATCTGTGTATCTTCTTTGGAAAAAATGTCTATTCAGATCTGCCCATTTTAGGATTGGGTTGTTTGTTTTTTTGATATCGAGTTGTATGAGCTGTTGATAAATTTTGGATGTTAACCGCTATTTGTCATATCATTTGCAAATATTTTCTCCCATTTAGTAGGTTGTCTTTTTGGTTTGTTGATGGTTTCCTTTGCAGTGCAAATGTTTTTAAGTTTAATTAGGTCCCATTTGTTTATTTTTGCTTTTTAATCCCTTCGCTTTAGGAGACAGATCCAAAAATAATTTTGCTGTGATTTATGTCAAAGAGTACCCTGCCTGTGATTTCTGGTCTTACACTTATGTCTTGAATCCACTTTGAGTTTATTTTTTCTATGGTGTGAGAAACAATGAGGCTCTAATCTCATTGTTTTACATGTAGCTGTCCAGTTTCCCCAGCACCACGTTATTTTTAAATTTTTATTGAGGTACAGTTGATTTACAATGTTGCATTAGTTTCAGGTATACAGCAAAGTGAATCAGTTATACATATACATATGTCTGCTCTTTTTTTAGATTCTTTTCCCATATAGGCCATTACAGAGTATTGAGTAGAGTTCCCTGTGCTATACAGTAGGTTCTTATTAGTTATCTATTTTATATATAGTAGTGTGTATATGTCAATCCCAATCTCCCAATTTATCCCTCCACACCTTAACCCCTGGTAACCATAAGTTTGTCTTCTACATCTGTAGCTCTATTTCGGTTTTGTAAATAAGTTCATTTGTACCCATTTTTTAGCTTCCACATATAAGCAATATCATATGATATTTGTCTTTCTGACTTCACTCAGTATGAAAATCTCTAGGTCATCCATGTTGCTGCAAATGGCATTATTTTGTTCCTTTTGTATGGCTGAGTAATATTCCATTATATATATACGTACCACATCTTCTTTATCCATTCCTCTGTCGATGGACATTTATGTTGCTTCCACGTCTTGGCTATAGTAAATAGTGCTGCAATGAACATTGGGGTGCATGTATCTTTTTGAATTATGGTTTTCTCCAGATATATGCCCAGGAGTGGGTTTGCTGGGTCATATGCTAGTTCTATTTTTAGTTTTATAAGGAACCTCCATACTGTTCTCCATAGTGGTTGTACCAGCTTACATTCCCACCAACAGTATAGGAGGGTTCCCACACCCCCTCCAGCATTTATTGTTTGTATATTTTTTGATGACAGCCATTCTGACTCGTATGAGGTGATACCTCACTGTAGTTTTGATTTGCATTTCTCTAAAAATTAGTGATGTTGAGCATCTTTTCATGTGCTTTTTGGCCCTCTGTATGTCTTCTTTGGACAAATGTCTATATATTCCACCCATTTATTTATTTATTTTATTTATGTTTTTTGGCTATGTCGGGTCTTACTTGCAGCATGCGGGATCCTTCGTTGCGACGTGTGGGCTTCTCTCTAGCTGTGGCACATGGATTTCTCTCTAGTTGTGGCACACGGGCTCCAGAGTGTGTGGGTTCTATAGTTGTGGCATGTGGGCTTTCTAGTTGAGGTACACAAACTTACTAGTTGTGGCACGTGGGCTCAGTTGCCCCGTGGCATGTGGGATCTTAGTTCCCCAACCAGGGATCAAACCCACGTCCCCTACATTGGAAGGCAGATTCTTTTCCACTGGACCACCAGGGAAGGCCCTTCCACCCATTTTTTGATTGGGTTTTTTTTTAAATATTGAGCTGCATGAGCTGTTTGTATATCTTGGAAATTAATCCCTTGTCAATTGCTTCATTTGCAAATATTTTCTCCCATTTTGAGGGTTGTCTTTTTGTTTTGTTTATGGTTTCCTTTGCTGTGCAAAAGCTTTTAAGTTTAATTAGATCCCATTTGTTTATTTTTATTTTCATTACTCTAGGAGGTAGATCAAAAAAGATCTTGCCGTGATTTATGTCAAAGAGTGTTCTGCCTATGTTTTCCTCTAAGAGTTTTATAGTGTCTGGCCTTACATTTTGGTCTTTAATCCATTTTGAGTTTATTTTTGTCTATGGTGTGAGGAAATACAGAAACAATGAGGCTCTAATCTCTTTTCTTACATGTAGCTGTCCAGTTTCCCCAGCACCACTTATTGAAGAGACTGTCTTTATCCATTGTATATTCTTGCCTTCTTTGTTGTAAATTAATTGACTGTAAGTGAATGGGTTTATTTTTGGGCACTCTATCCTGTTCCATTGATCTGTGTGTCTGTTTTTGTGCCAGTACTATGCTGTTTTGATTACTGTCACTTTGTAGTAT